>NC_134573.1:138616852-138916852 GCF_050947875.1 Dermacentor variabilis
TTGTTGGGCTAGTTGGTTTTTTCATAATTGAAGTAGTAACTTAGCGCGACAAAAGCACAGAGACAAGAAAGGTGGAGAAAGACAAGCGCTTCTCTTTGGCCACCTTTCTTGTCTCTGTGTTTTTATCGCGCTAAGCTACTACTTCAATTAAGGTACAGTTCCTTTAAGCACTCTTTTATTCCGAGAACGATAACAGAGTGGAACGCATTAAAAGAATCTACAAGATGTTGACAATGTGTAACCAGTCTGCAATATTGTCTCTGTTTACTTTTTTCTTTCTGCCCTGCTTCCACGGGCAAGCCTATAGGGGCATGTAATAAATGAACATAAAAATAAAAATGACTGACCGGATGGCTCAGACTATGGCAAGTGTTTAGAACTTTTCTCTTGCGCTAAATAGGCCCAAGCGCGAGGAGATAGTTTCGAATCCGTGACGTCATGATGACGTAACATTGCTGTGGTACGGGCGGGAAATCTTGACGTTCATTCTTTACATTTAGCCGACCCTTTTCTGCCCAAGGAATTAACACTGAGTTTTTAGAGAGCGCTTCATCAATATAAGCGAACTCTTAATGTCAACACGTAATGTTTTTTTTTTCTTTCTTTTTTAATGTGCACTGTACGATAAATTACGTTAGGCAACACCGCAAAACTAGATCTTTTTTTTTAAAGTTCGCAAGATGACTACACCATTGACCCCAATATTTCTGAACAAAAGAAAGCGAGGTTTGGTATTATTTTGTTCTTCTTTCCTAACGAGAATTGTCCTTTCCAGCAGAAAAAAAAAGAAAGAAGAGTACGAAGATTTTTGGATGGAATTCACAGATCTAGTCAGATTTGGTGTTTCTCGATCTTTTGACCCTCTATCACATAGTTTAATTTCTGAAAATAATTAACAGAGAGAACACTCGCGTTGAGATTGTTCAGCTATACTATGAGGGTGACCTGTCGTACATGCATCTGTCTAACCTTCGTGTCTGTGGCCTCAGACGTTCTTGTGGCTTTAAATTTTTACGGCTCACCTACATATAAAGCCGTTACAGAAGCCAGAAGTATGAAGTTTATACAAATCCGTCTGTTCTGCCCATCATTCCCCCTGCTGGCTGAACCGCCACATTTCGCAGCTGCCCCTAAATAACACTCCAAAGACAAAGGGTGTAATAAAGTTGTAAACGTGACTCCATCACAGTAGTGCCAGCATGCCATATATAGGACACTTTTTCCCCCTTCTTTTTGGAGTACGTGTGCTCCGTGTACTTCAAATCCGCCCCTTTTGGAGTCGACTACACTGTAGTAATTCAACTCCACTTTATGGAAAGGGAGTAACCGCAATAGTGCTGATATTAATCTATTGTGCAGCTGGTTAGTATGCCGAGCTCTGGCGCTGGAGTTACCGCTAGTAATTTTTTTTACGCATTTGTTATACTCTGACCCCTTCCTCTAGAGTGAAAAGTAAGTGCGGGTTTCTTTGCCCCATAATATCGAACACAACGGCGAGAAACGTATTCTCCAAGAAGAACTTTATTTCTTCGTTCTACACCATCGCTTGGGGCTCGGCAAACAAACTCACGTTACCGACCGGCAGCGGCTTGTAGCGTATAGTCGAGAGACCATTTTCTCCGTAGGACATATTACCCCACATGCCCGAACAGTTCACCGAAACAAGTGCAAGCCAATGTGACACTGCTGCGACGAACGTAACAACATACACTCTCATAACGCGACAGAAACCAGTAGCAAACAGAAAAAAAAGAGAAAAAAAAATAGACGCACATCACACATAACACATTTTAACATTAAGAGCACGTGAAACAAACTGCACAGGGCACAGGAAGACTTCCTTATTCAGTTAAAAAACTAAATCTGCTCTGTCAAGAACGTGAATAAGGGGAGAAAAAAAAAACGATACCAATACCAAGCTTGCCGATTGCGCTTTTATACAGCATCTCTGCAGACTGTAGTATACAAGCTCTAGCGTTGAATCAGGAGCAGACATTCTTGAAAAAAAATCTGAATGGCAGCATGTGACTGGCTGTACGCTCTATTTCTTCTAGGCAGCAAGCAAAATAGAAAAAAAAAATAAAGGAAAGAAAAAGAAAAATATTAAAGTAAATTAGAAGAGAGTCTCAATCGCAATCATTGCACTGAAGCACCTCTGAAAGCTGGCAACCGTTGGCTACACGCTCCTGCCACGCCCTGACAGCATAAGGACGTGAAAACTAACCACGCCCATTACTTTGCAAGACGTAATCAACGAAACAGCCGTAACACATGAAATAGTCATGCTAAGTAAACATTGTTTGGCATAAGAGAGAGGGAGAGGGGGGAGGGGGCATCAAACGCAACGGTTTTTGTTAGAGCTCTGAGCAGATGGTTTGGACGCACGTACGTGTGTTAACAAGTGCTAACCGTGAAATGGGAGTTGCCTACCCTTCACGTGTAGTTTGCCGCTTAGTACATGTTAGGTCATGTCGACAAGCACTGGAATCATGCAGCTGTACCTTTTCACAAATGCTGGAGCACGGTTTCTGTGCTTAGGCAGCGTTCAGATGATTAAAGAGAGGTCGAAAAACGTAACGAGGAATTGGAAATTTATGGACCATCTGCCATTACTCACCGGTACCTATGCCGCCCACATTCACTCTGATGGAAATTAAATATTTAACGGTTTGCACCATAAATCGAAGGTTTACAAAAAAAAAGTCAGTCGTATTCTAGACCACGCATTCTGTAATCACTTTCGAAAAGAAGTTGCGGGAACTGTTGCTCACGATTGCGTGCACTTTTCTACTTGCATCCTGGGGCTTTTACTTCCCTTTCTTTCTTTATCTCCTTTCTTTGTATTTTCAAGCGAACAGTATCTCGTGAACGTAGACTGGGACCCCACCTGCATTTGCATTGTCTTGTCTGGCTTCCTGCCATTCAATTACATTGCGTTGCCGGTTCGTTTCTTGCAAACTTCCATTCTAACAACCTGGCAATGGCTACAGCAGTATCGTAAATAAGATTGCAAGAAGCAGCTAAGTCCGGAATCCAGCCGCCATGGCAGTGCAGCAACAGTGAATCGATGTAGAGCATTCGAGGACAATGAAATACTCACAGAAAAGAGAGTAGAACAGTGAGTCGCTGTTTTGAAAAGTTTACGTATGCAGGCTAGTTTCCCATGCATTTCCTCATTCCGCGTGCACACGGAATCACGGTTACAAAAAAAAAAAAAAAAAAGAGGGGCGAGGGAGCAGAGTATTAAGAAAAAGAAAGGATCGGAAAAAAACCATAATGAGTACAGAAAACCTGCCACTGTCTTTCCCGAGGACAAGCATAACGACATAACAAGGTTTGGATATGTACACATTCTTGGTGCGATGAGATGTGCGCTAAGGCTACAAATCCATCACAGATACAAAAATACAAAGAGAGACAAAGCTTTATGATAACAAACGGTAACATTGTGCACTGATAGTCAGCACCATTGGCGTCGACGCCTTTCAAAGTGAACACCCTCACGCGAATAAATTATGAGAATATCGCAACCAGTGTAAAGAACAACTCTGGCGGTAAGAACAGCTTGACAATAATTATGAAAGAGCACATAAGGTAAAAAGAACCTGTTGTGTATATCATTCAAAGTTACACAGTAACACTTGTGTTTCCGTACACAAACAGACGCAGTCAACGAACGTTCGACGTTTGAGTGAATGGCAACAATTCGAGGTGAGATAAACACCCAAGAGTCATAGCGAAGGCCCCCGTGAAGCCATCGTGAACACTCGCTGCGAACACACGGACGATAACAGCGTGAAAAAAGTATATGATAACATCAATGTCATGGCGAGTCGCGTAACGTACTCATCTCGGTGCGTACAGTCTGCGTAATCTGCGTAGAAGAGACAAGTGTGTATCATACAAACAGACCCTGCATGCAAGCACTCTGTATAGAGGAAAGCCATTCCAGTCCTTATTGCTTTGCTCAGATAGTTCGAAACGAAAGGAGGCAGTATACATAAGCGATGTGAAAACAACATGGCGCATGTCTCACAAGGCGTCTAAGCAACACAGAAAACGTGACCAACGTTACACACGTTGGGCCAAAGTTGGCCCGACATTGGGCCAGCTGGAGCTCACTTGGGCAGAACATCAGCCCCTCTTCCTTGTGACAGCTGGATGAACGCCGAGAATCCATCGGGTTGTTTATTGTGTTGAATTTTTAACACCATCATTAATGCGTGTGTTTATTGAACAAAAAAGTCGACTGATACAAAGACCCAAACAGACCACAAGTGGACGCAAACCAGTAGAAAACACAGGGGGGTTCGAAAGTGAACATTAACCGTCCTGCTTTGCGAGCCCAATTATTATTGGTAAACGTGATAGCGAAGTTATATAGCAGGTGAGTACACTATGCCGAAACGCATCAGGCTTCAGCTTAAATATCAGTGACCTCCGGAAGCAACCGTTAACAATTGTAGTTCATGAGTGCAATAACGCGTTAGTTACAGTTAAGTGCTATTGTAACTCTAGGAGGGTAACTGTAATGCCGGAGTTGTCGAGCTTCATATTGTTCGCGCGTGACGGCGATGTCAATTCGTCTACAGTCACCTCGAAGTCATGTAGGAAACAAGTATAACTGACCGACAGCTTTCTGCTGGGAAATATTAGAGCCATAACACGCTGTAACAAAGTATTGTAAAGTGTAAATACATCGGCACTGTGGCAGTAGTTTGGCATTCAAGCAGATGAAGTTATCGCGCGTTTCTTTACATGCTCGCGGATGAAAGTGGTGATAAGTTATGTGTTGTAGTATAGTAAATTGTGAATTAAAATACGCTCACGCGAGGCCTGTTGCCACGTGACGCCTTTCAACGGTTATCATGACCACGTCACTACAACCCCTGCAGAAGTTCAGTGCAAACAACATCGTGTCTGTGCGCCTCATGAATATCTCGTGCAGGAGTTTGAATGTCGTGGCGAAGTCTCGATGCACCGTCCACGACTGCTCTCCAATTGACCTTACTTGGCTAAGGCTGTATATGCTGCAAGAGGTCTAAATGACCGCAGTAAGTTTTTTTTTTTTTTTTTAAGAAAACAGGCCACACTGTTCCAATGCGACCGATAGAGAGAGAGAGAGAAGTTGGACCCTGTAACACGCGCGCGACCAGCTACAAAATGTCCCCACGGAATACTCATTTGCGGGCCACAGATGTCACAGGAAAACAAGCGAAGGCTTGTCACCAACTGAATGACCGCGCCACCGTATCCGTGTATCCGTAACAGGATACCGGCTTTGTAGCGACTTTGGGGTGGTGCCGTGCTTTTGTAGCAATTTATTTCCTTCGCTTCCCTCTCCGTCATTGGCTCGCAAGCCACCGCAACGATGTTACAACGGACGGTACGAAGAAATTAGCGTCAAAGAAAAGGAATCGCTACAAACTACTCCCTTGGGCAAACTTTTTTTTCTTTGAGCTGTCGGTATTATATAATGAAAGAAACAACCCCGCGGCCAATGAAACTTCACGTCAGAACTACGTTACCCGTGGAACGTTGCGTGGCTGCCCCGCGGTGTTATTGTGAGCACTGTCGAATTCCGCCATATTGTCAAATTCTGAAGTGGCGGCGTTCTGAGCCAGTCAGAGAGGCTGTAGCCGCCCTGCGAGCCAATAAGAACTGGCAATGGCCAATTTAACAATCTGGCGAGATTTAACGACGTCTAGTACTATACCACCCCCGCACTCTCCCAAGAGTTTCTGAACTATTCACTCCATAGAGTTTCCTACGAAAACCACTAGAGAAAACTCTGGCGCTAGTGTCTACGGGTGCTGCAAGCATGTCGGCTTAGCCAGCACGGGAATGGTGGGCAGTAGATAGATAAGCCCCATCTTCGTCCCTGTGGCTTGAGACGGCTTAGTCACTTTGCAAATCGATCAACTTCAACAACATATTGCGTTATAAGTGAAATAATTTGCAATGATTACGCGTGCATGAAGTGTTAGAACGCCTTGGTGTGTTTCGAAAATGACGAGTGCTTTAGAGATCAAGAAAGGTAAAGAGCAATAAATATAACGTTACAGGAACGTTCGAAGCCACAGGCACGAATATTAGACAAACCCAAGTACTAACACCTATTCCCATGGCAGCTGGACGAAACGCAGCGCCAGAGCTTCCTCTATAGTGAATTTCGTACGAAACTCTGGTTCACTCCTCCCCGTCTTCGTCCGAGTCGCGAACCGCAGCATGGGCTCCGAACCCAGCGCCACCACCACTCGAAGGCTCGGATGGACCTCCGTGAAAGCCCTCGTTGACGTGGCTTACGGCGCCGTGTTCCTCAGGCGGCTTCCAGGTCGAAGACGTGGCGGCGGCGGCGGCCTCGGAAGAGTGGTGGTCCTGCATCGGCGCCGTAGGGGGGCCGTACGGTTTGGTGAGGCTCACGGGCGTCGCGTAGTCCGGCTCCTTCTCTGCCGTCAGCGGCATGCCGCTCAGGTCTTCGTGGTGGTCGGCGTCGGGACTTCCGGGCACCTTGATGTCGGGCACGTCCAGGTCGTGGTTGTCCAGGCACTGCGTGGTCGAGCCCGAACCCCCGGGCCCGTCGTCGTCGCAGTCCTTGTAGTTGAGCACCGGGTACAGGCGACCGTGCTTGATGGTCGAGTTGGCGTTGATCATGCCGTAGTCCTTGGTGTCCGAGCAGAAGCGCTTGAACGCCACGTACAGGCCGATTAGCGTGATGCTGATGACGACGAACAGCACGATGCCCAAGATGATGCCGAAGATCATGGCGGCGGCTGGGGGGTGTGTCTCACTCTGCGAGGGACTTGGCGGTCAGCGAGTGGAATACTTGTGCCTGCAAAGACAAGCAGAGAGCACGGTGTCATAGGGCTGTTTACAACATCGTTCAAAGGAGGTTAAGGAAATCGGAGCGAAAAGCTTCTGCACGCACGAACTGCTGTGCTGCGCAGTTATGTGCATTGTAATCCTGATTTAGCTTCAGTGAGGGAGACCTAGTGGCAACTGCAACTAGAAGAGTGCGGAACTATTGATCAAGCGATTTTCTAAACGCGCAAAGTGTTTGGCTGCACATTAAGCATCCGCGTGCAGAGTGCAACAGAAAATCAGGAAGTGCAGAAGAAAGGAAAACAAGCCACAAGCCAGACGTGCGAAAAGTAAACTCAAACCAACAAGACCCCTCAGCAAGCAGACGTGAACTCAAAGCCACCCACAAAAGGTTCCTGCTCTTGCTGTCATGCGTTATCCTGCTGTGGAACACGAGACTGCAAGATGTGCGGAAACCGTTACCATAGCTAGCCTATAGACATGTGTGTCCCGCACTTATGGGATGTCCTTCAGGAAGGCACTGTTCACACGTCCCCTAGCCGTAGTCTGAACCGACGTGTCCGCCACAATGCCGGCGTCGACGTTATCGTCCTCCGCCGTGAGGTCGCCCGCACCGGGAAGCACGACACCGTCGTCCACACTGTCACCCCGCCAGAGCGGTCTCGTGTCCACTCGGGACGCGTGCTCCTTGAAGAGTCCCACTGGCATCTGCAGCAGCTTCGGCCTCGACACGAGCACGCCGTCTCGGTCATCGTGGTTCACGTCGTGCACCGTGAACGGGTCCGGCGTCTTGGTGATCTGCGACGAGACGCCGCTGTCGGCTCCGGCCGACCTCTCCGGGCGGTCCCGACTGCGCACAAAGAACGGGTTGCCCACGTCCTCGTCTTCGTCTTCCTCCCGCACGCTGGGCATCGGAGGTGCCGGGATCGGAGGAGGAGGCGGATGGGGCTGTCCCGGAGGAGGTGGCTGCCCCGGAGGCGGCACGGGGCCGTGGACGTCGCACATGTGGACGTGGTAGACGCCCGGGTCCTGCTTGCACGGCTCGTTGCACTGGGGACAGGGCGGACACTGCTGGTTCCGGATCTTGTTCTGGAAGTGCGCCCGGCGCTTGGCCCGCTTGGACGCCGTTATGCAGACGGACACGCAGAGGACGATGATGACCCCTACGGAGATGACGGCGAGGGCTCCGACGAAGATGGCCATCCCCGGACCGGCGTCGCCCAGGAAGCCTCCTTCGTTACCGCCTTCATCGGGACTCGGCGTCCCTTCGGTGGCTGTCGCCGACGCGTTGTAGTTGGTGCTGTTGGCGAGGATGGCAGGCGTCGCTGAGCTCGGCAGGGTCGCCGCGCTGGCTTCCGTCCGCTCTGGCGGAACCGTCGGTGGGTCACTCGTCAGGTTAGCTGCTGCCATGACAACTTATTTTATTCCGGGTGTAAGGTGAGTGGTTAGTGGGTGAAGTTGGCGTGTCTCGAGGGCACAGAGATAGAAGTACAGAGGGCAGGAGTTACGGATGCATCTGGAGAGAAGGGGAAGGAGAGATAGAGAGAAAGAGGAAGAAGGCAGGATATGGTAATCTTGCGCCATACAAATGGCAAAGAAAGCATGCCGATACGGGAAGAAACAAGGAATAGAGAAATTGAAGAATGAAACCATGAAATAATTCGTCGGTTAATATTTTATTTCAATTCTTCAGAAATGTTTCTCCCATACCGTGCGCAAGCGCAGAGTAAAAGCTCACGATAATTGTGAAACTGATAGGCAGAAGGCCCTTTCTTCCTGCCGAGAAACCAATACACTTATATCTTTGTTTTTTACCCACCACACTATTACTTAAGTGTTCTCTGCGGGGACAATTGTAAGCACATCAGTGCTGCTCATATATCTCAATTGAAAACTCAAAACACCACATCACAAACGACAGTACTTCTTCCCGAGTTCGTCATTGCCATGACACTGTCATCGCTTATTCTTTCAAAGTGCCCTTTCGCGTCTATTATGCAGTAAACAAGACAAAAAGAATGCTCATCATAGTCACGAACACACTAGAGTGTTGATTTGAGCTAGTTGGTTTGTTTTCACGCTGAAACGAGCGCAAAAGACGAATGGAAAGGACGACACGAGAGCTTGTCTCGTGTTCTAGGTCATCCGTGTCTTTTGCACTGCTTCCATTATGCGTTATAGGTACAGGGTTCTTCGATCGCACCCCGTTCCGGAACTCTGCTCCAAACACCGGGCGCGTTCCGGTGCCTTTCTGTTGGGAGTTAACCGATGACGCGCCGCCAGCGAATAACAAGTTGAAACTCGCCGTCACCGATCGCCTGCTGAAATGATAATATGCGAGAAAGAAAAGAGGCGCGGTGATTGATTGAAAGTATACGTATTTGGCTTTGCTGACAGTGCCTGCCTAAATCGTGTGTTCTTGGTTTATTGCACTTTTTTTGCCTTTTTTTCCTGTGCTCGGATAATGTCATTCTATAGTTTGCCTTTTTGTCCGCAGGTGTCGCGAGAGTTAGCAGAACACCATCCCCCTCCCCCTACATTGTGAGCCAGTCACTGTTAAAAACAATAAATTATGGGGTTTTACGTGCCAAAACCACTCTCTGATTATGAGGCACGCCGCAGTGGGGGACTCCGGAAATTTCGACCACCCGGGGTTCTGTGACGCGCGCCAGTCACTGTGTCCATGGAGTTCTGAAGCACTGTTCCTATACGGGTGGTTTCGCAAATGGTACGAGTGGTTGAAGATTGGTTATACGCATACTGTCCGCGTATATGTAATGCTACATTTCATAACTTTACATCACGCCAGTGTAAGAGTCTTTATCGGCCAAAGTAACACATTACGATAGTGATGTATTCTTGCGTAAACAATACGACATCACGAATATATGAAGGACCTACACCGACCACGCCCGTGTTTGCGAAACTATATAGCTGGAATGATTACGTAGCACACGTCTCCTTTAATGCCGCCAGCGCACACATTCTGCTGGCTCGCCTATCGCAGCAACCTGAACAAGCAGCTGTGCGCGTGTTGTGATGCAGCTTCGCATAAAAAAAAGTAATTTCTCTCTGCTTATACGGGTTCTCCGCCAGTAAACAAGTTCGCTCGAAACTGCTCGGCGCGCTTTTTACGTCTTCTGATTTGCAACTCTGCGTTTTTATTTTTTTTAACGTAGAAACTGGACGTGCAGCATTCGTAGGGAAACCTCGGCGATTAAACGCAGTGCATGTGCATAATAGAAGCTTCTCGGAGAGTAAACTGCAGGAAAGAAACACCACTGGGCTTTCGGTCTCGTTCCGTTTCCCTTTCTCTCTCTCTCTCCCTCCCTCCCTCCCCCGCCGCCCCTTCAACGACCGACCTTGCGATAGCAGGCCGTTTTACTGTAGAGGCCAGAAGGGTTCTAGTTTTAACGCTTCAGTGGTGCCCGGCTGTTACTACGACACACACAGAGTCCCCTTCGCACGCAGAACACTTTGCATCGCTGGAAACGGCTCGCGAGCTTGACAATGTGCGCTGCCGGTGGCCGCCCAGTCACGCTCGCGTCTCCGTGAACAGCTACAGGAACAGCCCATTCCCCCCTCGAAAAAGAAAAAGTGCCACACCAAGGTCAGAGCCGTCAAGGGGGGGGGGTTCAAACCCGCGCCCCCTCGCCTCCCCAGCCTCTCTCCTTTTCCTTTGTCTCTCCTTCTTTCTCCCTTTACCTGCCTAACGGGCAAGAGCTCACCCGGCAACGGCGGGGCAGCAGGGAACTGCAATTAGTGATATTGGGGAGGGGAAAACGAAAAAGAGGAACGAGCAGGCGACAGTCAGCGCGGCCATGCGTGTTTCCCATTCCGAAGAAGCGCGGTGAGGCCACGTCAAGGGGGAGCGGGGGGAGGGGAGGGGGCGCACATAATTTGACCTCGCAAATGTCGCCGGCGAAACCAACTCGTGCGCGATGCGACGCTTCGTCAAGCAAGGAAGACCGGCCGCCTGCGGCGGGTTCAGTTCGGCCACATGCTCAGACCCTCCCCCTTGCTCTCCCCTTTCATGCTCTCTCCCCCTTTCTTTCTCTCTCTGTCCCTTGCGCACACATCGAGGTTCTCTCTGTCTTATCGTTTTGTTTTTCTTTCTCTCTGTTTGTTCGGTGCTTAATCTTTCCGTTTAGCTGGCGCGGGCGTCCGAACCTCCTCCTCCTCCGGTGTCATGCTCGCTCGCGGCGCGCGCGATTCGGCCATGGGTGCCGCTTCTGCCGCCGCTCAATGCAACGAGGCCGAGCATGCGTGGCGGCCTGGTCACACAGCGCTGACCACACATGGAACCGCGCGCGCGCGCGTTAGGAGAGTTGTGGCCTTCGCGATGGCCCCGTCTTTCTCGCCTCCCCCCTCCCCTCTCCTTGCACTCTTTATAAAATTCGGGCCGTAATTCGCGACTCCGCCCGTGACCCGGCTGTACGCGGCTGGCCTCCCGCTGTACATACATATGCGACCGCTTTCGGCGCCGGGACAGGCCGCGTTATTTTCCCGCGCCGGCGTCGAAACAAAAGCATGATCGCCTGTGTAACGAGAAAGGATGACCTGGCGGGCCGTTTTACTCGCTGCTTCGTATAATCTCGCGTTTTTCGCCCGTATGTGCGCGGAAGAGCTCCAGAAATACAACGTTTCGTCGAGCGTTTCGCTGGTCTTTCGGTCACCATAACGCTCTTCTTCTATCAGATGACGTTTCACTGCTTGCTACACCGTCGACAACGAAGTATTATTGTAATCATTACGATTAGTTTTACTGTGTAAAAACTAGTGTAACTAACCATCGCCTTTCTTTTCATTTTTTCCCCTGTAATCAACAGTGCGCTCGCAGTGTCAGCTCAGTCGAGATCTCCAGCGCAGACAAGGCACTGCAATAGTCGAAGGATTGCCGTGAACAGGTTTGCACTGAAGCTGCCAAGAATGAGTCCTCGGATGCAGCGATCAATGAATCTACAGATCGAGGATAAGGAACTGTACAGATCCTGGATTACTGTACAAATCCAGGATCAGTGTACGGATCCAAATTGGAAGACGATTCAACCTCTGGTTGACGTCGATGAAAGACGATGTCTTCCTGAGTGAGTTGGAGGCGAGGATACGGTAAGTGAAACATATAATTCGCGCTGAGAGGCCCGCAGAGTCTCGAATGACCGCGTCTGCCTTCAACGAGGGAGAGCAGCGTATCAAAACGCTAAAGGTGTCACGAGAACAGAATGCGAGAACGCTGTCCTTATATAGAACAGCACCACCGGTGCCGCACGGTGGTGCCACCGATATAGGCCCATTTTTTAGATCGCACCGTCTCCAGGATCGGCCCACGAAGAGGTTATAGCAACTTACAAAGCCTATACGGGAATGTGGCGATATCAACTCGCCAAGAAATACATTGTCTTCAATAACTTGAGCTGTATTTGCAGATTACATTTTTTGGGATACCAAGAAAGCCAGTTTTCTCGTCAGATGAGACTTGATAAGGAAGAGCAAGGAGGGGGAGGCGGGGATGAAGTATTGGAAAAAGAATATTTTAACAAGCCTAAACATAAGAGTCTCTGGGTTGTGGGGATAACTTTTTTTTTAAAAAAAGCGTGCAGCTGCTCTTGTCTCAATGACAGCGCAGCGACATTGAATGGTGCGCGAATGTTAAAGATGCCTGGAACAGCACACGAGTTCGTTCACTTGCAGTCGCATTCGCTGAAACACATTCAACCGCCCCTTCTCTGCTCCAGTGCTCGTTTTTTGGTGTAACGAACCGTGTATCTTGCTCTCACCTGAAACGACAATGTACCCTAGAACGACGCCAGCACGCCGGATGAAGCATCAACTCGTGACCTAGTCGACCCCGGAGGGTCCAGGCATTCCAAGTGATCAGGCTGCACCGCCAACGCAACGGGTAGGCGTTCCAAGCGAAACAAGATCGCCTGCCGGCAAAGTGACGGCCAGCGACCCTGCAACTCGCGCCTGTATAGGAAGCCCCCGCCCAACAGTTCGCGGCAAATAGCGTCTCGCTTTGAACGACCCGCACAGGAATACTTTTACACACGCCCAAACTGTCTTCGCAGGAACGCGCGTGACAACAACAACAACAACAACAAGAACATTCTCTTCTTTCGCGCGAATCCCGTCGTCAGGCGTTGACGCAGACGTAAAACAACGACACACTCATCGCTGGAAGCCTCCTGCTCGACCGAACGAGCGGGCGTGGGCGTCGCGCGACAGCAGGCCCCGGTGTTATGGTATTCAATGAAAACAGTGAACAGACAGTGGAGATACAGGGCCAGGAAATACCTCGGGTAACAGAATATAAATATCTTGGTATATGGATAAACGAAGGCAATAGATATATGGAAACACAGGAAGAAACAATAACAGTGAAGGGGAAGAGAAATGCAGCCATAATGAAGCACAGAGCGCTATGGGGATACAATAGGTACAAGGTCCTCCGAGGTACGTGGAAAGGTGTAATGGTTCCAGGACTTAATTTTGGAAGTGCGGTTGTTTGCTTTAAATCAGGGGTACAATCAGGACTCGACGGAAACCAAAGGTCAGTGAGTCGGCTCGCACTGGGCGCTCACGGGAAGACTACAAATGAAGCTGTGCAGGGTGATATGGGCTGGACTAGTTTTGAAGTGAGGGAAGCTCGCAGTAAAATTGAGTATGTAGAACGGCTGAGGAATATGGAAGAAAGTAGATGGGCTGGGAGAGTGTTCAGGCATCTGTGCAGGAAAAACATTGATTCGCAGTGGAGGAAAAGAATTAGGAAGCTTACCAGCAAGTATGCGGCCTGTAGGGTGCGCAACACAGCAACAAAGAAGGTCAAGCGGAAAGTCAGAGAGGCTGAAATAACCTCATGGGTGGTGGCAATGGAAAAGAAACCTGCCATGAGTAGCTACTTAAGTGGAAAAACGAAATAAGGAAAGAAACAATTTATGATAACTCAAAGGGAAGCTCATTACTTTTCGAAGCGAGATCGGGATGCCTTAGAACACGCACCTATAAAGCGAGATATAAGACGGAAGAAGAAGCATGTGCTTGCTGCAGTAAAGCTAGGGAGACTATGGAGCATGTTTTATTATAATGTCAAGACGTCTACCCAGCGGTCGATTTAGGCGCTACTGGCCTCCTTGAAGCACTTGGGTTCAGCGAGAGCAGTGGAAAAGCAAACATGTGCGCAATAGGCATTAGTAAGAGGCGATTAGAGGATTGGTGGAAGTAGGGAAACGACAAAAAACGGGGACGTACGAAAGCACAGTTCGAAATAGGGGATCGGAAAATTTGGGTGGGGTACCTATAGGTAGGACATTAGGCAGTGTAATAGCAATAGCTTGGTGGCGCAACCTACCGCCCCGTTCCAAAGGGGACGCTCATAACAGCCATCCAGCAGCGCCCAGCTAGCCCGCGTACGAGGCGAGCGACTCGGCGCGTCAACGAAGATATAGTGCACAGTGCCATCTCAAAGCCAATGCCGAGATTGTGCGGGCCGCCGCGGGTCAAGGCGAAAGCACCCTCTTGTCAACGAGTCCGCGTTTCAAACCGCCGCGAAACGCAGCGCAGCTCTCGGCTTGCGTGCCCGCTCGCTGAACTTGGCTGTGATGCGCCTCCTATCGGCGACCGGGTTCGCCGCAACCCTTCTCGGTCAACAGCAGCGCGCCGGCGCGCCGCGCTCGCGGCGCGTCTGTGTGTGTATTTCCCCTTCTGGATGCGGCGGCGGGGCCAACGTCCGTTGTTCCCTCCGCGGCAAACAAGTTCTGCGAGCGCCGCCGCCTCTCCGGCCGAATGCGCCCCAGTCGTAGTCGCGTGCGCCCGACGCTCTCCCCCTCCCAATCTCTGTCGTTTTCTTTCTTTTTCCACACACATCGGCACACC
Organism: Dermacentor variabilis; assembly: GCF_050947875.1. NCBI lineage: Eukaryota > Metazoa > Arthropoda > Arachnida > Ixodida > Ixodidae > Dermacentor > Dermacentor variabilis. Next base: position 138,631,547 of record NC_134573.1, read on the forward strand.
CCGCATCTCAGTATCGTTACAGTGGCTAGTATGGCCTGTAGCGATACTGAGATGCGGGGTGTTTGTGCATACAGGCGCATGCACGAACTCCTTTTTTCTGCGCTATCTTCCGCAGCGCACGATTGCCCCCTTCCCTCCTGGCTTGTTTTCACGATGGTTGTGAGTGCGCTCCGCTCGCTGATTATCGCGGAGGCGCTTCTTGGGCTGTTGGGGCCCCCATTAGTTGGGCCAGGCCGTTTCGTGACACCCGCCGGGCTGTTCTCGTTCGTTTTGAGTGGCGGTTGCCGCCCGACACGCTTCGAGTAAACGTTCGGCCTCGTTTTGCCATTCCTTGTTCTCAAAAGCCAGCAAACTTGACCTGCTGAGTCAGGTATGGTTCTACGCTCGGTCCACAGCCGGCAACGCTCAGTTGGAACATTGTTGGGTTAACTTTAGGAAGCTGAAACTGTTGACTATCCTCCTCATCATCATCATTATCATAAGCCTATTTTATCTCCGCTGCAGGACGAAGGCCTCTCCCTACGATCTCCAATTACCCCTGTCCTGTGCCAACCGATTCCAACTGGCGTCTGCGAATTTCCTAATTTCATCGCCCCACCTATAGTCTTCTGCCGTTCTCGACTGCGCTTCTCTTCTCTTGGCACCCATTCTGTAACCCTAATGGCGCACCGGTTATCTAACCTACGCATTACTGAAACTGCTGGCTCTATAAATTGTTAAAGTACTCCATCGTGAACCGGAACAAAATAAAATATTGTGCAGAACCAACGCACATGTTAGAATCAACGTGAAGCGAAGCGTTTGTGAAGTCGGTTAGTTAAATCCTGTAGAAGAAAATTAGGTGCACTCAATCGTGTTTATTGGTTCTAAAGACGTCTACGAACTGCTCTGAAGGCCTTTTGCATAATATTGCTATTATTGCTAGTATTGTAGTATTGCAGTGTCGAATTATTTATATACAGGAAACTTTAGCTTTCTAAAATTTATTTTTTGCTCTTAAAAATTTTCCTCATATTCTAGTTCTTATTGCTTAATGATTGATCTGGCTTTAATGATGGCTCGTTTTTCTCACACAGAATCGCAAAACTGCGCGATGCCTCATATTCTTTCTCTTTCCTTTCTTGTTGAAAGGGACTGTTCGTAACGTGCCTGTGAAAGTGTGTGCGAACGCTAAAAGACTGTGCCATGTCCTCTTTTTTTTTTCTTTGCTTGCAAATTACTGTCCTGCGTTCCGTAAGCAACTGCTAAATAGGTGAAGGGATTCAATTTATACCTACAATCATGGTTCGATTATCTAACACTTCATGTCGCGGTGAGGCCATCGCCAAACTGCATTTGTTGCGAACATTCCCGTTCTCATTATAAGCAAATCGCTCTGCTCTGAACGTAAAAGAAACGATGACAATGATGGTTACACAGCGCCTACTACAATGATGATGATGATGATGATGATAATGGCAATGGTGCTGATTCGTGGCATCGACATCAAGATATATATATATATATATATATATATATATATATATATATATATATATATATATATATATATATATATATATATATATCCCTAATTCACCGCCTTTATACTTCGCGAACCTTCGAGCATTTCCTTCACATACCAACTCCGTAGGGCGGTGTTATACCGCGTACGCACGCAACATCTGTTGCAAAAACCTCCTTGGGGAAGCAGGCTGCCGAATCCAGCAACAAAAGACACCCCGCCGTCTGTGTACCACCCCAAGGTCTACATCCCACTTCCGACCCCTGAGATCCGCACGCCCCCCCCCCCCTCCCCCCTCTTCCCGAAGCGTTAGACAAGAGCCACAGACTTCCGGCCCATAACGAAAGAACGGCGAGCCTCCAGTCAAGGCAACCTGCGAACGCGCTTTGCATCCGAAACGCGTCGCAGCCAGCGGCGCCCCTTGAATGAGAGACACAGCCTGCGATACGCGGCGGATCGAGCGTCTCGAGTCCTCGACTGAACGTGTCGTAAACATCGCGAGATACTATGTGTACTACCTGGAAATGCTGAGGCGTAGGTCGTATGTAAGGCGCAACCTTAAGCTCGTAAACGTGCCTCCCTCTTGCGATTCGTGCAGAAAAAAAAGGGGGGGGGGGAATATTCAGCCCAACGATTCTGACGAGTGTGTGCCTCTTCGTATATACGTTCGCTATACTTTCAACAGCAGTGTTCGGAGAGCGATGCTTTGTTCGGTCGTGGTTCGGTCACAGCCCGTTGTTAAAACCACGTGAAGTCGACAGACTATGAAGCCAAGGAAAGCACAGGGGAAGCTAACTGTTCATCCAACTTCGACTATAGAAATAATAAGGAAAAAATTTAATTGAGAATGGACGAAAAGACAACCTGCCTCGATTGGTAGCCGAACCCACATCGTTCCGCCAATGGCCATCCTCCCGCTCATTTTCTTGGATATCGCTGTATGTGTGCTAGCTCTATAGCTCTGGGAGTGTTAGCCAGCGCCACTCGTGGGCATGGCGGAAGAATGTGGAACATTACTTCAGCCGCAGGCGTCAGGAGTACCATGTGACCTTAGGTGCGAAATACGAAGCAGTCTAATACTCACAGCAAAACTGTAAATTGGGAAGAAAAAAAATGCTCACATGACGTCTGGTATTATCGTCACTTATTCGATTACTCAACATGCAACACGTTCGTAATATATCTCGACTGAAACATTACGCAAAGAAATGATGCATACATGGAGGCATGAGGTATACGTGTTTCGTTTACCTCTTGCTTATCATCTTCCTGCGTTGTTCAAGGAGTCGCAAAATATCTCATTTGTAGACGCGGTTCAAGCGAGTTCGCTGTTGGTATAGTTGGTACACGACATTCAGGATAAAAACAGTGCAAACAAACTGGACAAGGAAGAGGGACAGACGCAGCAACGGCATGCAACTGAAGTGGCCAAAAGTGGGGCGAACAAGAGGCATAACAGCCAGTGTTTCGACAAGAAGGAGTTGCCTTCGTCGGGACAGTCCGAACACGTGTCTCCTTGCCGAAACGATGGATCGAGGTTGTGGACTCTCCTGCTCGCCCGCTGTCGGTAACTCCCAAGTCTCCAACTTCCTGCGAATCCTTTGTCTCGAGCGGGAGCACTGCGAGTCATTTGAATACCACACTGTTGTGAATGCGTGGATTCAGGTCACACAAAGCAATCGCAGCAGTCTTTTTTTCTTCAGATATTTCTAGTCATTGTACGACTCGAGATAGAAACGTTGCAAGCGCATGGCACGAGAGATAACTGCTCTTTTCTTCTGCGCTTAGAGAAACACACAAGCGCTCCACCATTGTGGTGCATGCATGCTTCAGGGGAAACGGAACTCTATAAATAACAAACCCTTGGGAAAAAAAAAGCAAAGTTAACACACTTAAAGATGAAATATAGTGAAATTACAGAAAACAGTAATTAAAAGAACATCTGAGAAAAGCTCAACAAAAAGATGGAACCCTCTTACAGGAATCTCCCAAAGAGCAATTTTTTTGCGATGCATGCAGCGTCGCCCACGTCCGCCACAGTGTTGTTTGCTGTGGCCTCCGAAGTACATGCACAGACGCCGCCGCTCTCAGAGTCCACAGCGTAGCGCACAAGACCCCGCACAAATTGCTGCCAATCGATAATATTGTGCGGCAGGTCAGTGATTAGCGCGTCCGGCTTCCAACTGCAGAATACTGCAGGGACGTACGCTGGTGTCCACTGGTAAAGGGAGCACGCGAGTGTTTAGCACGTACCAATTGTTCCCTTTGGCAAATGTATAGAACACCCTGGATATACATGCAGCGCATGACCTGCGGTTGGTGTAGCCCTAGCATCGCTCTACGCACCTGTGCATGCAGTTCAATCACGCGACTGCAGCAGGTGCTTTCACTTACAGAGCCAGCAGAGTGAGAACCGCACAACAGAGTGTTCGCTTTAACAGTGAACCACACGAGCTCGAATACCAGTGGTGGTAGACAAGGCAAAGTTTCGTTTTTCTTTTTTCTTCGCCATATGGTAAAAGGAAATCTGAGGATGAGGTGACCTAACGACGACGGCGACGCAACATGTACGACAGACACAGCAAACACAGTTTCAAGCTCTTAACTGCACGTCGCAATCAAAGGGAAATCTGCCTCCTGCAAAACTACACCGTTACTGACTCGCTCATCCCTAATTTCCTTGTAGAGAAGTCAAGGAACGACGCGATTATGCCCTCGCGGAATTCTTGGTGCAGCGGTCAGGTGCACGTACGCGCAAACGGCCCACGTCTGGCCTTGGTTCGAGCGCTCCTCCTTGTGACGCCCATCGCGAGCAAAGAACCAAAACAACGACCACACGTCGAGGGTGCAAGCGAAGCGCGCCCTTCTCGGCTTAAGCCTATTTCCGGCATACGCGTGCTATCGGCGCGGGCGCCCGCAGGCGCAGCGACAGACGCCGTCGCCGCCAGGCCACGTCCCTGGTCTGCTGTGAACTCGATCGTGTGACAGCGACGAGTCGCGTCAGCGCGCGCAGGCATGCCTGGGAGAACAGTATGTAGGTTCACATGCACGCACCTGCCACGCAGGCGTTATCCATGCCTGTATGTATACACGCATGCCATCGTGGTGGTATAGTATAGCGGGACCATTGTCTGCAGGAGACAATGCCCTGGGAAACTCGCGGGACGTTCCCGCGGAGAGCAGGACGCACGGCGTACACAGGAGAAACCGACGCCGCTGTCGAACAGCCGCCGCCAGGCTTAACCCGAACACCGGCTTCTCTCTTTTCTTGTCTACAGAACCTTGCAGCGAGTATACTGTAGATGGTTTGTATTGACGTCACCGCGGCCGCCATCGTGCGTTATTTAGCGCATCGACAAGCTGCGCAAACGAGAAACGTGACGGCACCACACTGCAGGCGCGTCTTGCGTCGAACGAGGAATTAATAACGGTGGTAATCCGGTGAACAGAACGGTCGCTGCGATCCCCGAAAAAAAAAAAGGCTAAACAATGTACGCGCGATAATACGTTGCACTAAAGTCATGTAATGCGTGGCTGAGATGGTCGGATACTGTAGCACGGCGAGACGCTGCATCCGTGACGTCATGTGAAAACTATCTAGCTTCGTGCTGTCTGTTCTTAAACGTACGGCTTTTAACACCTTCGTGCACATATATATATAAGGTCGTAATAAAAATTAAACCTGGCATTTCTGCGTCTTAAGTGTGACGGCATGTAACGTATGTGGGCACAACTAACCAGTCTAACTATAAAATGTGGCAGAATATTTTTAGAGTAAGTAGGCAGGTTTAGCATCGTTATACTGCTCCCGCCCCGCCCTATAGCTGCAGCTACTATAGGAACTACTTCGCGCGCTACCTAATCTGCGATGTGCATGCATCCATGGCACCGCCACAGGAGCAGCAAAGAATCGGCTAGCAAGCACGCAGACTTGGCAGCTGGCTTGGAAAGTATACTTTCCAAGACAGCTGCCAAGCCTGCGTGCGAGCCACCGCTATAGCGGTGGCTTTGCTACAGCACTCCAACAAGACTGCTTATAGTATTAACGCATCCTACGATTTGCCATGCTTGTTTGCGCCAGGCGTATGAACACGGTAACCGCAGTACAAAAACACTGCGCGCATTCACCTTCGCGGCACAGTCACTGTATAGATCACCCACCATGCCTCCACTGCGAGGGCTATCCCAATTCAGCAGCACTTCAAGTGAATTTTTTAAACTGCGCGATAAAGACAGGACGTGAAGAGAAACATAGATGCACACACGAGGCGCTTTGTGTTTGCATCTGTGTATCTGTTCGCGTCCTGTCTTCCTCGCGCAGTTTAAAAATTTTGCTGAATCTACGAACCGGCTAGCCCAACAACATGCCTTACTTCGGCTATCCCAACGCGCCGCACATACTTTGGAAGTGCTCCTCATCCTCGACCCCTCCCCCGGGTTCTTCTCCGCTATTTAACTCCAACCCAGTGCATGCACTTACCCCTTTCGAAGCGTCTACTGCGCGGCTGCCTTAAGCGACAACATACGGGGACCTGGCGGAATTCAGCTCGGTGAAGCCCTGAGATCGCACCGGCGCGTTCACCTCATCCGGAAAGCGCCGGCCGAGGTGCGATCTCGGAGGCCACGGTGAAGCGTGAACTCCGCCAGTGAGGCCCTGCATTAATAACCTTCAATAATGGATTTACTGTATGCGCTTACCGTAATCGAATCTGCCAGGGCACTGGCTATGGGCACGCGTTGTATATGTAATGAGCGCCGGGCATAAGCGTGGGTGTTTGCACGTGGCGGGGGCGGTATACAAAAGATCGGCAAGCCACTGCGGAAGAGGCAGGAAAATTTCGCGCTTGCGAAAGGTTCAGACCCATCGCCGAGTAAATGTACTGCACGCCACGTCGCCTCACCTGATGAATCTCGATCGTTTTGCGGGTCGCGTCGATGTCCGCAACAGCATGGATGCGCAGCACTTGAAACTAATTCTTAACGACTTTACAGCGAAGAAAAAAAAAAAGAAAAGCTTCTCCGGTGCCAGGATCAAAAAGTCGAGCGTGGTGCCAACTTTACGTAAACAAGTGGCGTTGACAGCGATTGCATCTGGCATATCCGAACGCGCACGCGCTCGCATGGCGCGGATCCGGCCAGAAAGGGAAGTGCTTGATAAGGCGGGCCCGACTTACTGGCACGCCAGCCGGCTGCGTTTCCGCTACCGCACGTGTCAGTGTTTTGGCTATATGGAAATCGTGGGCTGGCGTGATGTCGATATGGGTGTTCGCGTTGCTTCGAGTCGTCCGCAACTCGACTGTTGGTCATCCGAACACCTATAGCCCGCGTGCCCGCGGTGACCATCGCTGACGTACGATACATGCATGAAAGTTGAAAGCCTACATTGCGAGACGTCGATACGTTTTCATCAGAGTAACAGTTCACAACGGTCGCCCTACTTAAACGCTTCATGGTGAAACACCTGCATCTGTAACGCGTTTCTTCTCTGATCCATTAGTATATCTCATGCGTACGCCAAGACTACGCACGGACTGGAAGGAAGACCAGCCGTGCTTTCTTTGACCGTATAACGCGATCATTATATTCACGATTTGTTTTTAACTCTACGCATGGGCCGACACCGATAGTTTACTAAGGAACCGAGTGCGAACAAGGCAGGCCTCGTCTTGAGACGTTTCGGCAATGACACCTGGCTATGCCCTGAGAAATTCCTTTGTCCAAACGTTCGCTCTAGCGCTCCTTGTTCAAGCGATGTTAATCACTACAAGTCCCTATCAACCTGCGAACATCCGTCTTCCTTAAATTTCACTGTGCACGTAACACTGAAGGCCCCATTGCAGTGTTTTCCCTATGAGACCTTTTGGGTATGCATGCTCGTGTAATGTAAAGTTTCAACGTACAAGGATAATAAACGTCAACTTCAACTTGGCTCAACTTGATTGGCAAACGACTCTGCATGCTTATTGTAAGCAGGTGACATATCCATAGAGAAAGAAACACGAAGTCTGTAAAGAAAAGCTCTCTAAGTCAGCCATTGGTCGTCGTCTTTCGAACGTGTTGCGTTCTCCCTCGACGCGGTCTGCGACTGGCACCTGGCGACAGCCTCCGCAGATACAGTCGGCCGCAAAAGTTCATGGGGCACGGGCTACGCGCGACAAATGCGCATTTCTGCTCTATCAAGGCGCGGCGCCTCTGATCCATATATGATCGCTGCATTGTTCGCTAAGGCTTCTAACACAATGACATTCCGAACCCGGGCTTCGCGGGAATTCAGCTTCTTCGCAAATTCCGTGTCCCGCAAACTTATGCGGCCGACTGCATGCTGCGCACCAACGGTTTCGCAACTAACACGTTTCTTATACTATACCGATTACCTTCCCAAAGACTCATCAACAGTTAATAAACAAAGGGCCAACAAAATAAAGTACACGCGCTAGGGAGACGAATACGCATTAAGGAAGGCCAACGACGTAACGGGTGTGCCTCTGTCCTTCGGTAACAAACACTATACCTATAGGCCAAGAGCAAGTTCTTCTGAAACGTTCCTGTTATCGCAAGGAACGCATTTCCCTATCGTTCGGCCCGCAGCGACGGGGAAAATGCTTCGCAAGTTGCCACCAATGTACCTTGTTCCCGCTTTGGTTATACCCGTTACATCGGCATTCCGCAGCTATCGCTGCGGCGACTCGTTTTCCAGTCAGTGCTGATTTGCACCGAGCCTGATGCAACTGTTGTACAAGGCTCGCGACACGCGAAGGGGGTCGTCATGGCGCGACACGTATACTACTGCGCCATGAAACTCGTTCTCGGCTTTTTTTTTTTCTTTATCTATTACAACCTCGAGGCGTTCTCCCGGAGGACATCGGTGGCGCCGACAGTGCGTGCTACGCATGCATATATAAGTATACACGTGCACTCTAAATGTGCGTCGCCCATCGGCCCATATAGAAGTCTCGGGCACGCCAGAGAGCCGCATGCATATGTGTGTACACACTGTATACTATCGTCTATAGCAAATCCGACCGCCGGCCGTTTCCTGTGGGTGCTACAGTGTTGCGGAGCGCTTCTCCAGGTCTTCGTTCACCTTGTAACCGTGTTAGCATAAATATATACACTACGTTGCATATATATATATATATATATATATATATATATAGGCTTTTTTCTGGCTCTTAGAATGATGTTAGAGCAAGGGCGAATTCAGCTGATGTACAACTATGGCACCGCTCACACACACACACACACACACGTATATATATATATTCTCACATCAGTAGTGATCTGAGAAGGAGCTTAATATTTGCGCCGTCTGGGCACGCAGCCTCGTACTCAGACTTAATTGCAGCCGTTTAATACGGTTTCCCTGGATATACGGTCACAAACTGCTCGAAAGTTCAACGTTTTTCTCGGATATCGCGGTCCGGCAAACTCTTTGTCGTCCACTGCATCATATGCGTGCGCGCGCGGCCCGACAGAAGCAAATTTGTTTTTTTTTTTTTTCCTTGACCGGCGGACGTCGGTCGTGCGCCTCTTCGCGTTCGCGTCGGGCGCTAAGCAGGAAGCTACGTACACGGCGGCGGCAGCGGGTATGCGCAGCTGCTCAACACTCGGTGACAGAGCTGCTACGAACGGTGCTTCGGTGCACCGTTCATCGGTGCCCCCTCTGCTCGAGGAGGAGCGGAAGTTTGCACAAGAAATGTGAACATATACGTAAACTCCCGACGAAGAGAGAGAGAGAGAGAGCAAGGAGAGGAAAGGCAGGAAGGTCAACCAGGCGAGCGCCCGGTTTGCTACCCTACACTGGGGGTAAGGGAAACAGAAAGAGGGAGAGGGGGAGCAAGGAGTGCACGTGGGATGATGTACAGGGACTCTACAAGTGGTCTCTTAAACCGGTGCACTTCAAGTAGTGTACGAGTGCACGAATAGCTTTTTGTGCCAGTGACGGGCGTAGCCACGGTCCGACGAAATACGAACAAAAACGTTCGAGGTGAATACCCTTTTCAAGGTAAAAAGAGGAGGATAAGGAGGAGGAGAAGGAGGAGGGAAAAGAAAGGAACGAAAGACACGAGGGCGATTCAATGTAAATAGTGCTTGGTTACCTTGTGCATGGGGAACTGGATAAAAGTAACACAATAGGAAATAAATTTACTTCGGGGGTAATACTTAGCAAACCGAGAAATGTTGGGCTATAAAGGGCGTTTTGCAATACCTGACGAGGGACCATGGCCTCTTCTCGGTATAGTTCAAGCACATGCAGTTGCAGCATGGTATTCGCAAAGCGACTTACATAATGATGTTTACAATTGCGCTGTAACTAGGATTCGAACAATGTTATGAATACGTGCACAGCTATAATAAGAAGAAACAGATACAAAAATAACATGCATACTTCAGTACGAAACGACAAGGGTCTGAAAGTTGATTGAAAGGTGGCTAAAGGACGGACGAGATTTCTTTCTTTCTTTTTCCTTTTTTTACGCAATAGAAAGGAAAACAGTGTGGCAGCGATGAGACGATGAGACATCCCCTCTCAATCTACTCCCGTTACAACGTGGACAGAAAAGCGCTTGATAAAGTGGACGACCGCCCCTTGCTGGAGGAGGGAATCCTGGGAGACAGGTCCAGGCCACGCTCAAAACAGAAGGACTTGAACGCGTTGTTTCGGTACTTGAGGACATGCGGATTGTGTGATGGACTGTAGGGGTTGTATATTCTCCGTGCACTCAAGGTAAGAGAAAACATGTTGCCCCAGGCCGCTGTGCTAGTTTGATCTCGCGTAGCTGCTGAGGTTAACTAGCGCTGATGCGACTCCTGCATGCAAAGAGGGAGACCAAACCAAGCGCTCTAATTTGGTCTCGCTTTCTATGCGTGCTGCTTTTTAGATAGCCTTAATTCACTTCGACGTTGTGCCAGCGCAAGAGAGAGAGAGACAGCTCTTCGATCCATTGCCTCAACAGTATGAGAGAGCGGGGAGGGGACATAGATGCTCATAATATTACCACTTTGGGACAAAGTATTAAATAATCAAGTCGGCAAGCGAGTTCACAAAGCTTCTTTCTACGCGAAAGAAGTTACTACACAAAATGGCGATCTACGGTTGTTAAGAGAAGAGTGCTCGGGAGAGGGATTAACGATAGTAGAAACATTGATTGATTGATTGATTGATTGATTGATTGATTGATTGATTGATTGATTGATTGATTGATTGATTGATTGATTGATTGATTGATTGATTTTAACGTTCCAAGTGAACACAGGGCGTACGGAAGACGACGCATATTGCGGAGGGTTCTGAATTACATTGAACATCGGATGCTCTTTAACGCGCAAGCAATGCTCGGCGCACACGCTTTTAGATTCCGCCACGTCCGACTACGGCCGCCGTCTGTAACCGAACCCGCGACCTTCGTTCTCAACAGCGATTCGCCATAAGTACTCAGCCACCGCAGCGCCAAGAAGAGGCAAATTCCATGAACATGTAGCCCGCAAATAAATGTCCAGTAGTCAAAGACGCAGGCCAGTTGACGCAAAAAAAAAAAAAAGTGTATAATATAACAGATGCAACACCCCTCCTTCGCCATTGGTTTTCGTAAGCGAACGGCAATGCCTAATAATCTGACCGAGTAAAAATGCAAAACACTTTACCCGAACGCGCCAGTGGTTTCCCCAGAGGACTAACATCTTATGCGAGCTCTTCCGTTCATTTTAGATTGCAATTTATTCACTCCGCGCGTATTTGATTCACGCGCCAAAGAAGTCATGCGGAACGAGGGATTCCAGCGGGGGAGGCGCGCCCGCGCTCCTCCGATTCCTCGCATTCGTCATCCGTGTGACCCGATTAGCACACGACTATACCGGCGACCATAGTATATACTACCGGTTACGGTTAGCTGTAACGTAAGTAATGTAAACAGTAGACCGCAGACAAACGCTTGCTCCATCGAACGAAACGTGCAGATCACGCTCCCCGTGTCCCCTGCGGAGCCGTTTCCGAGTCTGCGAGAGCTCTCGCTGCTTGGCCTGCGTGGCGAATGCGTAGTGGTAAACGATGTCAACTCTCCGCGTGAACAGCGAGAGTTCGGCGCGCGCGCGCGGTTTTTTCTGAGAACGCGGTCACCTCGGCGAGCGGCGGTGCGTGAGAAGGTCGCGCAGTGCCTATATACCTGGAGGCCACGCTGCTTACAACTACGTGCATACACCCCACTTGCAGGATTAGACACTTGGCTCTCGATCCGGTGCACACACTTAATTTGTGAATTGGAGGCGCGCGAGCGCTGACTACAGCGACCGTGGTATTCGTTCGTGAAACGAACAGTGTATACAGGGATCGACGAGCGTTTGTCGATCGTAACCGTAGAAAAAAAGACTTCTGCGCTTACCGCTACCGCTCTGTTCGTATACCCACATTTTCTTGCAGAATGATCGCGTTTTATGGTCCGGATCGTTCAGCGTAACATTTGGCACGGTTAGTGGCCTAGCTTTAAAGGGGGAAAATTAGAAATTGCTTTCGCCGGTGTGGAAGTTGCCCGCTGAGAAGGCGGCGCTGTGTGGATGGATCGATGAATGGATGCTATGAGCATCCCCTCCGAAACAGGGTGGTGGGTTGCGCCAGCAAGCTCTCGTCCTCATTTTGCCTAATGTCCTACCTATATATATATATTTTTTAGAAAAGACGCAAACACGAAGAATTCCCAGCGTCAAACTTTTTGAACGCTCACTGGAAACTGTTTTTGCATGCCTGCGTTTGTGGTCTCCCTTCTTCTGCCACCAAACCTCCAATCGCATCTTACTGATTTGTACTGCGGACGTGTTTACTTTCCCCCTGCTATCCCTGAACCCAAGGGCTTCAAAGAGGCGAGAGGAGCCTAAACCGGCGCTAACGTAAACTTGAGTCGCCGCCTGTCGGCAGCTGCGGAAAGCAGCGATTCCGGGGTTGGGGTTCCCGCGTGTTCCCGAGAAGCGGGCAACACGCGCGGAATCGCATTTTTTTTTTTTTTTTTTGAGGCGTATATTTTCCCTGGCCAGCGAAGCTTCGCACAGAGGACAGCCGAAGCTGCGCTTACATATGCTGTTCGAATGAGTTTCAGCAGTCGCTCGAATGCAGCGTCTCCACGTTTTAACTCGCAATGCCTCCAGCTGCTCATGCAGGCCGCGGAAGGTCACGGTAGGACAACGCGAGTGATACAACCCCAGGATGAGAGCTGATATGATGTGAACATTGGGCTAAATATCTCAGTTCCTGCGCTTACACATGTTACACACACTAACCCGCCGTGGTTGCTCAGTGGCTATGGTGTTGGGCTGCTGAGCACGAGGTCGAGGGACCGAATCCCGGCCACGGCGGCCGCATTTCGATGGGGGCGAAATGCGAAAACATTCGTGTGCTTAGATTTAGGTGCACGTTAAAGAACCCCAGGTGGTCAAAATTTCCGGAGTCCTCCACTACGGCGTGCCTCATAATCAGAAAGTGGTTTTGGCACGTAAAACCCGAAATATTGTTATTATTATTACACACACTTAACTGACAGTCGAACACATCCGCGCGCAAGTCACGGCGCATAATGTTAAACCAAATTCGCGATTTGCTATATGCGCGATTGGTGTACGGCACTTAATTTGGCCTACGAAATTGTGCCATTAAGCACGCATCTGTTCTGCATCATAAAATATAATAATAATAATAATCGCCTGTTCATTGCGGTACATATGCAGTCGACTCTTGAGTACTTATGAAACGCACAGACCACTTAACTAATATAATACCACGTGACATTCAACATTTCCTTTGCAGAAGATGTGACACTCGAAATCGGCATAACGCGTTCGGGGTCGCTAAATAAGCGTTCGCGTGCTTACAGGACCTCCACACCAAATGCGGCGTGCGATGATGCTTGGATACCGAAAGACAAGCTACTACATTTTCCATACTGAAGCACATCTGTCCAGCTTCTGACATTGACTGAGCACCGGCGTGAGTGCACGGAGATGATGACCCAGAAGTGAATCAAGTCGGATCACGGTCACGTTATAATATAGGTACGGCAAAACGTTAGCGCATAATGGATAATTAGGAAACGCATTCAACCCAATTCGTGTTGATAAGATGGCTAACTTTTCCGTATTACATCCAGCTGGACGTGTTGCTTTGGCTCACTGGTTTGATGATTGCACCTGAAAATATTGACAAATTTTTACGGCAGATGACAAATTCAGAATATCAGTACGGCAGTCAAAGGTAATAATTTAGCCAGAAACAACGAGCTTTTATTTTTAAATTTGCCTAACATATATATAGAGCCATAGCACTTGAGCTAGATCTGAGCAGACTCCAGCTGTCGCAGCTGTCTTTCAGACAGCTGCGCTCGCTACTTTTCTGTCGAGAATGCTCTGTCATGCTGATAACGCGCATGCCGTTCGTGACTTGGAAGTACCGGGCTCGCAGCGTTAAATAAAGGGAATGCGGACAAGACAGATGACGACCATTCTTGTGTGCACATACACTCTTAGAAAAATTTACACCCTTTGGGGCTTATCTTGTCCCACAACGATAATCGTCATCTGTCTTGCCCGCGTTTCCTTTATTTAACGCTGCGAGCCCGGTACTTCCCAGTCACGAACGGCACGCGCGTTATCAGTGTGACGCAGCATTCTCGACAGGAAAGTAGCGAGCGCCGAGTTTTCAGGAAAGGAAACGCAAGCTAGGCAGATGACGATTATCGTTGTGGGACAAATATACACCCCAAAGGGTGCAACCGTTTTAAGAGTGTATACACCCGAAAGGGTGTAACTGGTTGAAGAGTGTGGCTAGCGCTGGTTCGGAATAGCGGGGGCAGCGTTTATTGAGTAACACTTCATTTGGGCCTAGTTGGTAGTGTGTCGAGTCTTTCTTTTTGTGGATCTTCTTAGGTGTTTGCGCTGTAACGTAAAGTTCAGAGCGTATGTTGAAAATCTAGAATGCGCTGTACAGGGCCTTAGCAACCGCGGTATGACGCGATTGGCTGAAACGCCGCCGGTAATCTACGCTCTGATGTCACGCCGTGATGATTACTGCCTCTCGGTTTCGCGCACGATAGGTTAGGTTAGGCTAGGTTCGGTTAGGTTACGTTAGAGTAAAAGGTGGCGCGGCGTACTCTCACAGCGGTTGCAAAGGGCGTCAAGCGTCGCCGGCAGCGTTTCAGCCAATCGCGTTCAAGCGCGGTTGCTAAGACCTTCTAGATTTTCAATATATGCTAGCGGGGCATGCAGTGACGTCATCGAGCCCGCCATATTGCAGTACAGCCAGCACGGCGAAAAGCTGCGCTTTATCTCGATTCGCTTATCTTCAGCATCGCAGTGGAAGCTGTTAATACAATTTTTTTTTATGGCATATACGGTGACGTCACGCGAATAGCAGTCGATCGCGCCGAGCGGGTGCCACCGAACAGTATCTCTCCGTGCTTGTTGGCGGCGAAAGGGTGTTGTGGACGCGCGGACGTCAAGTCGTCGACCTCCTTTTCCGCGAATGATGGTCGCGGCGCCTATGCAAAGACTCGAAGAAGGGGAAAAAAAAATAAAGATAATAAGGGAGCCGGTAGACCGGCTCCACCACCATTCTTTCACACTGACGTTCCTCCGCCGCAGTTTCGCCGACGCCCCGTGTGCGCGACTGCGGCGAGGCTATCACCGAGTGACGTGTGCCCCGAGGCACTCCGGCCGTTAGCCGCACAGCTTGTTTCCGAATTCACAGAACCAGAATGCGTCCTAGGAAGCTACAAAGAGATAGGTGCATCAGGTGACTAAAGTCGAGCTGTTCTTGCTGACGCAGGCCCACATGATGGGAGGCTCATTCCGCGAGATGTGGGAGTCGGGGGGAAAGTGTTTCTTGGGTGTATTTGCATCGACAGGCATCCGCGGCACATCGTCCGAGGCTCTCTAGTAAAGTTAACGTCGCATTCACTCGAGTAACATAGGCGCGAGGTGTCATTCCTAAGGGATGCGGACCGATGAATGAAAAAGGGCACGCTGGCTCACAAAAACAAAGGTGCTAGAATTTTGATGACGCATACTGCACTTGGCGTCCGATCAGTACATCCATGCTTGACGACATGTTGCAGTGAAGCTTCAGCAGACAGCGGCGCTGACTTTAGTGGGAAACTGAAGAAATGACAGGACTCTGCATCCCTAAGTCAGAGCCACAGCTGACAAGGTTAGGTCAATTAACGTGCGCCGAAATCCCACAACACGGATTCGAACCCGCGGCCCTGAGCTCGCCGCCGAAGAACTCCCGATGAGGCACCGCAGACTGTTTTAGGGCGAGCACCTCGGCGCGGTGATTCAGGAACTATACGGTGTTCCGCTGCTGAACACGTAGTTGCTGGTTCGAATCCCGCTTGCGGCTGCGGCGTCCGGACTGGGGCGGAATTAAAAGAAATGACAGTGTACATAGATTTAAGGTGCACGCGAAAGAACTGGTCGGAATTTATCCAGAGTTCTCTACCGTGGCACCTCCGACAGCACCGGCCTTACTTTGAGACGTTAAACTTTATCAATCAATCAATCAATCAATCAATCAATCAATCAATCAATCAATCAATCAATCAATCAATCAATCAATCAATCAATCAATCAATCAAAAGCCGTGAATAAGCAGGAAACAGCAGAGAGTTTTAGATTATAGGGGACGCAAGCGTTGGGGCCCCATGGCGCTTGGAAGCCCCAAGCGAGTCCTCCTAATCTAAAGCTCTCATAGTACCGACGCGTCCAAAGGCGCGCTGACTGAATACAAAGTACATGGTGGGCTAGCTGTGCCAGTCGCGAAACTATATGCCGACTATATACCGCGGTGCGACAGCGAAGGTCCATTGATACTACCGCATTTATTTAAAAAGAGGTCGAACACGAATGTACACCGGCCCCTACACAATATTGGACTCACCGAGAAATAAAGAAATAGTAACAATTCGAATGCAGATCGACCCATATCTTTTTATTATTGAGAAAAAACGACAAAATTAACGCGACCACTCTTATATACCGTAACCTTGGTTACTACATAAACCTTCCTAGTCGGCGCCACACGTTGCATCCTCGTCGGAACTGCCAATAGAGTCGTTCTCCAACGGATGCTTCGCAAGCGGCGTCCCCGGCACCCCAAACGACGTCGTCCTCGCGGTGCCGTCGAGTACACGTCGGATAGATGCAGCATTTCTTGTATACACAGTCTGGATAATCTCCACACTGGCTATGACGAGGGGTCACGACGAAGTAAGTTCGTTAGCTCGAGATTCGTTGGTCACGTATATATATATATATATATATATGTCGATGGCTCATTTTGGGAAACTTTTTCTGAGGGGGGGGGGAAGGAAAGGTCCCCCTAGTTATATTCGAACAAACACGGTAAATCAATGCGGGCTTCCATACAAAGTGTGTAATGCCCTGCGCGTATGTCGCACGCAAGTGAAGCCTCCTTTGTAATGATTCGTCAGGCGTGACAACAAACGGGATGAGAAAAACGTCACGGCGAGGCGTTTGCCCCTGCAGTGGGCGCCGTGATCGCTCTTCGTTGGTACCTCGTCACGTGTCCGAAACGTGTCGTGTTTGCGTAGTTGAAAAGATTATCGCCAAGCAAACGAGCGATAAGGTATTCCGATGTTTACTGCTCTATATACTTTCTCACGATTCTAAAAATCTTAACAAAAGCAAATCGAATTTCTATGCGCCAAGAAACATAGAAACAAACATAGCAAATGACAAATAGATAACTAATATTATAATTAAGCAGCGAGTTTTCTTTTTCTTTCCACAGGCTTCCAGATGCCATCGAGAAAAATGAACAATGACCGTTGCTCGATATCGCAGCTCCAAGGACCTGTAAAAGCATCATCTACCACAAGACCAGTGAGAAATTTGCCGAAGTTTTCGCTGCGGCGTGTCTGAGGGAGCTGCGTTGACTTACCGAAAAAGAGAAAAAGAAAACACCACAAGCCCCATATGCAATAATCCGGTATGAACACTTATAAGGATCCCACATAAAAACCCTTGTGCTTCCATATGGGGCAAGGCCCATATGGTTATGTCACCGTATGGGAATTCCATGCGAAAACCTAAATATACGATATGAGGGAATACCCGTATGATATATGGGAACGTACGCGTTTTTATAGTGAAGTTCAATATGTACATACGGGATTATTGGATACGGGTTTTATGGGTTCACCGTCTTTTCTATTGGGTGCCGACATTAAAGAAAGACGCTTAGGAGGAAAATGGGTTAGGCTGTGTTAGCAAGTTACCCTTGCACAATTAAAAAAATAAAAAAAAATAAAGAACTCTTACCGTGAGAAAGTTTTGATACGAGCGAAAAGACGCATAAACGAAAGACGGGTGGCGACGTCGCCTTATAGTTTCCGCACCATGCAGGTCGGCGTGACGTCATCAATTTTGTCGGTTTCTGATAGGGCCCCTGCGTTGATCTTTTATCGGTAAAGATGGACTAAAAATTGAAAAAAAAAAATCCAGGGACTGAACATGAGGAAATTTCGAGAACCTTTTACTAAGCCACCCAACTGCCCAAATTCGCAAGAAATAAAGAAGAAAAAAAAAGCCTTCGTAATCCTTGACGTCACGCTGACGCGTCGGCGCTGAAGTTTAGGCGCGAAATTCAACTTTGACTTTCATTTTCTTTTCTAGTGAACAGTTTCTCACTGCGAGATGTCAACGAAAATATAGTTCAGAAATATAGTTTATCAGAATACAAGGTGATTCAGCGTTTATCTACTGTGTCCGTTTAATGCAGATTAAATGAATATATCAGTGTTGATCGCGGCTGCGGAAAACTCCACTTCTGCTGTCATATAACTAATCTTGACGAAAGCGAGCTCATTTTCTGCATGACAGGACCTCGTGGTTACTTTCCTAACATGGTTCAGTTCAGGTGAGTGCAAGACTCTGAGAAATCTTATTTAGAAAATCTTTGTCATAATTTTATAACCAGACGACAAGCAGCATAGCCACCGCCAGCACACGGCGACATCCTCGAGTACATATATATTTTCATCTCTACATAAAAAAAAAAGCGAAAGGAAAAGCGTAAGTTGCGTTGCATATGGTTTTACATATAGTAAAGTGAAGTCAAAGCGACCCCGTAAATGACTTGCGTGGGCATCGACGAGCCTACGACGATCAAAATTTTATGTAAATGAGCTCAAGTGCACGCAGTAGCGTTGTACACGCAAATAACGGGGTGGCTATACTCGCATTGACTGTCGTCCAATGCCACGATGAGGACCGTCGCTCTGTGCATTTTGACAGTACAGCGACACACGCGTGTCACCATGCAATCTCAATGTTCGCAGTGGATATCCGTGCGTCGACACTTTCTATTATTTTTTGCGCCAATAGCGAAATCAATGTCCTTTTAGCTTTTTCTCGACACTCTAGAAGAGCTACGCAACTACACTATACATGCGTTGATTTGTTCGAAAGCGTGTTGAACAGCACCAAACTGCACTGCATGTGAACATCAATAGCCCATATGATGGGAATATTAGCCCGGAAGCGCAATATACATACACCTTTGTTGTTCCGAAACAGTTGTATTCTTGCATGCGCTTCGCCTTTAACCTTCACCGACGCAGGCAGTCTGATTTTAATGCGCTTAGCATTATTTGGGAACAATACCAACTTTGCGGTATGTCCGTATGTAACCCCTTTCACTCAGTGTCCCAAGTTGTCTGCCAGCTTGGGTCACATGGGTATGCATGTGCAGTCTTGCCGAGCAGGCGACAAGGACCGCTGGGTATGTGACCGGAACAACTACATGCTACTGGCTGACCTAGTAGAGAATTTTGCGTGACTGCATATGTACCAGAAAAACAAATGACTTCGGAACTGCGTGTCTGATAATTGTATGTGCCCATTCTTGTCAATCATCCAGAATGGACGTGTCGCTACATTGCTTTAACATTAATCGCTTTAACGTCGACATTCACCGTGAGATGGGTTGTGCCGTAATTTTTCATTTATGTTAACTTACAATAATTCAATTCAAATGAAGAAAAAGAAAGGTCATGCTAATGTCAGCTAAGGCTTTTACACATACGTTCCAAGCGCATCCATTTCCCTAAGGCGCATACTGCACGGTTACGCGCGAGACGAAATGACTGCGCGCAACGAATAGAGATATAATCAGTGAAACGATGGATGACTATACGCACGCGGCCAGAGAACGTAAGCCACAACCAGCCAACGTGTACGCCCCATCAGAGCACTTGCAAACATAGCTTAGCCGCTGGCGTCAGCGACGCGGCCGGTACTATGATGCATGCAGCCGACCGGCGGCGGCGGAACCAGTATTCCGGCATCTCTTCATCCCCGCGGGAACACGCGCGTGAGCAAGTTTCAAACAAGAGCAAGAAAATGTGAGGCGGCCTCCGCGAAGAGACGTCGCTTTTTCGCAACAACGAGGAAACGAACTTTCTTTTCCTCAGCACACACACAGACGCACGCGTAATGACACAAGGCGTCGTACCTTTCCGAGCGACAGTCCACAGAGCGCGCGTGCCCCCAGCGACGAAGACGACAAAAAGTTGCGCGGTGGGACAAAGAGCAGACGGCGCACGCGGCTTCCAGTCGATTGCAGACGACACTGGACGCGATGTGACGTTATTCCATCGTGCGTCCCACGGCGGCGATGCACCGGCGGCGTAACGCACTCACTGCTTGCGGTCTGTGCGACGATCGACGCACGATGAGGCGGCGGGCTTTTTGCGAACGCACACCAGCCAGACGCGGAACGGACGACACCCGATCGGCGGGGCTACGCGGCGTCGCGCTGCTCCACGTAGAATGACGAGTCCCCTCCCCCTCCTTTTTCTGTCCCTCTCCAAGCCCGAGCCCTCTCAGTTACCACCCTCCACGAGTGCCCTCTCTCGCCTGAGAGTCGTCGCTCTCCTCTCACGTCGCATGAAAGGGGGCTAGGGAGAAGGGAGGGGGCGCGGAACAGGGGAGAGGACCCCAGAACCAGAACTGGCCGCGCCAGCTCGGGTGGAGGGTAGCTTCAAGTCAAAACGCCGCCGGCTCAGCCGGCCTACGTCGCATCGGGAGCTGCGTGCGCGCCGGGTCGCGCTTTGGGAAAGCGGAAGCTGCACGTGCAGCGCGGAAGTGACGTTCAAGGTCTCCCGCCGCATCTTTTTGACCTGTTTGTTGCGCGAGCGGGTGGGCCCCGCTCGAGGGGGCATCGTTTTGTAACGAAAAGAGTGACGTGTAACCCCTTCACTTCCCGCCTGAATGCATTTTCGCCGCTTCAGAAGCGGGGACTAGGTTTGCCTAGTTTGCGTGCTCCCTGCGCATTATACGCGAACAGTTAAAATACACCCTTCCGAACGTTCGGCGCTTAGATAGACGTGGATTTCCGTGGGGTGTGAACGCGGTTGCATTTTTTTAGACGTTGCACCCTTTATGATGCCAAAGTTGTCCCGCCACAATTCACACGATTCATTGGGGCCTTTCTAGTGCTCCTTTATGTGTCGTATATTTCTGCATAAATACTCATAAAGTAATAAAGGAGCATAAACAGCTCCACTATACGCACTTTTTCATTCGCTAATGTTCGTGCCCGGTGCTTCCCTGTCAGGAGCACTGAAAACTTGCAAGCTGCGCTTTCCAAAGTAACTGCTATTAAGAATTGCGGCGGTCATGTTTCTGTGACACAGTTGCAATCTAAAGAGTGCAACACCTTTGGGAGTGAAATTCGTGCTTGTGAGGGGTGGCGGTTCGGCCAACGTAGTAATGATTGGTAGTACATGGATTTGCCTTAGTCTCATCATTCTGGCTTGAAACGGCTTTCTGCGACTTTGCAATTTGATCATGGAAATTTTCAAAATTTAGATTGCATTAGATAACGCATGTACTTATTACCTTGCTGTGTTCATACAAGTATGACTGCTAGGAAATTTAGA
This sequence comes from Dermacentor variabilis, assembly GCF_050947875.1. NCBI lineage: Eukaryota > Metazoa > Arthropoda > Arachnida > Ixodida > Ixodidae > Dermacentor > Dermacentor variabilis. The sequence continues at coordinate 138,652,991 of NC_134573.1, forward strand.
AATATAATGCGTAATATGTAACGTCAGAAGAAGGTTTGAAGCCACAAGCACGTATGGCAGACAAATCCGCGTACTATAGCCATCGTTCGCATGACAGCTGAACGATTCAGCACCTGTGTTCCCTGCAGTAATTTTTTTTCTAAGAAACTCTATGATCAAGAATACCACTGGCGCAGCCAGTACAGTAAACTGCATTTGGAAGCTCCTAGGATTAACATGAAAAACATGACCACACGAAGAACCAAGCACTGAATGAATAAAATGGTCATTTTCCGCTTAAAAACAAAGTTTAGTTCTGTCGTATAACAGCTAAATGTGCACGTCAGTGCTTGATTATGTAGTTTTTTTTTTAACAGTCTGGAGAAGGAAGGTGCCTGTGCGTTCAAGAAATGCATGTAACCGCTCTATCATCATCAACAGCAGCCTGGCCACGCCCACTGCAGGGCAAAGGCTTCTCCCATACTTCAACTACCCCGGTCACGTGCTAATTGTGGCCATGTTGTCCCTGCAAACTTCTTAATCTCATCCGCCCACCTAACTTCCTGCCGCCCCCTGCTACGCTTTCCTTCCCTTGGAATCCACTCCGTAACCCTAATGACCATCGGTTATCTTCCCTCATTACATGCCCTGCCCATGCCCCCCCATTTCTTTTTCTTGATTTCAACTAAGATGTCATTAACTCGCGTTTGTTCCCTCACCCAATCTGCTCTTTTACTTATCCCCTTAACGTTACACCCATCATTCTTCTTTCCATAGCTCGTTGCGTCGTCCTCAATTTAAGTAGAACCCTTTTCGTAAGTCTCCAGGTTTCTGCCCCGTAGGTGAGTGCTGGTAAGACACAGCTGCTATGCGCTTTTCTTTTGAGGGATAATGGCAACCTGCTGTTCACGATCTGAGAATGCCTGTCAAACGCACCCAAGCTCATTCTTGTTCTGATTATTTCAGAAGAATAAGAACGAGCTGGGGTGCGTTTGGCTCTATAGCTGCTCTATGGCTCTATGGCTGAGGTCATGCACTAATGAAGGCGCCCACTTTAGTTTCCTTAGATGGGAACCTCCATTACACAGTAGCAGACATGACCATATACAAGGAGAAAAATTACGGTCTGCCTTATTTAACGCTTGTATATTAACCAGCAATGCCCTACATATCGCTGCAGCAACAAGCCGCACTATCCAATTTTTGGGGAAAAAAGAAACAGAAAACCTGAGCACTCCATACATACACGCACAGCGAGGTAATTGTCACACAGTTATCTTTGCGGTGATTCAAACTTATTGGCTTTAATAACGGCGTAGTGGTTCTATCCATTTGGACAAGAACGGCAACAGCAAAAGGAATTCACGTATACGCGCGAGAACGTTGAAGCTCTTTTAATTTCCACGAGTCGTTCGCAGGTAGCTTTAATTAAACGCGTTCGAAGAAGTGGGTCCTCGAAGTAACGTTTACAGTGGATCTTGGAAGCAGCGCTTACACGTATACCGGGCGGCTTAATTAAATGCGCGAAGTTGCAAGAGAAAAAAAAAAAAACACTTGTTTGTTTGATTTGGACACGCTGCATCTTGTACGCTTTACATGTGCTCTAAATACTCCTAGCGCTGGCGACTTCTTTGTATGGGAGTATGTGGTTGTTCTGTGTTTAACCCCAATTTAAGGAGTTGTCGTGCTCCCAGAGAAGAGGTGTGTGTTTATTCTGCTCCTTGCACTGAACCATGGCACCGACGTGACGAGACTCCCCCTTTCCTTCTTACTTTTGGACAAAAGAAGGGGCAACGTCACCCCCGTCTTCCCTATACCGGTTTCATTACACCCGGTGTTCGTGTACATACGGGGTGATCAAATTTAGGTTTTCCGCAAGTTCCGGAAATCGCCCGTTGCAGATAACATAACTCCATATAGTCATTGAGCTATAGATAATTCAGAGAGGCGGACATTACTTGAACGAGAAATCGAAACAGGTGTTCAACGAATTAACGAAAGTTCACTAATTAACTGGCTCCAGCTGAGGTGTTTGTCCGCTCTGACCTTGTGCTCTGCGTTTTGACGCTAATTGCAGGGCGACCACTTTCCACTGAGAGAAATCGAGAAATAGGAGACGAAAGACGGGGAGGTGAACCGCAATAAATGTCCGGTTGACGAGCCCAAATGGGGAGACGAGGAAAACGTATCGAACAGATGTGGCGAAAGACGTGCTGTTGTTGCTTGCAGGCTTCCTGCAGGCGATTGTGAGCCTTTGTGAGACCCCGCCCACCCACTTCTACACACACACACGCGCACAACTGGCGTCACTATTAAATCAGCGATTAAAAGAGGAGGGTCGATCAAGCCTTCTGTGTGTTCCGTGTAATCTGAGTGTTGTTGAAGCAACTGTAATTAAGTTGCTCTTAATATAACTTACGTTAGATCAGGACCGTGTAGTCCAGATTGGTTAACGAACACCATTAAAGATGGAAAACAACGTTAAGCATCTTGCGAGTAGGTAACCAAGCAGAGACTTTCTCCATGTACACATACCATCTGCTCTCGCACGAGGTGTCCGACAACTGCAGTAGGACAATCGTTTTCGAACGGCGCGTAGTACACACCCACTTTCAGGAGCTGCTTCGTCCGTCCCACTTGCTTTCGCGAGTTCAGCGCCGCGAAGGGTGTCTATTTCGAGACGAAACAGTGTCGCGTGGAAAAGGTGATCGCAGAGAGGAGCCGCTAATGTCTACAATGGGTCACGGAACAGTTCTCTTTTTTTTCTCTCTCTCTTTCGTGTACACGTCTTCGTCGAAATGATTTGAGGGTCGAAGCGACCGTTCGAGCCTCTTAAGCATCGCTAGAGGTCAACGTGTTCTCGAATCTGTACAGCGGTGCTATTTTTTCAGGGCGACTGATAAAAAGCAAAAAAAAAAAAGGGGGGGGGGACGGAGGAGCCGTGAGCACATTTGTTCGGCGAAGAAAGCTTAGCTTAATAAAATGTTTCGTGTATTTGAATTCAAACTTCGGTACTATATGAATATCTCTCCGGACACGCAGCTTGATCGGTGACACAATTTCCCGGCGCACAACAGATATGAGCCGCCGTTACCGAGGGGTCGTCAACGACCGCAACCCAACCAACGGAACCATACAAATGGCGAGAAGAATCTTGCCCGCCACTGCATATGGCTCACCGAGTATCAGAGATGCGATTTCCAATGCCACCAAGGTAAATCAATCAATCAATCAATCAATCAATCAATCAATCAATCAATCAATCAATCACGTGGTGCACCACGTGCGCTCGAGACCCCTGCGCTATGTACTGTATATGTAACAAGCTACAAAGTGCTACACTGCACGCTCAGTCATAGCGCTGATTTAGACAACGAAATCCAAACCCAGCGACGTGGTAAAATCCGCTGCAGCGAGAATACCCACTTCGATGCCCTCAGCATCGAGGAGCAGTTGCGTATATACCTACGGTGGTATATCTGCCCCCTCCCTTAAAACAGTCTGCCGAGATAGCTATAGGTCATGTCTTATAATTTAAAGGGACATTAAAGAGGAAGGAATAAGCTCAATGGCATTAGTAAATTACGCTTCGTCAATACAATAAAAAGAACAGGCCCCTCTTAGATTGAGACGAGGCATGCTAAGCGAGAAAATACCTCCCCCCACAAAAAAGATAAATAAATAAATAAATAAATAAATAAATAAATAAAATAACGAGAAAGGGCGAAGCCACATTGAAGTTCCCGCTCCAGGTCACAATGACATTATGGACATTGACAGGCGTCTGCAGGGACCTAGTTAATTATTTATTGGTAAAGACAGACTGAACTCTATTCTACAACGAAGCCAAAGATTGAACTTAGCATATTTTGAGAACTTTTTCTGCACAACAACGGCCCAAATACGAGGAAACACCTTGCAATACAAGACGTGACACTCTCGTACTGTACAACCAGTTATCTATAGCTCTACGCTAGAACCAGTATCTAACTATTCTACACTATCCGGCAATTTCTAATCCATACTTCACGCCACCTGTTTATCGTTTCAATGCCCGTTGCTATAGGGCGTTAGAAAGCTTATCAAATTTCCTCGATATGTTCGAAGATTCCTCCCCATAAACTAGTACTGTCCACATGCGGCGACAAGTGTAGAACCGTCACCAAGCTCACGCACATGACCGCCACGACGAAATGAAAATAGTGTCGCAGAACAAAAAAAAAAAAAAAAAAGCTTATATAATGCCCTCAGTTTCGCGGTTTAGTGACGTTCACAGGCTGCAGCGCGATGTGAACGTGCGCGCTGTCTCTGAAAGCAAATGGAAAGAGTGAGAGGGAGAGAGAGCCAATACCACTTCGGGGCTCCGTGACGTCTCGTGACGTCGCCAACGTCATACGGCATACGCACCTGTCGAAGAAATCCCGGTTGCCCCACAAAAGCCACGAGTTGGAGGGTGAGGCAGCGAGCTGGCCTCACTGTATATAGCTTTTCCTGGCCACGCACCATGTGGTGCTGGCTCGCAGCGCTTGCGCACCCCCCATTAAACAAGCCGGTCACGCGTCCGCCACGCCATACTGGGAAAGGGGTGGGAGACGTCTTTATCGTTAACGCCCTCCGCGGAGTTCGTATCCCGCGGCCCAGAGCCCCCCCCCGTTAGGGGCCCCGCAGCTGGAGACGAAAGAGAACGAAAATGTTAACGAAAACAGAAATCGATTTGCAGAAGAACCTCGTCGCTTATACGCCCAGCTTGGTGGCGCGTTCCTCCCGTTTGCGAGGGGCTGCTGCGCTGCTATTAGCGGATAGCAGCGTCACGTGACGAGAAAGCTGCACAAAGCGCGTACTACACGGACAAGGCGCGTCGCCGTTGCCTGTGCGGGTATCACGCGCGGGTCGGATGCTTCACTCGTGGATTTTTTTTTTGCGGGTTTGAGAGATTTCCTCCGTTTCATCGGCTCCACTTGGTTGAAACTGCAGTGGGTTGTGTCGCACTTTCACTACTAATACAAACAGCCAATTTAAAATTTTTTTCTCCTCGCCTCTCCTTGCGATAATAACCTTAATATCATTGACGTTACTATAACGTCAATGACTGGGCTAGTTGCTTCTGCATAAAACAACTGGCGTTTGTCACTGTCTTTTCCTCGGTTTTGTCCTCTTTAAAGAGACGCGCAGTTGTGCTTTGAAAGGGCAAAGATGATTTCAGCAGCAGCAACAAAATCTGCGGAGTATACGCGCAAGCAAATGAGCAAAGAGATTATGACGGCCGTGACCACGGGATTCGGAGGAATAGACGTGGAATGTGGCGAGGCTACAAGACGATCGATATAAACCCGTTGTTTGGATCGGACTGCTGGTACGATCTGTTGGGAACTCGGCGCTGACGCCCGTGGTTGTACCTGGGTCGCAAGCCCCAAGGGTAGCGTTGGCCTGGCGGCCTGGGGTACAACTGCAAGCATCCGAAGGTCCCGGCAAAGCATGAGTCGACAGGTAACAACGAAACAACTTGTTTATTTTAACATTGCAAAGAGTTGGCGGTCAGGTTTGACCGAAGTAGAGAGACGGGAGAGCACTTCACTCAACGGAAGAAATCGGAGCCCTCCTCTGGCGTCCGGGGGCAGCTGTTTTTATACTCTCGCAGTTGAGGGCAAGAAGGAACCCCTCAAAAGACGAGCACGTGAATGTACAATGGGCTAATGGTGACGCACACTGTCGTAGCGACGCCGTAGCACCATGTCGTGGCGCTGCGCACGATCTCGTAGCACCTGGTCGTGGCGCTGCGCAGCACACTGTCGTGGCGCTGCCGGTCGGACACAATGACTGTAACGAGAAGATGGTCCCTGCTTTGGCATCGCCTGTTTCGGGCACAATGACTGGAACGAGATCCCTGCTTTGGCATCGCCTGTTTCGGGCCCAATAACTGGAATGAGATCCCTGCTTTGGCATCGCCTGTTTCGGGCACAATGACTGGAACGAAATCCCTAGGCGGTCGCATCGCCGCAGACGCGCCTGGAAACACCTGGCGATGAGTGTTGCGGTGACGACGATCGGGCCAAAATGTCCGCCGCCCCGCCGCCGTCGCGCCGGCAAAACCACGTGTCGCAGGCGAAACGCAACAGACCGCCCCGCCGGGGAAAGGAGATCCCGATGGACAGGGGACTGCATCCGCTGTCCGGAGGGATGTCGCTCGATGATGCTCATAACCGAAGTCGGGCGTCCCTTGACGTTTCTTGAGCGCAGCGCACAGAGAAGGCCTCGTTCTCTCGTTCAGGTTCGCACGGGACACTGCAAAGTGACTTCGGGAGAGTTCACATTTTTGTTCTCGTTCCCGGCAAGCGTTAGAACTACGCTGAAAACTCAACCGCTCAGTCAGCAAGCACGGCACAACCCTCACTAAGCCCTGCCAGGCTCTTTCCCCTTTTGATACCACTGCCTAGTTCCTTACAGTACTCTAGCATCACTCAGAACGCGTCCACAAATTGAAAAATTGCACTAGAAAGCATATCATCACTTTGAAACACTAAACAAAAGCAATATGTTAAAAAAAATCCTGCCTCAGGAAGAAAAACATCAGTAACAAACAATTTTGAGGCTGATTCCTACGTTAGGGGCTTCGACTTAAGCCATCGGCGTTACCGTTGAGACTCCCCTTTTTGTAACGCACCTCAAAGGAATATTGTTGTAAAGCGAGGCTCCAGCGCAGGAGGCGGCCATTTTTGGGAGAGATGGTCTGCAGCCATTGGAGAGGGCAGTGATCTGTCTCAATGATAAACCTCGAGCCGGCTAGATAGCATGACAATTTCTGAACGGCCCACACGAGACATGCACACTCTTTCTCGGTGGCGCTATACGCCTGCTCACGACTGGTCAGCTTACGACTAGCATACAGGACGGGGTGTTCTACTTCTCCATTTTCCCGTTGGCACAGTACAACGCCCATGCCTCGCTCACTAGCATCGCACTGAACAATGAACCCTTTTGTATAGTCTGGCGATCGTAGCACAGGCTGGCTTGTTAGGGCACTCTTTAGGGCGCTAAAAGCTCTTTCCTTTGTCTCGTCCCAGACGACTGTTTGAGGCTCTGTCTTTCTTAGAGCATCCGTCAGGGGAGCCGCGATATCAGAGTACCTAGGGATGTACCTCTGATAGTAGCCGGCGACACCTAAGAACGACCGAATATCGGTCTTTGTGCGCGGTTGCGGAAAGTCTCGCACAGCGGCCACTTTTATTTCAGAGGGGCGGCGACGACCCTGACCAATCACGTGACCGAGGTAGACAACCTCGGCCTGTGCTAACTGGCACTTAGGAGCCTTTACTGTCAAGCCTGCTTCGCGCAGGCGGGTTAGCACTGCCCGCAAGTGTGTCATATGCTCAGACCAGGATGCGGAGAATATCGCTACGTCGTCTAGATACGGTAAAGCGAATTCTTGCTGTCCCCGCAACACTTTATCCATGAGACTTGAAAAACAGTATGGCGCGTTCTTCAAACCAAAACTCAACACTTTAGGACGGAATGTTCCCATTGGTGAAATGAACGCCGCATACCTACTAGCCTCTTCTGTAAGTGGAACCTGCCAATAACCCCTGACAAGATCTAGGGTGGAAATAAACTGAGCGCTACTAACTTTCTCAAGGCGCTCCTCGATGTTAGGGATCGGATAAATTTGATCCTTAGTGATGGAATTAAGCCTGCGGTAGTCGACGCAAGGACGAGGTTCCTTGCCCGGTACCTCAACTAAAATCAAAGGGGAGGTATAATCACTCTCACCTGCCTCAATAACACCGAGCTGTAGCATTTTCTTTACCTCAGCCTCCATAATATCGCTCTGGCGGGGTGACACCCGATACGCCTTGGATCGTACTGGCTCTGGGGAGGTAAGTTCTATATCATGAGTAAGTACCGAAGTCCTACCAGGCCTCTCAGAGAACAGACCTTGAAACTCTCGTAATAGCTGGTGTAGTTCGGTTTTCTGCTCAGGCGACAGCGGTGCTTTACTGATAAGGTCACTAATGACTTGACCGGTGTCTTCCCTGTTCGTCACTGAGCCTAGTCCTGGAAGCTCGACCGGAAGCTCTTCAGGAACGTTTACCATCATGCACACCACTGCTTCCCTTTGTCTATAAGGTTTGAGCAGATTACAGTGGTAAACTTGCTGTGCTTTCCGCTTTCCTGGCAGACTTACCACGTAGTTAACGTCCGACAGTTTCTGAACAATTCGCGCTGGGCCCTCCCACTGCACGTCTAGTTTGTTGTTTAGCGATGTGCGCAATATCATGACCTCATCGCCAACCTCAAAACGACGGGCCCTGGCTGTCCGATCATAATAAACCTTGGCCCTCTGCTGGGCCTTTGTCATTGCTTCACCTGACAACTCCTGTGCCCTTCTTAAGCGTTCGAGGAGCTTAAGTACGTACTCCACCACGACTGGGTCGTCGCCCCTACCTTCCCATGATTCTCGAAGCATGCGAAGCGGAGATCGAAGCGAGCGACCGTACACCAGTTCAGCTGGCGAAAACCCCGTAGCCGCATGCGGCGCGGTCCTTAAAGCAAACATCACCCCAGGCAGACACAGCTCCCAGTCAGTTTGATGTTCAAAACACAAGGCTCTCAACACGCGCTTCATGACGGAGTGGAGCTTCTCAACGGAATTCGACTGTGGGTGGTACACTGAGCTGTGTAGCAGCTTTACCCCACACCTTTCGAGAAAAGTTGTCGTCAAAGCGCTAGTAAACACTGTGCCCTGATCTGATTGAATTTCTGCAGGAAAACCAACTCGCGCAAATATGGACAGTAGTGCATTAACTATCTCAACTGAGCTGAGTTCTTTAAGCGGCACTGCTTCAGGGAACTTTGTCGCTGGGCAGATCACAGTCAAAATGTGTCTGTACCCCGTGGCTGTTACCGGCAGAGGTCCCACTGTATCAATAACGAGCCGTCTAAAAGGCTCCGTAATGATAGGTACCAATTTCAACGGCGCCCTCGATTTGTCCCCTGGTTTGCCCACCCGCTGACAAGTGTCACATGTCCTCACGAAATGGTCTGCGTCCCGAAAACACCCTGGCCAATAGTACTCTTGCAAGAGACGGTCCTTAGTTTTCTTAACTCCTAGGTGTCCGGACCACGAACCCCCATGTGACAAGCGCAACAGATCCTGACGATAGCATTGAGGCACGACCAGCTGATCGAACTCCACTCCTCGGCGGTCTAGATACTTCCGGTACAGGACTCCACCTCTTTCCACAAAACGCGCAGTTTTCCTGGCGATACCTTCTTTGACATTGCAGCGCACGTTTTCCAGGCTGCCATCCTTTTTTTGCTCGGCTATCAAAGCCGTCCGGCTGACTTTTAGCAACCTATCAAGTCCGTCTGACGTAGGCGCGATGAGCAAATCAGTAGATAGCTCTTCTAACTTTCCCGCGTCGGGATTTTCCTCTCCAGTATCTGGCGCCTTCAACGCTACAGACTCAATTTTATTCTGTTCGGGCGTGCTCTGAATATCAGCTTGCTGCGCCTCTGACCCTTTTTCGTTGTTTGATAACGTCGGCCCCGCAACTACCGCCTTTGCAGCGAGCTCCCGAACCTTCGATCTGGTTAAGGCCTGAACACTAGCTTCACCAAACAAAAGCCCCTTCTCGCGCAGGAGGTGATCGGACCTGTTTGAAAATAGGTACGGGTACTGGGGTGGCAGCATAGATGACACTGCCGCCTCCGTCTCAAGCGCTCCGAAAGGTCCTTCAATAAGCACTTTTGCTACCGGCAGACACACGCTATGAGCTTCCACGGCTTGCTTGATCCACGCGCACTCGCCCGTGAACATATGGGGTTCTACGTAAGACGGGTGAACTACATCCATCGTAGCTGCGGAATCGCGAAGCACTCGGCACTCTTTCCCGTTTACGAGGAGGTCTCGCATGTAAGGCTCAAGAAGCTTCATGTTCTCGTCAGTGCTGCCTATTGAAAAAAACACAACTTTTGGTGTTGTTTCCGGACACTGCGCCGAAAAGTGACCCGGCTTCTGGCACGTATAACAAACGCCCGCTCGCCTCATCTCGAACCGCTTTCTGCGTTCGGCTTCGGCTGCCGTCTCTTTACGTTTGGTCGGATTGCTTTCACTCGCATCCTCACTACGCGTGTCCCCCTTAAATCTCATGGGCGTGAACCTTGGCCTCTCAGACTTGGAGCCAAATTCACCCTTTTGACCGTCCTTAGCTCCGCGAGCTCGACGCGTCACAAACTCCTCGGCTAGCTCAGCGGCTCTAGCCACCGTACTCACGTCTGGCCTATCCAAGACCCAGTATCGCACGTTCTCCGGTAACCGACTATAAAACTGTTCTAGCCCGAAACACTGCAGAACTTTATCGTGGTCACCAAACGCTTTCTCTTCTTTGAGCCACTCCTGCATGTTCGACATAAGCCTATACGCAAACTCTGTATATGACTCACTTCTGCCTTTCTCATTTTCCCGAAACTTCCGACGGAACGCTTCCGCAGACAGCCGGTACTTTTTTAGCAGACTCGATTTTACTTTGTCGAAATCCTCTGCTTCCTCTCTATCCAAGCGAGCGACTACGTCGGCCGCCTCGCCGGGTAACAAAGTGAGCAAGCGCTGTGGCCACGTTTCCCGAGAGAACCCCTGCTTCTCGCACGTTCGCTCAAAGTTAACCAGGAACAAACCAATGTCCTCTCCAAGCTTAAACGGCCGCATCAGGTCAGTCATTTTGAACAATACGCGTTCTCCTGCACCGTGTGCCTGACTTCCATTACGAGCGCGTTCCATCTCTATCTCGAGACGCTTCATTTCCAAAGCGTGTTGACGGTCACGCTCTTCTTTTTTCTCTTGTTGCTCTCGCTCTTTCTGTTCTTTACGTTCGCGCTCTTCTCTTTTTGCAGTCTCCCTCTCTTCAATAGTCTCAAGGCATTCCGACAGCTCGTCATCCTCAGCCTCTAACTCAAGAATAGCCTTTATCAGGTCTGGTTTTCTGAGTTTGTCTGAGACATCCAGACCCAACTCTCTTGCAAGCTCCAACAATTTCGGTTTGCGCAACGACTTCAAATCCATGGCTGCTCTGAATGCTGCTTTCTCTACTGCTTACTATTGTCTTGCCGCAAACTAACCCGGCAGCAACGACAACCACAATTACCAGCTCTGTTTCTGACACTAACAAAAAGCCTGGCAACGCTCAGAAGAAGAAAGTCCCGCACTCACCAAACCTCGCAGGCAGGAATTCCGCGCAGTCGTTCCGCTGCAGGCAACCAGTCGTCACACAGGGCTCGTTGCACTGCTCCCGGATCGTCGTTGAGCTGCTCAGCATACTGTCAACTGCATCTCTTTGCTGCTGGCCTCCGTTGTCGCGATCTCGCCGCTGGCAGACCGTTGTTTGAAGTCGTAGGCGATCTCACCGCTGGCAACCAGATATTTGGATCGCGACACTGGAGCGATCGGATGGGAACTCGGCGCTGACGCCCGTGGTTGTACCTGGGTCGCAAGCCCCAAGGGTAGCGTTGGCCTGGCGGCCTGGGGTACAACTGCAAGCATCCGAAGGTCCCGGCAAAGCATGAGTCGACAGGTAACAACGAAACAACTTGTTTATTTTAACATTGCAAAGAGTTGGCGGTCAGGTTTGACCGAAGTAGAGAGACGGGAGAGCACTTCACTCAACGGAAGAAATCGGAGCCCTCCTCTGGCGTCCGGGGGCAGCTGTTTTTATACTCTCGCAGTTGAGGGCAAGAAGGAACCCCTCAAAAGACGAGCACGTGAATGTACAATGGGCTAATGGTGACGCACACTGTCGTAGCGACGCCGTAGCACCATGTCGTGGCGCTGCGCACGATCTCGTAGCACCTGGTCGTGGCGCTGCGCAGCACACTGTCGTGGCGCTGCCGGTCGGACACAATGACTGTAACGAGAAGATGGTCCCTGCTTTGGCATCGCCTGTTTCGGGCACAATGACTGGAACGAGATCCCTGCTTTGGCATCGCCTGTTTCGGGCCCAATAACTGGAATGAGATCCCTGCTTTGGCATCGCCTGTTTCGGGCACAATGACTGGAACGAAATCCCTAGGCGGTCGCATCGCCGCAGACGCGCCTGGAAACACCTGGCGATGAGTGTTGCGGTGACGACGATCGGGCCAAAATGTCCGCCGCCCCGCCGCCGTCGCGCCGGCAAAACCACGTGTCGCAGGCGAAACGCAACACCGTGCAAATTAGGTAAACATATGCCCTGCTGGTGCCAATTTAACTGAAGATAATTACCGAGGCCCATGTGTATCCTTTGCCCCTGTTGGCCGGAGCTTCGTTACTGGTGCGTTTCAGTGCATGGCAAGATGTCAAGCGCAAAACCGCGTGAACTTTTCTGCCATAGTAGAAAACTTCGGTGCTGGAAATGTCGCACCTCGCGCGAGGCGTCTAGCTCTCGGAACACAGGAGTTTTAACATTCTAATGAAAAAAACATTTGAAAAAGTGATGTCGCAGGCGACTAATGACTAACCAGTGAGCCCATGAATGCCACCTTGCGCTCGATCGCAGTAAACGCCACAGAACGAGTGCTTCAAATTACAGATACATTTGTTTTGTGCATGTGCACTTCCTGAACTACTTCAGGGGCTGCAGCACTTCGGTACGTTCGTGCGCTGGATGCGATGCAAGCGTTGTCGCTTAACGGCAACACTTGTAGTCTTACAGTGTGCACGGCTTGTATATACGATCACGCTGGCTGCCACAAGGCGTCCGAAATTTCCTGTGAGGTTCAGGCCTGTAAATGGCGATTTTGAGGTGACTCGCTGTGTCGCTCCCCGCATAGTCTTGGCGACGAGAAAACAACTGCAGTTTGGCTTTGGGAATGTGGTGGCGACAGGAGCGCGCAGACGCGCCAAACTGTGTATAATACGTGCAAAGTGCCTGACACATGTGTAGCAGATACAGTCGAGCGTCTCTATACAACGAACACCACTACAACGAAAGGACCTGTATATAACGAAGGAATAATTATGTCCCGGTTATATCGTGAGCTGTGCGGTGAGTTACCTTTACAACAAAGTGACCTGTACACAGAATGATCTTGGAGGCCACAAGCACTTCCTTATAAAGGCGTTCGGCACTGCTTGTTACTCGTCCCAAGCACGTCGGTGAACGGTGGGCACCTGACTTCTTCTTTAGCACGAGTTAAGAACAGGCCGTTGAGTGAAAATGTGTTACTGTGCCCTTAGGCCGGACGTCACGTCAGCGAAGCGAGTCGCCCCCCCCCCCCCCCCCCCTATCAAGGGTCTAAGAATTTTTCTTCAACACAGGCTATAAGCGGGTCCTTCGGACTTGAACGGGCCATGTACGTAAACTTCGTTTACGGGAACTTGGCGCGAATACTATTGGTCGAATCAGAAGTCGAGCTGACCCATCCCGACGCGACCGCTTTTGCATGCGTCTTTCCAAGCGGGTTGGGCGGGTAAACCAACCCTTTGAGGGCAGCCTGACGGAGCTGGGCTCGACGCTCGCTCGACTCGACCTGCTAGCGTTTCCACGAACACGACAAGCCGGCTCGACACGACTTTACCGCATTCACGTAAACGGCACTTTCTCCTCCTGTGCCCTCTGAGTAGCAGGCTAGAAAACCCCATGCCGACCATTCACTGGGTTTCGTCCAATCCATTCTCCCCCCCCCCCCCCCTCTCTCGCTCTCTCCATATATTCGCTTTCACCAGTGCTACATGGCGTCGTCTGCGCATCGTGATTATTTTTCCCTCAGTGCAGGTTTCCAGCAGAACGAGTTCACCGCGGTGATGCAGGTCTCGTGCACGAATTGCCGGACCTATTCTACAGAAGCGTGAAACTGGCACTGAACTGCCCCGTGAACTAGTTCACGAAGTGCACGATGAATCGAATGGAGGCTCTGCTATCAAACCTGTTAACTGAGCAGCGACGACCGTTGCAAGGAGCACTCAATCACCAGCGGCTTAAACGCTGGCTCAGAAACGGCGATATAACTTATAGTGCCGGCACTCGCTGTACTTCGTCGCTCAGTGACCCAAAAAAAGAAAAAGAAAAAAAAAAGAAAGAAAGATTGAGACAGCCAACAATAGACCCGCGCCGCTCTCAAGCGTGTCCTCGGGAGACCAATCCGGCAAGCCCTGGGCGCGGGTCCGCCCAGCTTAACCGCTCGGTTGCCATGGCGACACGTGTGTGCGGGTCCGCTTGTTGGCTGAGCGATTTGGTGCGGCAAGGCACGTACGCGTCGCACGTGCTCCGACAGAAGCGCAGTTTTGTCACCGTGTCCTCGTGAAACGCGGGGAAAATATGGAAATAAAGAACGAAGCAGCGGCAGAAGAGAAAGAAGGAAAACAAGGAATATCGCCGAGAGAGCGAGAGAAAAAAGTGAAATGATTGCGCACTGACTGATCAAAAATTAAAGCGAGTAGCCCGGGCTGAGTGCGCGCAATAAATTTTACATTCCGACGACTTCGGTCGTGACATTTGGAGCCGGCTCGTATACTATCTAAGCTGGTAAATTACTATAGCTAACAATGATTCCGTGCAGCATAGAGCGCAAGGCTCACGTACGTCATTGCTCATTTCATGCAGCGCTAAATGCAACTGAACTGTGTATTCCAGTGACGTCATTCGGTACTGTCTCCACGGCGATGCCATATAGACACTGAGAAGCACGTATTCTCTGGAGAGCCGTTTACCACTTAAGCAGCAATAACGCGGTACAAAATTTAGGGCGCGTCAGAACGCGTGTGCAGCCATTGGTCGAAGTTCGCTGGTTTTATTGCGATAGCAATTATATGGACACTCCAGGCGCACTTCTATCGTTACCGTCACCATAAGAGAGAGAGAGCGCAAGGACCGGAAAGGGAGGAGGTCAACCAGACGGGCAACCGGTTTGATACCCTACACTGGGGGTGGGAGAAAGGGGACTATAAAGAGGAAAAAGGGAGAGAGTAAGCACTCAGTACGTGTGGGTGGATGCACATGGACTCTTAAGCCGGTGCACTACAAGTATTGGACTAGTGCACGAATCGCTTTTCGTGCCAGTGACGGGTGTGGCCACGGTCCGAGTATCTTTGACTCGGAGAACGGACTTGAGTCCAGTCGGTTTAAAGTTGCCCGCAGAGAGAGGCGTTGTAAGTCGTAGCAAGGGCAGGTACACAATAGGTGCTCGATGGTTTCTTCGCACACACAGGAGTCGCACACCGGGCTCTCGGCCATTCCCATACGAGAGGAGTAGGTGCTCGCGAACGCCACTCCCAACCACAAGCGGCACAGCAAGGTTGTTTCGCCGCGGAAAAAGCTAGATGGCAGTTGTAGCCGTAGCTTGGAGTCCAGTTTATGCAATCGGCAATTGAGGCCTACAGAGGCACACCGAGGCCTTGTTCTCAGAGATAAAACGCCGTCATGGTTGCCGCCCGCTGAAGCCTGGCTCGCAGCTGAGGGCGAGTCGCCGCACAGGATCAGATGCAAATGTCGACAGCGTATATTGAGGCATGAACCGTCCGCGGTAAGTGCTCCGCTAGCCCTACCAGTACGAGGTTGAACAATATGGGGTTCAACACTCCACCCTGCGGCACACCACGGCAGATGTAGTGTTCCGAATTTGGGCCGTCTTCGGTAGATCTGTAAGAAAAAGCTAACCTCTCAGTCAAATAGTCCCGAATCCATTGATACGTCCGGCCACCAACTCCCACAGCCTCCAAGTGCGTTCAGTATGGCCTCATGGGCGACGTTGCCGTCGCCGTAACGTCCCGCATAAAGTCCAAGGGCGATAACGTCGCTGTCTGGTGTATATGCGAGTGAAAGCGTGCGAAGGTGAGCCGACGATGGCGGCACAGTGCCATGAAGGGAGGAAGGCGCTCTACTCCAGTGGTTGCCGTGTATGGCACGGCCGTGCGGGCCCTGTCTAGAAAGCGATCTGCGATGAGTACAGAGGCTAACTGCGCCGACGGCTCATAGCTTCGTTTGCGCTGTGATTTCGCCGCTTAGTTCGCGCTGAAGCGAGAGGCAGCACGAAAGTCAATTAGCTCGCTGCTGCTGCCGCGTTTCCTCACTCCAGTGTTTTGACAGTGCGTTTCAGCGGTCATCGAGTAAGATGAGTTCACGTTTGCTTGTGCGTGCGTGGCACCGTGCTTGTTAATTTAGTTAGTGTGCCTGCGTTTACAAGTTTATACGGCCGATAAAGCTACTATCCTTACTTCGTATACCTGTCTACTAATTTACTATCGCAATCGATGCTTCGCCTTTCGAGCGAAAATGCTGCTTTTTGTTTTCGTAATTTCATTTTCTTTTTTTTCTTTTTGTTACGCAGTGATGTGCTTGCACTTAGTGTGTGCTTTGTTGTACACTCAGTTTGTTTAGCTTTAGCTTTAGCTGTAGTTAGTCCAGGTTTCTGAAGGGTCATTTATTAATGATAGTTTCTTTTTCTCTCTTTCTTCGTGGTGGTGTGTTTGCTGCGGCACTTTATATTACAGGGCGGAACAAATTATCTGCATGGCCCTGCAGCATAAACAGTACCGTAACCAGCACCGCCATGGAACATATATGTGTAAAGTACTTTTTAGCCATGGAGCCCAATATTTCGTACTTCAGGTGCAACCTAAATTTATGTGATTGCGCAGAATTATATAATACAGGCCAGTGTATTGTAAGAGGAGCACGAACCTCTTGAGCGACCAAATTTTTTCGCAAATTAAGCTGTATCGAAAAAACTGCGAAAGAAGCTTGCCATTAATAGATTTCTTTTCAAACGCTGCATGCCTCTAAAGGGACACTTCAAGGACACTAAATCAGTCTAGCGTGATAAAATATTGTTTCGGAACTCCACATATAATTGTTAATTTCGCAGTTATTGGTTGGTTATTAGAAAAAAGAAAAAGCAAGGTCAAAGTTCCATTCTTTTTTATTTCGCGCCGATACCCCGCGTCGGTATACGTCAGTGCGACGTCACAAATTTCAAAGCATGTTTTTGTCGTACGTATTTAGGTCATTTTGATTCAGTAAAAAGTCCTTGAAACTTGCTAAGATCACTCCTTGGGTCCTTTAGAATGAATCGACTTCACCTTTACCGATAAAATAGCCAAGTATGCCTGACCAGTCACCGTGAAGAACCACGACGCCACGATCAGCTGGTGTGGGAACGAACATTAAGGTGGCGTCGCCACCCTGTCTTTCGATGTTTCTTTTTTTCGGCTTCCCGAGCTTCTTGTAACGGTAAGAGTGACCTTTCTTTGGTATTGTAAAATAGTAACTCACTACTGCAGCTCAAATAACGTTTCTCGTTAGTGTTCCTTTAGTGGTTCGTCTACTTGCGCGAAAGTTACCTCCCTTCTGAGGCCGGCATTCAAGGCTTCTGAAACATACTGTGCTCTTAACAAAGGAGACGATCAAAGTACATGCGGATCCGATAATGCTGCGACAAAAACAATTTGCTTCGCCATGCCCACGCATGTATATCTTCACATTGTGGACGGCAGTCCAGACTTGGAATTGCTAACTTTCCACTGCATTCGTCAATTTCAGTTGTTGCATCTCAGTCATAAATAAATTCAGTTTTATCGACGAGCCTGCGGCCGGTATACTTTTGTTCATGAGTTTACGTGCAACTGCAGCCCTACCATGGCGGACTATACATTCAGAAGTGCCTGCAAAACTTCGCCAGCGGAGCCGTGAACTGAGGATCTCTTATCACAGTGAGCCCTTACGACCACTATTTGTTTATTTGTTTACTTCCGTGGTCGGATCCGCCCGTGCTTGTCAGTGCATCGGTTAATTCGTAGCCGTCGTGCCGGAAGATACTAGAAATTTAATTTTTAGTGCTGCTTGTGCACTATCCACCGCTAATACTATACCGTATGCGACACCGGTTGAAGAAGAGAACCACGAAAATATTTAGAAGCGCGCAAGGGAAAACCTTCATGTTTTAGAAGCACAGCGGTTTCTCTCATATCTGTCCTAATTGTCCTAACCGCATGGGAATTGCGTCGGGCGAAGTGCGTCCGAAAAATAAAAAAATTAAAAAAAAATGTCGCAGTTTCGCCCGAAATGCAAAGCATCCATTGCGATAGCAAATTATTAGCCCAGCTATGCAAAGTAAGGATAGTAGTTTTACCGGCCGTACAAACTTGTAAACATTCGCTTACTAACTAAATTAGCAAGCATGGTGTCCTGTCACATGCGCACAAGCAAACATGAACACGTCTGACTCGATGATCACGGAAACTCGCTGTCAAAACGTTGGAGTGAGGAAGCGCGGCAGCAGGAGCGAGCGAATTGACCTTCGTGCTGCCTATAGTCAACTATAACAGATAGAGTGGACAAGGGCGATCCGCGCGTCGAGGTCGTTTGCACGGAAACCGGCAGGCGGCGTTGCAGCTCCTTTCGCCTAAAGTCCCTTGATTATCAAGGGGCTTTATTTCACCTTAAAACCCCGTGAAAATTTGAAAGCAGCGGCACTCTCCTCAGTGGCGTAGCAACGGGGGGGGGGGAGGGGGAAGTGTTATATACGCCTGAAGACACCCGAAAATTGTCGATATTCTCGCCTTCCTCGACTACACCCGGGGAGGTGACAGAAGAGCTATCGGCCCCGGTTGCCAGATGACCTATAGCTACGCCACTGACTCTCCTCCACTTGGCGCTTTCCTCCTCTATTCTCCTCACGCGCTGGCTGCGGGCGCTGCGCACGGCACGCTTTCTCCTTGGCTCCCGCAGAGGGGCCGCAGTATTCGATGGAGGCGCTTGATTTTGGGCCAGTTGCGCGCTCCAATGGTGTAGAATACTTGTAAAAATAGTGATAACAGCATCGAGAATGCTAAATTTTTTTTCTTGCCTGTGCGCGCATGTGCACCACAGGTATTATATTTAGCGTGCCTTCTACTAATAAATTAGTCGCGAGTGCATCGTCCATCCATGTGTTTGTCTTCTCAATGTGAAAGTAGCTTTTGCGCTGTGGCTTCTAAACTGAATGGGACGGTTGCGCAATTTCAGTGCCAGTAAGCGCGCGCGATCACGTGAGCACGTACCCCCTGCACATTGACTGTATCCGTGAGAAAACCAAACAATAATCGTCATACCCACTCGTGCGTGCGTGCCAGCTCAATTTAAAGCAAATTCAAGCACTGAAATATAATGCACATACTACACTAGAGTTGTCTAAGTACGCGTAAGCATTACTCCAAATTTAGGTTGGCCTAAGTCCAAATTTCAAGCTGGCTCCCCCTCAGATTTCAACTTGGCTTATCCCTAAATTTAAGTTGGCCCCACCAAATTTAGGTTGTCGCACCTCCAAATTTAAGTTGGTCCACCCCTTAATTTCAAGTTGCTCCCACCCTCCCCTAATTTTATGTTGCCCCACTTCCAAACTTCAGTTGGCCCACCCCCAGATTTCAGTTTGGCTCGTCCGCAAATTTCAAGAGCAGGGTGTTGCGTTTCGCCTGCGACACGTGGTTTTGCCGGCGCGACTGCGGCGGGGCGGCGGACATTTTGGCCCGATCGTCGTCGCCGCAACACTCATCGCCAGGTGTTTCCAGGCGCGACTGCGGCGATGCGACCGCCTAGGGATCATCCTCGCATTCCAGTCATTGTGCCCGAAACAGGCGATGCCAAAGCAGGGATCTCATTCCAGTTATTGGGCCCGAAACAGGCGATGCCAAAGCAGGGATCTCGTTCCAGTCATTGTGCCCGAAACAGGCGATGCCAAAGCAGGGATCTCATTCCAGTTATTGGGCCCGAAACAGGCGATGCCAAAGCAGGGACCATCTTCTCATTACAGTCATTGTGTCCGACCGGCAGCGCCACGACAGGGTGCTACGAGATCGTGCTCGACATGGTGCTACGGCATCGCTACGACAGTGTGCGTCACCATTAGCCCATTGTACATTCACGTGCTCGTCTTTTGAGGGGTTCCTTCTTGCCCTCAACTGCGAGAGTATAAAAACAGCTGCCCCCGGACGCCAAGGGGGGGCTCCGATTTCTTCTGTTGAGTGAAGTGCTCTCCCGTCTCTCTACTTCGGTCAAACCTGACCACCAACTCTTTGCGATGTTAAAATAAACAAGTTGTTTCGTTGTTACCAGTCGACTCATGCTTTGCCGGGACCTTCGGATGCTTCCAGTTGTACCCCAGGCCGCCAGGCCAACGCTACCCTTGGGGCTTGCGACCCAGGTACAACCACGGGCGTCAGCGCCGAGTTCCCAACAGATCGTACCAGCGGTCCGATCCCAAACATCTGGTGGCAGCGGTGGGATCACCTCCGACTTCAAACAACTGTCTGCCAGCGGTGACATCGCGACAACGGAGGCCAGCAGCGAAGAGATGCAGTTGACTGTATGCTGAGCAGCTCAACGACGATCCGGGAGCAGTGCAACGAGCCCTGTGTGACGACTGGTTGCCTGCAGCGGAACGACTGCGCGGAATTCCTGCCTGCGAGGTTTGGTGAGTGCGGGACTTTCTTCTTCTGAGCTTTGCCAGGCTTTTTGTTAGTGTTAGAAACAGAGCTGGTAATTGTGGTTGTCGTTGCTGCCGGGTTAGTTTGCGGCAAGACAATAGTAAGCAGTAGAGAAAGCAGCATTCAGAGCAGCCATGGATTTGAAGTCGTTGCGCAAACCGAAATTGTTGGAGCTTGCAAGAGAGTTGGGTCTGGATGTCTCAGACAAACTAAGAAAACCTGAACTGCTAAAGGCCATTCTTGAGTTAGAGGCTGAGGATGACGAGCTGTCGGAATGCCTTGAGACTATTGAAGAGAGGGAGACTGCAAAAAGACAGGAGCGCGAACTTAAAGAACAAAAAGAGAAAGAAAAAGAAGAGCGTGACCATCAACACGCTTTGGAAATGAAGCGTCTCGAGATAGAGATGGAACGCGCTCGTAATGGAAGTCAGGCACACGGTGCAGGAGAACGCGTATTGTTCAAAATGACTGACCTGATGCGGCCGTTTAAGCTTGGAGAGGACATTGGTTTGTTCCTGGTTAACTTTGAGCGAACGTGCGAGAAGCAGGGGTTCTCTCGGGAAACGTGGCCACAGCGCTTGCTCACTTTGTTACCCGG
Organism: Dermacentor variabilis; assembly: GCF_050947875.1. NCBI lineage: Eukaryota > Metazoa > Arthropoda > Arachnida > Ixodida > Ixodidae > Dermacentor > Dermacentor variabilis. Next base: position 138,673,993 of record NC_134573.1, read on the forward strand.
CGAGGCGGCCGACGTAGTCGCTCGCTTGGATAGAGAGGAAGCAGAGGATTTCGACAAAGTAAAATCGAGTCTGCTAAAAAAGTACCGGCTGTCTGCGGAGGCGTTCCGTCGGAAGTTTCGGGAAAATGAGAAAGGCAGAAGTGAGTCATATACAGAGTTTGCGTATAGGCTTATGTCGAACATGCAGGAGTGGCTCAAAGAAGAGAAAGCGTTTGGTGACCACGATAAAGTTCTGCAGTGTTTCGGGCTAGAACAGTTTTATAGTCGGTTACCGGAGAACGTGCGATACTGGGTCTTGGATAGGCCAGACGTTTGTACGGTGGCTAAAGCCGCTGAGCTAGCCGAGGAGTTTGTGACGCGTCGGGCTCGCGGAGCTAAGGACGGTCAAAAGGGTGAATTTGGCTCGAAGTTTGAGAGGCCGAAGTTCACGCCCATGAGATTAAAGGGGGACACGCGTAGTGCGGATGCGAGTGAAAGCAGTCCGACCAGACGTAAAGAGACGGCGGCAGCCAAACGCAGAAAGCGGTTCGAGATGAGGCGAGCGGGCGTTTGTTATACGTGCCAGAAGCCGGGTCACTTTTCGGCGCAGTGTCCGGAAACAACACCAAAAGTTGTGTTTTTTTCAATAGGCAGCACTGACGAGAACATGAAGCTTCTCGAGCCTTACATGCGAGACCTCCTCGTGAACGGGAAAGAGTGCCGAGTGCTTCGCGATTCCGCAGCTACGATGGATGTAGTTCACCCGTCTTACGTAGAACCCCATATGTTCACGGGCGAGTGCGCATGGATCAAGCAAGCCGTGGAAGCTCATAGCGTGTGTCTGCCAGTAGCAAGGGTGCTTATTGAAGGACCTTTCGGAGCGCTTGAGACGGAGGCGGCAGTGTCATCTATGCTGCCACCCCAGTACCCGTACCTATTTTCAAACAGGTCCGATCACCTCCTGCGCGAGAAGGGGCTTTTGTTTGGTGAAGCTAGTGTTCAGGCCTTAACCAGATCGAAGGTTCGGGAGCTCGCTGCAAAGGCGGTAGTTGCGGGGCCGACGTTATCAAACAACGAAAAAGGGTCAGAGGCGCAGCAAGCTGATATTCAGAGCACGCCCGAACTGAATAAAATTGAGTCTGTAGCGTTGAAGGCGCCAGATACTGGAGAGGAAAATCCCGATTCGGGAAAGTTAGAAGAGCTATCTACTGATTTGCTCATCGCGCCTACGTCAGACGGACTTGATAGGTTGCTAAAAGTCAGCCGGTCGGCTTTGATAGCCGAGCAAAAAAAGGATGGCAGCCTGGAAAACGTGCGCTGCAATGTCAAAGAAGGTATCGCCAGGAAAACTGCGCGTTTTGTGGAAAGAGGTGGAGTCCTGTACCGGAAGTATCTAGACCGAAGAGGAGTGGAGTTCGATCAGCTGATCGTGCCTCAATGCTATCGTCAGGATCTGTTGCGCTTGTCGCATGGGGGTTCGTGGTCCGGACACCTAGGAGTTAAGAAAACTAAGGACCGTCTCTTGCAAGAGTACTATTGGCCAGGGTGTTTTCGGGACGCAGACCATTTCGTGAGGACATGTGACACTTGTCAGCGGGTGGGCAAACCAGGGGACAAATCGAGGGCGCCGTTGAAATTGGTACCTATCATTACGGAGCCTTTTAGACGGCTCGTTATTGATACTGTGGGACCTCTGCCGGTAACAGCCACGGGGTACAGACACATTTTGACTGTGATCTGCCCAGCGACAAAGTTCACTGAAGCAGTGCCGCTTAAAGAACTCAGCTCAGTTGAGATAGTTAATGCACTACTGTCCATATTTGCGCGAGTTGGTTTTCCTGCAGAAATTCAATCAGATCAGGGCACAGTGTTTACTAGCGCTTTGACGACAACTTTTCTCGAAAGGTGTGGGGTAAAGCTGTTACACAGCTCAGTGTACCACCCACAGTCGAATTCCGTTGAGAAGCTCCACTCCGTCATGAAGCGCGTGTTGAGAGCCTTGTGTTTTGAACATCAAACTGACTGGGAGCTGTGTCTGCCTGGGGTGATGTTTGCTTTAAGGACCGCGCCGCATGCGGCTACGGGGTTTTCGCCAGCTGAACTGGTGTACGGTCGCTCGCTTCGATCTCCGCTTCGCATGCTTCGAGAATCATGGGAAGGTAGGGGCGACGACCCAGTCGTGGTGGAGTACGTGCTTAAGCTCCTCGAACGCTTAAGAAGGGCACAGGAGTTGTCAGGTGAAGCAATGGCAAAGGCCCAGCAGAGGGCCAAGGTTTATTATGATCGGACAGCCAGGGCCCGTCGTTTTGAGGTTGGCGATGAGGTCATGATATTGCGCACATCGCTAAACAACAAACTAGACGTGCAGTGGGAGGGCCCAGCACGAATTGTTCAGAAACTGTCGGACGTTAACTACGTGGTAAGTCTGCCAGGAAAGCGGAAAGCACAGCAAGTTTACCACTGTAATCTGCTCAAACCTTATAGACAAAGGGAAGCAGTGGTGTGCATGATGGTAAACGTTCCTGAAGAGCTTCCGGTCGAGCTTCCGGGACTAGGCTCAGTGACGAACAGGGAAGACACCGGTCAAGTCATTAGTGACCTTATCAGTAAAGCACCGCTGTCGCCTGAGCAGAAAACCGAACTACACCAGCTATTACAAGAGTTTCAAGGTCTGTTCTCTGAGAGGCCTGGTAGGACTTCTGTACTTACTCATGATATAGAACTTACCTCCCCAGAGCCAGTACGATCCAAGGCGTATCGGGTGTCACCCCGCCAGAGCGATATTATGGAGGCTGAGGTAAAGAAAATGCTACAGCTCGGTGTTATTGAGGCAGGTGAGAGTGATTATACCTCCCCTTTGATTTTAGTTGAGGTACCGGGCAAGGAACCTCGTCCTTGCGTCGACTACCGCAGGCTTAATTCCATCACTAAGGATCAAATTTATCCGATCCCTAACATCGAGGAGCGCCTTGAGAAAGTTAGTAGCGCTCAGTTTATTTCCACCCTAGATCTTGTCAGGGGTTATTGGCAGGTTCCACTTACAGAAGAGGCTAGTAGGTATGCGGCGTTCATTTCACCAATGGGAACATTCCGTCCTAAAGTGTTGAGTTTTGGTTTGAAGAACGCGCCATACTGTTTTTCAAGCCTCATGGATAAAGTGTTGCGGGGACAGCAAGAATTCGCTTTACCGTATCTAGACGACGTAGCGATATTCTCCGCATCCTGGTCTGAGCATATGACACACTTGCGGGCAGTGCTAACCCGCCTGCGCGAAGCGGGCTTGACAGTCAAGGCTCCTAAGTGCCAGTTAGCACAGGCCGAGGTTGTCTATCTCGGTCACGTGATTGGTCAGGGTCGTCGCCGCCCCTCTGAAATAAAAGTGGCCGCTGTGCGAGACTTTCCGCAACCGCGCACCAAGACCGATATTCGGTCGTTCTTGGGTGTCGCCGGCTACTATCAGAGGTACATCCCTAGGTACTCTGATATCGCGGCTCCCCTGACGGATGCTCTAAGAAAGACAGAGCCTCAAACAGTCGTCTGGGACGAGACCAAGGAAAGAGCTTTTAGCGCCCTAAAGAGTGCCCTAACAAGCCAGCCTGTGCTACGATCGCCAGACTATACAAAAGGGTTCATTGTTCAGTGCGATGCTAGTGAGCGAGGCATGGGCGTTGTACTGTGCCAACGGGAAAATGGAGAAGTAGAACACCCCGTCCTGTATGCTAGTCGTAAGCTGACCAGTCGTGAGCAGGCGTATAGCGCCACCGAGAAAGAGTGTGCATGTCTCGTGTGGGCCGTTCAGAAATTGTCATGCTATCTAGCCGGCTCGAGGTTTATCATTGAGACGGATCACTGCCCTCTCCAATGGCTGCAGACCATCTCTCCCAAAAATGGCCGCCTCCTGCGCTGGAGCCTCGCTTTACAACAATATTCCTTTGAGGTGCGTTACAAAAAAGGGGAGTCTCAACGGTAACGCCGATGGCTTAAGTCGAAGCCCCTAACGTAGGAATCAGCCTCAAAATTGTTTGTTACTGATGTTTTTCTTCCTGAGGCAGGATTTTTTTTTAACATATTGCTTTTGTTTAGTGTTTCAAAGTGATGATATGCTTTCTAGTGCAATTTTTCAATTTGTGGACGCGTTCTGAGTGATGCTAGACTACTGTAGGGAACTAGGCAGTGGTATAAAAAGGGGAAAGAGCCTGGCAGGGCTTAGTGAGGGTTGTGCCGTGCTTGCTGACTGAGCGGTTGAGTTTCAGCGTAGTTCTAACGCTTGCCGGGAACGAGAACAAAAATGTGAACTCTCCCGAAGTCACTTTGCAGTGTCCCGTGCGAACCTGAACAAGAGAACGAGGCCTTCTCTGTGCGCTGCGCTCAAGAAACGTCGAGGGACGCCCGACTTCGATTATGAGCATCATCGAGCGACATCCCTCCGGACAGCGGATGCAGTCCCCTGTCCATCGGGATCTCCTTCCCCCGGCGGGGCGGTCTGTTGCGTTTCGCCTGCGACACGTGGTTTTGCCGGCGCGACTGCGGCGGGGCGGCGGACATTTTGGCCCGATCGTCGTCGCCGCAACACTCATCGCCAGGTGTTTCCAGGCGCGACTGCGGCGATGCGACCGCCTAGGGATCATCCTCGCATTCCAGTCATTGTGCCCGAAACAGGCGATGCCAAAGCAGGGATCTCATTCCAGTTATTGGGCCCGAAACAGGCGATGCCAAAGCAGGGATCTCGTTCCAGTCATTGTGCCCGAAACAGGCGATGCCAAAGCAGGGATCTCATTCCAGTTATTGGGCCCGAAACAGGCGATGCCAAAGCAGGGACCATCTTCTCATTACAGTCATTGTGTCCGACCGGCAGCGCCACGACAGGGTGCTACGAGATCGTGCTCGACATGGTGCTACGGCATCGCTACGACAGTGTGCGTCACCATTAGCCCATTGTACATTCACGTGCTCGTCTTTTGAGGGGTTCCTTCTTGCCCTCAACTGCGAGAGTATAAAAACAGCTGCCCCCGGACGCCAAGGGGGGGCTCCGATTTCTTCTGTTGAGTGAAGTGCTCTCCCGTCTCTCTACTTCGGTCAAACCTGACCACCAACTCTTTGCGATGTTAAAATAAACAAGTTGTTTCGTTGTTACCAGTCGACTCATGCTTTGCCGGGACCTTCGGATGCTTCCAGTTGTACCCCAGGCCGCCAGGCCAACGCTACCCTTGGGGCTTGCGACCCAGGTACAACCACGGGCGTCAGCGCCGAGTTCCCAACAGATCGTACCAGCGGTCCGATCCCAAACAAGGGGGAAAGTAAACATGTAGTAAGATGCGATTGGAAGATTGGTGGAAGTAGGAAAACAACAAAAGAACGAAGGCGTACGGAAGCAAAGTTCCCAATAGGGGTTCAGAAAGCATGGTGATGGAAATTCATCGTGTTTTTTTTTCCCTTTCTTTTTTAACATAGGTAGGACATTAGGCAACATAGTAACAAGAGCTTGATGGCGCAACCCACCAGTCTGTTTCAAAGGGGACGCTCATAGCATCCATCCATCCGTCCATCCATCCTGATTCAACGTTACTAGTCTAGTAACGTTGTCCTGAATCGCACCGCAGTGCGCGCTTGTTCGCCGCGTACTCATCAGAAGAGTGCGATAGGTCTGCAACTCATGCTTGACTCCTGAATGCTTACGTTGCTCACAGTGTCGACAAAACGAGAATAAGTTGTTCTGTTTACAGTGAATAGATAGTTTTGTTTCGAAAGCTCCCAACCTATGGACTATAGGTATCAGGCACGTACTCAGGATATTTTTCTTTCGGGGGGGGGGGGGGGCAACCCAAGGTAACTTTCCTATGCAAATGAAGGGGAGGGTACTTTTACTAGTACAAATGTGAATAATGTGAATGTCACAGGTACGCCTGTGAGATACACCTCTTCTTTACTTGGCAAACAGCGAACCACATGAAATGGGCTCGCGCATGAAAGATGGGCAGGAAGAACCTTTCCAAGAACAAGTTAAGAAGCGAAAGTGCAAAATAAAGATTTCTAGCAGCGTTTTTTTTAATTGGCTCTGGAAGAATTACAGAGAAATGATTATTTTTGCAAGAATCACAGTTCTTTTGGATCCCTCGTTTACTGCTCTACCAAGTGCCAAAACCGACTTGTGTTGTTATTTGGGAAGTTACGTAACGATGCGTGGTCACGAGTCCCGTAAAACCGCGTAGAGAGCAGGACGCTGCGGTTCTAGACGTACTGCGCCCATTACGGAAGGTTAGAAAAAACACCCCCATTAGCGCAACAGGGAAGTGACTACGTCAGGCGGCTCGATTGATAATTGTAGAAGCGTCATTCAAAACACACGGAATTATTCTCCACATCCGGTGGCGTTTTCTCTACTTCCTTTTTAAATAAAAAAGATGTTGATTAATAAATACTTTTACAAACAGTTTTCGCTTTTTTTCCCTGTTTGGCTGTCACCTTGGCTTTCTCCCTTAGTAGCTAGCTTAATTTCTCATCTCCTTGCGACTCTTGTTCCCAGTTGCCAATTTTGCTCGAAAAGCTAGTGCTGTACAATTAGGGAAAAACCAGACGAGGTAACGGGTGACAGTCATATTGCTTGTGGTTTGAACGGTTATTGCAATGTCTGAAGTTGGACGCTGTTTCGCAATATTTTATTTTCCACCTTATCTAACGCATATCGCGGATATATGGTTCCGAGGATCTGCCAGCGTCGCGGCGAGCCGTCACTCGAGGAAATAATGAAGCAAAAGGAAAAGTTAAACGCAATTGTCGTTTTCTCCGACGACAACTCGTTCCACAAGCATACAGACCAGCTGACTATGAACCTAATCCCTTTCCTGCCCCCTGGATCAGTCTAAACAAAGAAGGACGAACTAACGAAGCAACATCATTGCGCGTGATCGTTGAATAGAGGGTGAAATAAAAATTGTGTTGGGCATTATAAATAAAATACTATAATTAAAACAATAAACTACACCCTGTCTGCTGCATTATATGGTGACAACTGAATTGATCTTGAGTTAATCGCGCGGGCACCGAATCGATGAGAAAACTGGCCTCCGCACCCCAGAAGATGCCGATAACTACCGCCATCCAGAAGGAGTGAAAAAAATTGACGACTATTCTACTCTGTGAAAATGGAATGGCACTGAAAGCTGACAGTTAAAGCTCTCAAACGGAAAGCAAAGTGTTTCACATCCGCTGCGGGTCGGCCTGAAGATCGGCCTTCACCGTGGCAAAGGTGAAGCAGGCGTTAAGCACTCCCCATACGTGGGCCGCTCCCGAAGATAGTGCATTACCGGGCCCACCCGCGCCGGAGGTGAAGCAGGCGTTAAGCGCTCGCCATACGTGGGTCCATCCCGAAGGTGGTGAAATGCCAGGCCGATCCGCGGTGGAGGTGAAGCAGGCAATAACAACACCCCATACGTAGGCCGATGCCGAAGATATTGCATTACCGGGCCCACCCACGGCGGAGGTGAAGCAGGCGTTAAGCGCTCCCCATACGTGGGACCATCCCGAAGGTACCGAAGGGCGCGTTACAGGTTACCGAGTCCACAGGGGTATGTGCCATTGATCTTGGACCCTTTTTGCACTATCACCAGGATCGGCCCACATGATGATTTTTTCTGGTAACGGACACCGAAAAAAGAACTACGGGAGTTAGTCATACACTGCTTTCGCTGTAAAAGGCAGCAAAATGTTGACTGCGAGTAGATTGATTTGTCGGCGCTTTAGGAATGTGTGGGAGGGTGGTGGCGTGGGCGGATAGGGGGCGGGGGGAGGGGGCCCGGGGCTCCCCCCCCCTGGGCACGTGCCTGATAGGTATACATATCCGCCTACGAGAAAGTTTGCCGAAGTACACGTGGCCACTCGGAGTAAAGGGGTGTACAGGGACATAGAAATGCGACCGCCGATGCCGTGATCGCAAAAAAAAAGAAAAAACCAGAAAAGCTCTGAAAGAATGCATGAAACGTTAATTAGGACAAAAGCACTCTGTTTACAAAAGAAACGTCAAAACAATACCAGGCACCTAAGTCGTTCTGCTCAGCTTAATGTGCTTAGTTCTCTGTCGCTCGAACTCTTAATACCTTTGACTAAGAAGTGGATCCGCGTGAGGACATAGAAAGAAACAATTCTCATGCTTCTTCATTGTGGACGTCGCATCCAACACCATTGCCGCAGAGGAAATTACTCTTTGCAAGAGCCACAACATCGCCGATGCTGTTCGTGGTTGAAGCATTTTGTGAATCTGTTCTTTAGAGCTTCGATGAATAAGTACATACGTACTACAAATCTTGTGACGGATACAAAAGTCCACCCCAGTCACACTGCTCAGTGTACTCTGAGGGTAAGAGGTGTGTTTTGACTTCTGTTCGCCTGACGAGGAGAATGTGCTCACATGAACAACAGTTAATCATGACGCAGTTCCTTGCAACGTAATATATTAGCCGCGAGTCACTCATCTTCATTACTAACGATGAGTGGCTAGCACAGGGCTTCTTCTAACCTCCCTTGGGCGAGTGTCTCGTATGTAGTAGGTATACGTGCGGCTGCGGCAAATCACTGCACTAGGGCTCTCGCCGTAGTTCACACCAGCACAGTCTTCTCAACGCTGACAGTGCTTTTCTCACTACCCGCCGTGGTTGCTCAGTGGCTATGGTGTTGGGCTGCTGAGCACGAGGTCGCGGGATCGAATCCCGGCCACGGCTGCCGCATTTCGATGGGGGCGAAATGCGAAAACACCCGTGTGCTTAGATTTAGGTGCACGTTAAAGAACCCCAGGTGGTCAAAATTTCCGGAGTCCTCCACTACGGCGTGCCTCATAATCAGAAAGTGGTTTTGGCACGTAAAACCCCAAATATTATTATTATTATTAGCGCTTTTCTCACTGTTCAATGAAGCCAAAACATACCCAACGCCGTCATAGTTCGGAAATGTGTGCACTGCCAATGCTCAGGGGTTTTGTGAATTTCACTCAGCTCAAAGGCGCGATTTTCAGCGCCGAAGCCGACGCCGCGTCGCTATTGGCCTAACGGAATCACGTGTACCCTCGCGCCAATTTGGTTTGTTTATAGCCGCGCTCCACCGCCATTTTCAAATTTCTCTTGAGAAGCGTCTACCCGATTGGCGAGGAGCAATGCCGTTGCTCTTCAGTGTTGTTTTGCAGGTGGTTTGCGAACGCCTTGATCTAAGTTTTGTGGCAAGTGCGACGTCGCTTCACGGCACTTTCCATCACCATGACCTGCTGCGCCTTCGTATGCCAAAATAGTTTCAACAAAGGCATGAATCTTCTCGACACCGCCCGGTAAGCGCAGCGAGTCAAGAAAACGTACTGCACAGTTCACTGAGCATGTTGCCATTTGCCTGCACGCTTTAACACGATTCCTACGCGACGTGTACTTTGTTTATATAAGCAGTGCGCGGTCGTATATGGTGCGCTTAATCGTTTTGTATGCCAACAGGCTTGAATTCGCGGGCACGCGAGGCTGCGTGCGGAAAAGTGATTACGAAACTTTTTCAGCCCTGTCCTTTTGACAAAGTTTCAGCCTCGAGCGTGAAAACTTATGTTAGGAAAGCAACCCCTTGCCTTTTGTGGTTACTTACTAGCCTTCTTTAGACTGAATAGCTTTGTTTGTCTCTTTTGTTCGTGTTCGTCGTTGGCGGCCGCCCTGTGGATTTGCAATACGAAGGAAAAGAGCGCGTGCTCTCCCGAAGCCGAGCTACGAGGTGCGTTCGTCGCCCAACGACAGCGCCACTTGCCTTTGAGACTTACTGTACGTGCTAATTAGCATGAGCTTTAAAGTGCGTGAAGGTCAAGATGCGCCGGTGGAGGACTCGCAACGAGAACGTTAGGTCGCGCGCTCGTTCACTGCCTTGTTTCTAGTCGTCGTTTGCTCCTTCGTTTAGTCGTTCGCTTGCTCGTTCGTTCAACTAACAGTCTGTACGGCCACTATGTCTCCGAGACGCTCTTGCTGTAGGGCACTTAGGCTGGTGCGTTTAATTACGTTACGAGACGACAAATGGTGCCTAAATATCAACGACTACATCATTTTCACTTACCGCAATTTCGGCCGCATCATAGCGCCGCAATTATTTGCGCAGTCATCACTTCACTAAAGTCATATCTCGCAAATGTTATTTCAGAGCGAGCGCAACCGCCCCCCATGCATGCACCTTAGTACAACTCGGTTCGCGACAAGCACGTCACTTTTTGAACGGACGAGCCAACACACGTTGAAATGTTACTCGGGATGAGTTGCTAACCTGAAAAAAGCCGGCAGATCCCACGCCCTGTGGGAATCTATGTTATGCGAACCAGTGTGTGTGGAGCCTACCAAGTTAACGAAACGACCATGAGAGCACCAAGATGTAGGCAGCTGTTTCATCACCTACATGACATGCATGTCATGACCTATCGTTTATGGCCGTCATACACTCTTATCATACTAAGCCAATTTTGGTACATATCAAGTTAAAGAAGCAACCATGAACACCAAGATGTAGGCGGCTGTTTCATGACATACATGACATGCATGTCATGACAAATCATTTATGTTCGTCATACACTCTTGTCGTACTATGTCAATTTTGGTACATACCAATACGTAGGCGGCTGTTTCATAATCTGCATGACACACACGTCGTGATATCCATGTCAGGACTGATCATTTATGTTCGTCATACACTCTTGTCATACTATGCCAATTTCGGTACATACCAAGACGTAGGCGGCTCTTTCATGACCTACATGACACACATGTCATGACCAATCATTTATGTTCGTCATGCACTCTTGTCGTACTAAGCGAATTTTGCTACGTACCAATACATAGGCGGCTGTTTCATAATCTACATGACACACATGTCGTGATATCCACGTCATGACCGATCATTTATGTTCATCACACACTCTTGTCATACTATGCTAATTTTAGTACATACCAAGTTAACGAGACGACCATGAGAGCACCAAGATGTAGGCGGCTGATAGATAGATACTGTCAAAGTAGGAAATGTTTGCCAAGAAATGGTTTGCATTTAAAATAATTTAATCAACATAAGCTTGCTATGCACTTGTATGAGCCTGAATGAAGTGCTGTTATCGCGTTCCCGCTTTGCAAATGAATACTCAAAAACTTATTTCATTTTCTATGTGTCCTGACTGGATGATTGGCCGCACATATTTTTGTCGACTTTGAGGCACGAGAAACATAACAGCACCACTGCCCACCTCTGGACTTTTGCGCGTGCTTAGAAGATTGGCACGCACGTTGGCGGCACTGTAGCTTGTAATACTATATAAAACCTCCAGAGCAGTGATTGTGCCCTTTGCCAGCCTTTGTGCGTCATAGATGATACGCATCGCGAATTCGCGTGGTACATGACAGCGTGGTATATTTAGGTTACTGAGGGCTTGCTGGAGGCCAGTATGTTGGCATTCGATCATAAACGCATTATTTACACCCATTCGCAACAACTTGTGACATGCTTCACAAACGTTGCCTACCTAATCGTAGCGCACATGATACTTTCGGGGCCGTCATGGTGTGGTGTTAGTGCTCGTTTACTTTTCTTTAAGTATAGTTATCAAAACGGGGGGGGGGGGGGAAGCTGCCATCACTGAACGTGTACAACATACGGCGCACGGTGTGATGTTATACCCGTTGGATGTTACACGGAACATGGAGATGGCAGAAATGTGCCTCGAGTGTCCATATAAATGTTATCGCAATAAAACACCAAGTATTCGTGTGCACAGTCCAGGAGGTTGTTGAAACAGTGCACTAAGAACTGTAACTGCGGCAAGAGGAGTGTGCATGCAGGGCGGGGAGATAAGGTGCTCCAGCGAGCAGTTTGTACGACTGAAACCAGGTGGTGCCACCAGCCTGCTTTGCGGTTGGTTTAGTAAAAATATGAGACGTCTGGGAAAGCCGATGCGCGGGAACTTCAAAGGGGCCTAGGGGTGTCGCCAGACTCGCCACCTGCTTTTTCATTCTGTGCATTTTTTGGCTTGCTTCTACTCACAGCAAGAGTGAACTTTTTTTGGTATTCTACACACGTAATTTAGTAACACAACTCATCTTAATATTCCGTTTGAGTGTCTTTTTACTATGTGTACAGAAGGTGAAAAACTGCAGATCACATGCACTTTGGGTATCAGTGTTATGCAAATAAGTTTTATACGCACAAGTTAGATTGACATTGTTGTCTATGTCATTGCTGTTGGCATGCCCTTGTTGCAGTTGTCATCGGCTGTCTTGTTATTGTCATCACTTTTGTTCGTCTCCGTCATGCCATTGTCATATGTCACCATTCAATGTAGCTAAAACCAAACTTTGGTTCTAGTAAGGCTGGTAACAATAGTCATTGCCATCATCATGCTTAATCGCTGCAGTGTTATTATGTCATGTCACCGTCATTATATTTTCTTCATTATCGTGAGATTCATGACTTATCGGCATCGCCAATTTGCTGCTGTTGTTGCACAAAGTGTCCGTGTCACACACAATTTCTCGCCTTACATGGACACTTAGTGCTATCTGTTAAAACGTATTGGGCAACCCCAAATGAGGCTAGATAGCGAGGTACTAACAGAGTAGGAGGGCGGAGAAATGAGGCTGCTGCAGAAATGTAATTTTTGTGAGATAAAGGTTGCCTAACTTGAAGGACTTATTGGCATCAACTGCATCAATCACATCAATGAGATGTCACACCAACATGCGGAAGTCATCACATTTATTTGAATTCTTGTTCACAGTAGTACGACCGAAAGTCGACAATGGCACGCATAGGGAGCACATGCACAGCTGTGGCACTAGGCCTTGCAACACTTTGATGCTACACTTCATTACAGCTTTGATAACAAACATTCAACATAGGGAATAGTGAAAATCAAGGGCAACATGAAACAGAAATACCATTTTATAAAAGGGCATGACGAAGTTCCCATCTTTTTCACACCAAAATGTGTACACGCCATCTCAGCAAGCAATGTGACAAAAATGTTCAAGAAAAGTTCATCCGCAAACAAGAACGCTCTAGTAAACTTTAAATGAACAAAATCTTTCAAAATGACAGCACATTTTATGTTCATTTCTGAAGGTACAAAAGCTAGAAGCAATAACAATAAAATTTTAACAGACAAATGAAAGTCATGGCATGTACTTAACTATTTCAATCCTTGCATACCACTTTCAATCGTTTTTGGTCATTAAGAAAAAGAAAGAGATTGTAATTCCATAATGCCCATAGCTTTTGGCAAGCAAACTAAGTGATGCACAATATTATGTGCACAAGAGTTAGTCGGTACAAGAGGTCTATTTTGGATAGGCCCAATTCAAAATGAAGGTTGTGCACATTGTGCCATATTGAAAGAGAGATATAAGTCAACTTGCATAAGTCAACTTGCATCAAGAAAAAGAAAGAGCAGTAAGGTTGATCTTTCTTGATGTGAACAAAATGCTTTCTGATAAGCATTGCCTTTTGCAAAAATTGCTTGAATGTATTGCCAAGCAAGAATGAAACATTACAGACAAAAACAAATCGATAGCCCTGCCTTGCCTTCCCTTATAAAGCTTGTATTGGCAGACAATTCTTTGTGGAGCCGGGCCAAGTTCATATGCTGATTACAGCATGGTCACAAATTAGAACTATAAGTAATTACCTATGAGATGGATTCTACTTTGCTTCTTCCCGTTTGCATTTCAATACAGCTTGCCCATATGGCTTTTGTTGGAAGTTTCGAAGCTGCTCCACGAGTGACAAAATCTGCTGCGTGGCTCCTGAGGCAGGCCTGCTGCTCAAAGTTTCAAAAAGATGCAGCATGGCAATTAAAAACCTTGTTGGCTTTTGAGTAGCTGAAGTGGTATGTGGCCAGTGACAGGTAGTCATAAACGCAGCGCCTTCAGAACTTTACAGACTGCATGTCAGAAGCTCTCACTGAGGAGAGACTCTGTGTCAAGCACAGATTCTGAAAGAAACTCGCCAATACGAAGACACAGGGAAAAAAAGAGGTACGCGGCCCTCATATGTGGGGTCCAGTAACAGGTGCAGTGATGAACGCAGCACCTCTCAAACTTTTCACACAGACTGCCCATCACAAACTTTCGCTGAGGACAGACTGTGCGATGAGCACAGAGATTCTGCAAAAAAAACAAAACAAAAAAACTTGCCAATATGACGAGCCAGAAATAAGGAACGTGCAGCAATCTCGACTGTTCAAAACGCCAGAAGGACCGTGAAAAGTGCCACATCTAACAATCTGACCACATAACTGTTCTGTGGAAGCACATATATTCGACAATGTGTGCCTCGTTTCAACCAGCTGCAGCAAGCTGAACATGCTGTGCACGGAATGCTCAACGTTGAATACAAGCATTTAACAAGCAAGAGCCGACACAGCCTGGTCGCTACTTTCAGTCAAAGTGGACCAGCTGCAATAACTTTACAACAACCAATACGCATGCAACACAGAAGATTAATACTGGGCAAAAGGTTAAAAAAACAAGTATGCTGAGGCAATCGCACTCTTAACATTTACTGACAGATTGATGCCAGTTCAAAGTTGTTTGATAAGTTGCTGTACATATTTTTGCATGGACTGTTAGGTACCTACAGTCAATAGCCAAGACTGTTATCCTTTATCAGACATTGCAAAAAGACAGAGGAATATTTTACATGACGTTGATTAGGGCATCACACATGCCACAAAAAACAGCTTAAATAGCTGCCAAAGGCTTCCTTGGTGCATGTGTGTTCTTTGTCATTGTAAAGAAAAGTTACATCGCTGAAGACTGCCATGAACGAACTTCACTAAAAAAGAAAACTAGCAAACAGTGGCTGCGATCCAATAGCCTAATGCATGCATGAAATAAATCACATGACTAGCTAACTACTGCAGACAATGATTGTACATAATGTTAACACACATCCTTGTAGTAGTCTGTCTTAAATTTCAAGACATACCAAAGGCATCCGTACTCCTGTTAATGGGTGCATGGCACAAAGAAGCAACGCTAAATAACTTTGTCCAGATGATGTGAAAAAAAAGGGAGTAAGCCTTAAGGACAGCACATAGTTGTTGCAGAGTGCACGGACACCGTAACAAAAGCAACTTCATGTGGATTCATGTGACAAAGATGCAACACACACTTGATTCTGCCTTCACAACAACAGTGATTTGTATAACTCTCAAACCAACACTTGTCTTGCCATGCAGCGATTACACACAACCAAAGGAAGTATTTTTCATGTTCCGCACACACTCTAGTTGTCTCCATTTGACTAAGCTTCTACAGTCAGCTTTTTTCTTTACAATGCTGCAAAAAGAAATTAAAGGCTAAGAACAAATGCAGCTGTTCCCATGCCTGGTAATACAGAAGTGTGCAGCAGGAACTTTGCTAAGGCACTTCAGCCTAAACTAGACACAAGATACATACACAAAAGAGAGCAACATAAAGCACCACATTCCTTCGTAGGCCATGCAAATCAATTCGTAGGCTCAGCCGTCACTTGAGAGCGCAAGTACCCACCTATCCCTAGCAAGACAGAAAACAAAGGCCAATGTCAACTCACATTGGCCCTTCATTGGACAATGTTGGACCAACATTAGTCCAGCTTACAAAAGCCTACTTGGGTATGAGAACTGTCAGAATTGGAGAGAACTGTCAAGCAGCAGAGTGTAACAAAGGGTCAAGATATCTGAGGTTGTATGTTCTATTGATTTTTTTTGCCTATGATTCTGTTCCTTCCTTATCATCAACCACATTGAAAGACCGATTCTGGAATGAATGATAGCATGGTGATACGTCAGCCAATGATAAAGGGCAAAACAAACAAAAAAGAAAAAATAATCTCTGATCATGTTAGCACTGGTACTCGCACACAACGGCTGACTGTGTTAGTCCTAAATTGTGTGCAATCCTGTAAAAAAACAGCTACTTAAACCATTGCAGTAATGTGCTGGAAGCCATAGAATGCCTTGTTGCAGTGTGCTATAACATTGATCGATTGAATAAATGTTTTATTTTGCAATGGATAGCTCTCCCGCCGAGTACGACGAAGGAAAAAAGGGTAGAGTGCTGCAACTCAAAACAGCCTTTGCTGCTCTCTGCCAGCTCCTGTGCCTTGTCAGAATTTCTTAGTCTTTGCTGCACTCGGTGCCAATCCTGTCCACTTGCTGCTGTCCATGCTCAAAACACCTCACTCTTCTTTTCTGAAGATAGAGAAGTGCCACTGCTACTTTTATCCTAGCGTGCCACATTTCACCAGGCAGTTGTAAGCCAGCAACAAGGTGAACGAGGTTTGTAAATGCTACTGACAGCTGTTAATTGTTTATGATATGTTAGCTCGTGAAAGTTGCACACTTTTCGCTAAATTTCTTCTGGAACAAGTGATGCAATGTGAAATTTAAATGGTAACAAAGGAACACAGGATAAATGTTCTTTGTGGATGCACATTAGTGTGGTCCAAAATCAAAGATCATTCTCCTCACTGCAGTTCTTACGAAGACTGAATTATGAGGGGGAGCCGTAAAATGCAGGAGTCTCATAGAATCCCATTTTATTGGGGACGATCACAGTAGTTAACTGACACAACTCTGACCAAAATAAAATTTGTTAATAGACGTTTAGGAGACTGTAAACAAGGTTCCTGTGGAACAGCTAAAATGTCTTTTAATTGTACCTTGCTCAGTGTTTGGTCTATTAAATACTGTGACCATATGCTGTGTGCTAGAAAAAAACAGAAATCGGATTCTTTCATACTGCAAAGCTGGGAAACTTCCGCGAAAAATAAGAGGTGTTATGCGGCACAAATGTGTTCGAAAGGAGATGACTATGCAAACTGTCGGACAATTGCACCACCGAAAATGATCACAAGGCAGTGACAAAATAGTAATGGATTTAGATAAAATCGCTGCTGTTCTCGAAAAGGCACAAGCTTCACTTTTATGTGTGACTCTCGGCTAGATGGACGGAAATGTGCAGTGTAGGCAGTGTGTGCTAATATGAACATTAATGCCGTGCCGTGCAGAGCGGAGAGAGAATTTCCAGTCAAGTGTGCTTCTATCTACCAGCAACAGTGCACACGTTCCATGTGTAAGTGACTCGAGTAACGCACGCAGAACTCCGAATCATGCATTGTGGCATGGAGCAGACATCACTTCCAGAAGGCTACCTCTCGCAACTCTTTCACATGACATCCACACACAATATGCCACAGGCTGCAGACCAGGACCACACATTGTAGCAGAAATACACGATGCTTTCAAAGAACACCTAGCAGACAACTTAATTGGACACTCATCGTTATCCACAGTAGTAACCTTGTACAAGGTTCAGCAACTGCTGAAGACACCAGTACCCGCCACGAGTGAAGAGACGCACAGAGGTAAACAAGGACACGGGAAGTATACTTATGTGTGAGCATTGTCATAAAGCAATGAATGCACCTGTTTATCTTCACTTTATTTTCTACAATGAGAAAAAAAAATTTTAGTAGATGATGAATTATGACTAACGGGCCAGACTTACAGTTCTTTCATCTGGAATGCACCTATGGTACAAATGCATCAACCACTTGCAGAGGGTTGTAAAACTGTATATGTACCATGTACCATGAGAATTCAAATGCAAACAAAAAGCAAACATAATGTGAAATTTTCGCTCATACGTTGTGTATATAAGGGTGCTTCTTTTTTTTTTTTGCCAACAAATAACTGTGCACAGCCTGCTCCAGTTTTGTTCAATGACCCTAATTTGTCTTGTGCTTACAGTACAATTTTATGATTTGCTGTTCTAATTTGACTTACTTGGATTTTAATTTGTTCATGGTAGTACCCCTTTTGCTAAAGGAACAGAGACCTGAAAATTTAGGTGTAACGTTTCTTGCCAGAGTATTGATATCCAAACAAAAAATTATAAATCACAGCATGGAGCCCACTGCTGAGAAGTGATTAAATGAACAATTTATTTTTCGATAGCGATAATCTTGCATTCTGAAGCTATCAAACACTAATATTAAATGCAGCAAGTGTTAATGTTACTGGTTAGGGAAATGTAAAGTGCACGCTACAGCACTACTGTTTCTAGAGGCAAACTAAGATGAGACTTCAGCTGCGAAATCTTTTCAACATAGCACTTCACAACCTAGGGTGATATCATCTTGAGCAACTTGCTTCCAGGAAACAAGAACAGAAAGCGGTGTAACAACAAAAACCTCACTTGCATTTTGAATCTCGACCTTATGCTCCATGATTTTTAATGACATTTCTATTACATTTAAGGAAGCGAAGAGCTGAAAGGTAAAATTTTGACATCTCCACTTCTTTCATTCAATGTCTGACATGTTGCCAGGTCGCAAGTAATTTCATCTGGATCCAAAAATGGGCATTTAGCAAGTTCCCTATATAAATGAGAGAGAAAAGAAATAATCATTCATGTGTGGTGTGGCCAGATGGAATACAGCCTTTGAGTCACAGGGAGCAACTGATGATTTCAACAGCATCGGCCTTCATATTTTACGCTTCACATTCAAGGGCAGTCATGACCAGTCCCAACATGTACCTGTGCATTCTGACAACTCGTCATTATGCATACAGGCTGATATAACCGAGCCTCCTGGCCCCACATTCACAACAGTACTTGGCTGCGGTAACTGGGTACATGGTGCCGCACTGGTGACATAGGTAAGGAACTTTGGTCTCCAGGCCGTGCCCCAGACCCTGCAACGAACCGTCGCTACCACTGCTGCTGACGTGAACATCACGGTCACTGATAGAGAGTGTTGCCACAGCATTGTCGTTCATCCGCTTGGCCCAGCTTGGAAAGAAAAAGATAGAAAGGAACAGGAAGGTGTTTTCAATTAAAAAGGACACGACAGCCATCACCTGTGCCATGACAATGTATAACTATATCATGGCACAAGCTTCATACTCAAAGGAACACTCATAAATACTGCATTTACTTGTCTAAGGCTCATACCCCCACTTAGGAGCACAAGCGTAAACTTTATCTTCAAATCAATGAGATTTGAGACCAACAAATTGCGAAAAAAATGTTTCCCTAACAGTCACACATATAACCGCATCATAACCATGTGCTGGTTCATCTCTGCAAACCGCTAATGGATGGTACTAGCTACTATCCTGTTGATAATGGCATCATCAATGTCACCGTATTCTACGAGATTGCGATCACGCTGCATCTTATATCCAGTGTGTTCCAAAGGCATCAGCTGTGCTGAGGCGCGTTGTTTATCATGTGCATCGTGCGTTCAGGCACACATTAAGAGGGCATCGCTGCAAAGAAGCATGTGCTTGAATTGTGAATGCATGTCATGCAGCTTCATTCGAGGCCATCGTTAAGAGCTTCAAGGTGGCAGGAATCTCAAACAGTTGTGGACGATGCTGAGGATGAGTGGCTTCAGGAGGAAGCTGATGAGGCAAGCTTGTCAAATGATGGGAGCAGCGGAAGCGACAAAGATGACTGAACAGAAGTGCTCATAGTTGGTCGCTAGTGGGTGCAACATAATGCATAGCTCTCGGAGCGCGCTTCAAGGATTCGGTGCATAGCCATGAGCCTGCCTCGTGTAAGGCTCGCACCCTATAAGAAATCCAAAGGAGTGCCAGCATTACACAGGTAAATTCGGTATTGCTTCTGAAGTTGTAGAAACCTGTCAGATGCTTCAACAAGTGAAAAGATGACACTTGGCAAGTACAGTAAACTCTCAGTTGTATGAACGTCGGTTTATCGAATATTTCAGAATAACGAACTTTTTAAAAATCCCCGGCAGTTTTCTTATAGATTCTATGCAAAAATGTTTCACTTGAACGAATTTCGGAACAGTCAATATTTCAGTTTAGTGAACTCGCTCAGAGGACCAAGGCATATTTTTGTGATCACAACCGATGCCTGCCCTCATCAAACCGCCGTTCCAGTGGCAAATGTAACGTCGCTGGCGCTACAGCACCCCTGGGGCAAAGTGGCGGCATGGAAAACAAACGGGCAACGAGGCATGGCCTCCGAGATCGCCCGCACAAAATGAGCAAGCATGTAATCTCGGAGGCCATGAACAAAGTAACATCGCTGGCGCTTACAACGCCGCAAGAGCAAAGCGGCGATCTGTCACACCACAAACCACGTGGTGTGTATTTTTTTCCGACTGGTTAGTCGTGGCATGGTCGCCGTCTCTTTCGAAGGAGAGGCGAAGAAGACGAAGAAGAGGCAACTGCCGAGCCAGTTTCAAGCCCTCTAACTCCAGCTGAGGTTGTAGGGTACATTGGAAAGTTGAGAGACTTTGTGTCTCAACAGCAAGCTGTGCCAGAAGTGTACAAAAACATTGACTCTTTGGACAGTTTTGTTACTTCCTGTGCTTTAAAAGTACAAGCGCAAGAATAACATTACAGATTATTTTTCTAAGTGAGAAAGGCAGCATTATAACTGTTATGAACCTTGTACTTGTTGATATGTACAAATTCCATTTCACACATTTCTAACACTATGGATGCCATGTCTTTTGCTCCATGAATTGCACTTCAAACTTTTGACTCTGTATGCCATGTCTTATGTTGGTCTAGTGAATGTTCAGTTTAGTGAACTTTCAGTTAAGCGAACTATTTCCTTCGGTCCCTTGAAGTTCACTCAAGTGGGAGTTCACTGTATAAAGGTTGGGCTCAAATAGTCAGAACTGCCTTTACTGACACTATCATGATATCACGACACCAAGTCAATTTGTTGTCTTGTAGCAATAAGGCTGGGTATGATGACACTGCTTCTAAAAAATGTAAACATGGATGATGTGCGCATGTTGTAGGCGCAGTAATCACAGGGGTGCAACAAGCCAGTGCATTGTGTTGTTTTACGTATTCGTCTCCTGGGTGCTGAAACTGAAATTAGTCCATAGAAACAAGTATGTACTATTACAATCAATTATTTAGAGTGCTGTGACACTTGCCAGTATTTGTTCTAGCTCAGAGGGCTTGGTCCTTCACTTAATACAAAACAATGACATCTCTGCATGGCTATCTCACACTATGCATCCTCCTGATTGGGTGTTGACATTTTGCCACAGCTTGTGAGCAATGTAGTGCATAAATATGGAAATTGCATGAGCTTAAAGTTATGACCTTAGCATTGCATAAACATAAGCAATTTATGGGATTACATGTTACGTAGAACTAAAATAGACGCAAATGTATGCATCACTATTAGTTGCATAGCATTTAAACAACTGCTTCACTTTATGAAGATTCCACCATATCACAAGGTGTGTTAATGGATCTGCATTTTTTTAAAAACTCATTTCAGATTATGAAGGTCATCAATATTTGACAATACAGTCAAACATGGATATATTGAATCTGAAGTGGATCACAAAAAAGTCTGACATATTGCTAACTGGATGTATAAAATAAAAATTTTATACAATCATTTTTAAGAGGCTTTTACTGCTGTTCACTACACACAATAATTCATTAAATGTGGGCTCAATATATCCGTGTTCGACTGTATTTGCAGAAGAAAGAGATAGGCAAGATGCGGATATGCAAGACTTTTGCAAGCCCTGTTGCGGGCTGATGATTATATTGCAATAGGTGGAGGCAGTATTTACCTCCTTTTCTGCACAACATTGACAGCCCTTTTCAATCCGACATTGGTAAGCACAACCAGGTGAACTTATTTCTAAGTGTACCTGGTAACGGTAGGTTGATTTGTTCCATTATTACCAATGGCTGACCACATAACCTGGGATGTTCATTCGGTTGTTTTATTGCAAGCAGTGTGCAGTGAACTTTGCTTATCCTTCCTTTTCCTTTATTTATACAACTACTGGAAGTACAGAAGCATTGAGTGCTCAATCTATATTTGAGGGGAATTTTTTGTTACAGAATATTTATAGCCAATTAAATTTTAGAATTACAGCATTTGCACTCACAAAGATACATGGAATCATCTATTCTTCAGTTCAGCAGCAAGTACCTATGAACTTACTTGTTTGTGAACTCCCCCGTAAATCCTGGCCTTGAGAGCTCAGCAAACTTTGCATTGAGGTAGTTCATTTCTTCATCCAGCTTGTTTTCAGATCCACTGGACAAAGCAAAGACAACTCTGATAAATGAAAAAAGTAACAAATTATTTGTTGAATCTATGTGCTAACTGCCTTAGACATATCAATTCTGATGAAGAGTCAGAGATACCTATACATATTTTATGAATGCCATAAAAATATGAAAGCACTAATAAAACTGGAGTGGCGATCATAAGAATTGAACGTCAGTGTGTTTCAGTGAGCCGTGCAGTGTCTGACACTGATCACTGCTGCTCTAAATAATGATCTCAAGCCATGACAAACCTCAAAATAATCTGATATGCCAAGGGGTAAGAATTAGTTACCCTCATGTCATGCCTCCTACAATTGTCATTTTTTAGGAGCGCTCACAGTGAAATAACTGAAGTCAATGATTGACATGTCAAAAATACACAGTTCAGAAAGTTATCATGCTGCAAAAATGCTGTAAGGGATCCTTGCAGCATTATTGAATGGAGATACAAACCCTACAATAAAAGTGGAAAATACAACATTTCATTCACATGACTGATAACATGAATAAAATATTATGCTCAGTAAAGCCAACTGTTTGAAAGGCTTATGTGGCTTTCACACTATAAGACTGCCTGAAAATGAGGAAAATGTTAGGACTATCTTTCCACGTTATTGGTACAGCCACACAGCGATGTTAAGTTCGAAAGGCAGTTTTCAAAAGAGGTGCTGCCCTGTCTACAGCCAGCTCTGAAGCCCTTTTTAAGCTTACCCTTTTACATTACATTACCTATGCACTATCATGCATTGGCAAGCCCTTAGAACCCAGACACAAAATCCGATTTCTCTCGTATGATTATTAGCACATGAGACATCAGTTTAAAGTACCACTGTGAATGGCACACATTAGAATTACAAGGTAGATGTTCACAGGGATGTGGATACTTAAAAGCATAAACAGTGTTAAAATGAGGGATTCCTCAGGCTGGAGCCAATGTTTTGACAAGAAAATAAGCTTTCCTCAGGGCCCTGGCACTATCACCAAGACAAGTCCCCCATGTAAAAAAAATTGGTTTCAAATTGAGGCATCCGTTGTTGTTGGCTGTTGCTCACTTTGTGCATTATCATTGTTGTTAGCACTTCAGGAATCTAATAAGTATAGAAAAAAAAAGTTGGAGGTTCAGTATAGCAGGAAAGTACTTTGTGTGCTTTGCATGTAAATGCTTTCAAGGTGCACATTTAGTAAACTGCTACGTGAGATGACTTGTAAAAGATTGTCACACCACATAGTGAAAACAAAACAACATGACGAAGGCTCAAGAAAGGAGATCAGCTGTCAATTGCCAAGCACAGTTTATTAAAGTAAATCAGAAACCTCCAAACTTGAACTGGATTTCTGTTTCTAAAAGAAGCGAAAACATACAATAAGACATTGCTGAAAGCTCAGCAATTCTCTCAGCATCGTGTTCCATTACTCTGATCATGATGCATGCTTTTTTTTATTCTCACACTTCAAAGCAAACTGATGCAAAGAAAAAGGCGCTATCACCATCCATTACGAACTGGCAAGCTGAAATGGCAGCTATCGCACTATTTGAATGACAGCATGGTTGCTCTAGCTTCAAAGTGCACTGTGATGTTTTCATGTAAAGTGGCCCTTTGATGCATCTGCATCTAAAACGGCTCCAGAAATTAGAGGACGGCACAATGCACTAATACGGCCTTGTGTTCTGGAGGTGCCTGAGGCATGGTTTTAAATATTTTCTTTGGGTGGCTTGCTTCTGCTTCCCTACACACAAAAGCCCTCTATTTAGGCAGGCGACAGCCGCAGGATGAGCTGAATGGCTATGGAGGTTATGTAGAACAGTTGTCATTAGTACTGCAGAGGAACCGCACCACTTTTGGGACAACTTTATCAATGTGAAGAAATGCAATTCTGAATCGGGACTTCATTGAGCATACTTTACAAATGTATGGAGCAGTGAGGAAAAGGCTTTGGAATGACAACCTTCAACATAACCATGAAGAATTTTCATGTGGCTAATATCTGGATGCCAGGAGGAATCTGTACAATTGCAAGAAAAAAAAGAAAACTAAATCTTGAAACAACCACATCATAGGAAATGGCCATTGTCACAAACACAACTTAATCACCTTCACAAAACAACAAAACATGAATTCATTCCGCTGAACAGATAGATGGCAGGGGAAGCCCATTTGGTAATGTAGGGGTGTGCAAATTTGTGTACGAAACTTTTGAATAATGAATTCAATATTGTCTTGTTTGATTTGGTCTTTGAATCGAGTGGTCAGTATTCATAAATAAGAATATTCTTAAAATGGTTTTTGAATAGAGGTGGGTGAATATAAATTTTTTAGCATATGAATCGATTACGAATAGTCGGTAATGAATATTGAATAGTCAAGCACAGATGCACATACTTACAGCAGGGATAACTATTTTGTTACAATTAGTTAATACCCCTTGACTAGTGAAAAAAAGTCAGTAAACTTTCTGGAACAAAGGATCAGTTTTAAACACAAGATTACAATTTTTGTTAAAGAAACTGCATGAATAGTCTGGTAGCAAACAAATTTTCCAAGAAAGAATGGTTGCTGTATGACTAGCTTTCCAAATATGCTAAACAATTGGTTATTGAAAAAATATCAGAGGTCGTGGGGAAAAAAAATCTGCTGAAGGACTTAAGTGCCGCAAGCACATGTAAAAGGGTCTCTTGCAAGAAAAAGATCATAGGTTGTAGCATAAAGCATAAAACTACTAAATGATAAGATTTCCAAAAATACAAAATGATAGGCTATAAGCAAAAAAATCACAGGTTGTCAAGTAGGATTTCCCTGCGAAACTGAAAACAAGGCTTTCAATACCCATTTTGTTTCTGGGCATTACTTCAAGAACTTATGTTGCTGTCATAACTTCTGATAATTAGCGATACCTTGCTTAGAAAATGCCGAACAGTAACTAGGCTTTAATATTCGGTTGTTCAGAAATATTTATTTAGTTTCTATATTCAAAAACTCCAAATACTTCCTTTTGGAATTTGAATATGAATAGTTAGCTTGTAGAATCCAAGTAGCATTTGAAACGTCAAATATTCCTCTTTCAATACTTCAAATCGCCAACTGTGCGCAATCAAGCATAAGATTGGAGCAAAAGTGCAATAAAGTTCATCCCAGCAGCTATAGTAGTCATAAAACACGAGAAGTTACGTAGCAGATAGTCCTACATCACTCGGAGCAAGACTTCTGCAGCTAAACCATTATCATTTGCACATGTAAATAAGTCTTCAATGTGCAAATAAGGTGCTTAATTGCTCCTAATGCTTCATAACATTCAGTGTAATGAGAGAAACTTGCTAACATTATGAATCGACTAGGATGTGAAGATCGTCTTATATTAACGGGGTAAATAGCTGCTCATTCATCAAGAGCTATTCCAAAAGTATTTGTTATTCATTTCATTCAATCTTAAATAAACTATAGGTCGTATGTGCCAAAACCATGACCTGATTATGAGGCACGCTGTAGTAAGGGACTCCGGAAATTTGGGCCACCTGGGATTCTTCAACGTGCACCTAAATCTAAGTACATGGGTGTTTTCACATTTCGCCCCCATTGAAATGTGTCCACCATGGCCAGGATTTAATTGATTCTGATTCAATCTTGAAAATTACTATTTCCACAGGCCTAAGTCACTGTGCTTCAACAATGTCTCTTAGCAATTTTTATGAAGAGTTGCCTCGAAAACACTCTCTTTCCAACATGAAAGCATTGGGGAAGCTGCAGAAAAAATGCTTCATTAAAAAATTAAATCCAGGAATTTTAATTACGCATTATTCAAGCATAGCATTCAGTTCAGTCGAGGTTGGCAGTGAACTCCACCTGGCAAAGCTGAAAAAACATGTTGAATCAAATCGTGTTTACGAATACTTGATTGAGATCACTTGCTAATAACAATGAAAAAATGCAAGAACAGCAGAAAAATGTGATTAGAATTCAGGTTAGCCTGACAGGAGGTGGCCAGATACAATCCAACAAACCCCTCTGAAGACTAAATGTTTGTGAAGCAAACAGAATAGGAGTTCATTTTACTCTATGCAGCAAACAATAGCAAACAATAGGAGTTCAGTTGACTCTATGTGAAAAAGGGCCACGGCCATCAGCAGAATAAAGCTCCTTGAGCGGGGATTCCTTACCTGTTGGTGCTTGTGAAGCTGTTGGAGTCACTCAGGTTTCCATTTATGCTGTTGCTACTTAAACCACCGGTTCGCACCCCTGGAACTGTCCTGGGTTTCTTGAGTGCCAGATTGGAGCCTTGCATCAGTTCTCGCATTTGCATATCTGCCTTCTTGTATGGATCATAGCTGTCATCAGAAGGATACCTGAATGCAAATGAGATCCATGAAAACGGGGATAATAACTATACATAATGAATTTCTCTGTAACCCTTGCATGCATACACATTCCCAACGAGAGCTCCCTAGGCAATGTCATAATGCCCTCTGTACTGTTGTAAACACATGTGAGCCCCCCCATCAAAAGCACTGCAGAAACTGCAACACACAGCTTTGTAAACCCCGGCAGCAGTCCACACAGGAGATGCTCTCTCTCCCTCCGATGGAAAGGTCTATATCAGCAGTCTGAGACTGAGAACAGTCCCTCGACATACAGATATCAAACCTCAGAAAATGGGTAAATATGAAGTGGCATCACTGGCTTTTAACTGCGACATTTAAAGCTAAGCTTTCTTTGCATCGTCTGGCAGGTTTAGATGCTCTGGTCGGTGGTGGTGGTTCTGATTGTGGTTGGACTGTGAACAGAAGGTTGTGGGCAGGGAGGAGGGCACATGTGCGACGTCAAGATAAGGACGGAGGGAAAAGAGATGGTAATGCATGTTGAGCGGTTGGCTTAAGATTGTCATCAGGGGGTGAAAGCGGAGTAGAGACGTCGCATGTGCTTGGGGTGGCATGATACGCTTGCACTTGGCCAACCACAATGGCAGAGCGGATGCAAGAACTTCACTTACACTGATAACCACAGGGTGTGGGATCTGTATGATTTCTCATACTGAGGTTTCATTTCATGATGCGTTCCTTTGAGAGGGAAATAATATACTGCACAATGGTCATTACCACAAACCATAGATTAAATATAAAAAATCTAGAGGAACAGCTCCCATGCATTGAAATCGGCAGTCACAAAGGCACTGCCACATGGCTACTCTGTGCAGGCTTGAAGGCACAGACGATGAGATTCGGTTCAGACATGATATGCAATCAACACGATCCCGAGCCTCCCTCATTATGGTGGCGACATCTAGTTCAGGCGCCTGTCAACACATCCTTTCACACACCGTAAATTATACATCAAAATTTTACAAAAGCCATCGGAACATTCTGAAGAATATATGAAATCAACTTTAGACATTGTCCATACGTATGTGCTAAGTGTAAACCTTTGTTTTTGCATCATATTATGAATATTTTCTGGCGTTATCAAAATGAAAGGTAGCAACATGGCAACGCCTTTGCGGTTGCCATTCTATTTCTCTAGAGTTAGTATACTAACTCTATGCCACAAATGTACAGCAACGTCAGGAAAATATGCATTAATAAATGCTTATGGCTTTTTGCTGGAACAGCAGAGACCTAGCAAGCAAAAATTATGCAGATCCCATGCACTGTGAGGAATCGTCGTAAGCGAAGCATTCCATGCTGGATGCTTTGATGGACGATAATTAGCAGTGATGTTGACGGCTAAAGCTTAATTTCTTCAACGTTCAGTCTAACACGAGAGTGGTGAGTTGATGTTAAACATTACGTTGCGTGCACCAATGCTGTTTGTCTGCGTAGCACACAGAACACACATGGAGAGGTGTTTGCTTGAGGCGTTGCTGTGTGCCATATTTCATAACCTCTGAGAGAATTGAGCACAATAATTGCCTCACATGGCACATCGCATTGTGGCAGAAGTATTAAACTTGGATTGGATTAGGGGGCTGTACGTGCCAAAACCAGAATTGGATTACGAGGCACGCCGTAGTGGCGGACTCTGGATTTGTTTTGACACCGTGATGCTCTTTAACATGTCCCAAAATCTAAGTGAACATCCATTTTCTATTTCGCCCCCGTCGAAATGCGGCTGCTGTGGCCGGGATCAAATCTGCGAACTCGAGCAATGCCATAGCCACAAAGCTACCGCAGCGGGCACAGAAGTGTTGGTTTGACAGTCGACACTTCTATAGTGTCACCTGCACCCTGCGGTGCGCTTTAATTAATGCGGCTCTGCTTCTGCACGCCCTGCATAGTTTGTCCGCTTGACATATTTGCATGGTGTTTACTTTTCAGAAACAGCAGCAAGGTACTGTACGGTACCTTGAACTTACGCTTATTGAGTTTCCCTGCAACCTAAATATTAGGATAATAGGGTTTGCTTGCCTTCTCATGTCACCTCCCCCCCTCCCCCGTCCTTTGTTAGTAGAAAGGGAAGCACTGCAGTTTCCTCAATGCTTCTGAGGAGAGTCACAGATAATTACAGCTGTCAGGAGGCTATTGTGGCACCCCCCAGGGGGCTCTAGAGGGCATTGTGCACATACGACGCGGTGGGGGTGAAAACCAGTTTTTAGTGTTGCCTTGCTCCTGTCATGTATGCACACACTGTGACCCTCCCTTACATGGCGTGCCTAACAGCAGCAGCAGAGGGAGCAGCAGGGGGAAAGTCAAAGGAAGTGGCAAAGAAAGCTTCGCTTTAAAAGCCCCTGTTTATAGAGTTACAATTAACTACCATTAGAAGTGATTTCTCTAATGCCTCTAATCCACAAACCCTAAAGTTATCATCCCTCCCTAAAATTAATTTTCGCCTAGCACTGTGTTTCAGTCCAGTGATTCTTAAAGACAACGCTAGGTTAAAGGTTGAGGGCTAAGATGGCTACAGCTTTTTATCAAGATACAGGGAAAGGGAGCCTTGTAAGCATGTCCCGGCTTAATATTGACATATGCTCTTTTTGCTTGCACTTGTGAGGCATGGCCATTGAGACACTGAGCACTAGATGTTATTGAAACCTGTCTTATCTAGTGCACTGCACACAAACCCTCTCAATTACAGCTGTGCTCCCGCATCGGACGACATAGTCATAACGTCATATGTTTACTAACTTTTGCACAAGGTGCTGCATAATGCTTTTAGTGCCTCTGTTTGCCTTTACTTTCTAGCCCTTCACTCCATGAGATGCATGCTCCAAGATTGTAGGCACAGTACTGCTACAGTACTCGAGCACAGACAGTATTGCTTGCCATAGTAATTGCATGCACTGAACCTCACTAAACAAATGCAAACAAATTTTCCGTATCTGAAACAGCAATATTCAGGAAGCTACACTGCAAGGAGCTTTTGCTCATTAAAGGGGTGGAGACATCAAAATTTTCGTTCATGCGTTTGTTGATTCAAACGTTGCGTCATGCTTCAGGGAGCACGATACACACAGCGGGATTCATATATATCCGATAAATAATTTAATAATAGCATTATTATACCGAGCGATTTCGGTTTCGGTTTCTGGGCTCCGGGGGATGCTAGACGTCACAGAGGAGGAAACGCAACATGGCTTGGTCACGTGGCCCACAAAAAATAGTGACGTAAAACTATGCTGCGTCGTCTGCTCGCGCATACGCGTGCTCTGCCAGCAGAAGTCAACCACTGGTGATTCGAAGTGCATGTCGCGATTATTATAATTATTGCGAAGAGCGACAACAACGGTAAGAAAATATTGCGGCTTGTGAGAGTCGGTGATTCATTCCGAAGCGCCGTAAGCTTTAGCTTTGAAGTGAACCGGAAAAGGCCTATCGACGATATCGGCGGCGCCGAACGATCAGAGGCGGTGAAGCTGCCGTCGATGCCAGAGCGACCACTCCTCGGTCGCTGATTGGCCGCTTCGCCGTACGGCTGCCGCACAAATGGGTCCCGGGCCCGTCCTCTCTACGGCAAGGAAATCTCGCCGTTCGCGAGCAAAACCGCCGTCACACGGGAGCCCGCGAACTGCAAACGGCTTGCGGCGAGTTTCCGTGCCGGTAACGTGGACGGGCCGTGTTGCGTTTCGCCTGCGACACGTGGTTTTGCCGGCGCGACTGCGGCGGGGCGGCAGACATTTTGGCCCGATCGTCGTCGCCGCAACACTCATCGGCAGGTGTTTCCAGGCGCGACTGCGGCGATGCGACCGCAAAGGATCACCCTCTCATTCCAGTCATTGTGCCCGAAACAGGCGATGCCAAAGCAGGGATCATCCTCTCATTCCAGTCATTGTGCCCGAAACAGGCGATGCCAAAGCAGGGATCATCCTCTCATTCCAGTCATTGTGCCCGAAACAGGCGATGCCAAAGCAGGGATCATCCTCTCATTACAGTCATTGTGCCCGACCGGCAGCGCTACAACAGGGTGCTACGAGATCGTGCTCGACAGGGTGCTACGAGATCGTGCTCGACATGGTGCTACGGCAGCGCTACGACAGTGTGCGTCACCATTAGCCCATTGTACATTCACGTGCTCGTCTTTTGAGGGGTTCCTTCTTGCCCTCAACTGCGAGAGTATAAAAACAGCTGCCCCCGGACGCCAGGAAGGAGGGCTCCGATTTCTTCTGTTGAGTGAAGTGCTCTCCCGTCTCTCTACTTCGGTCAAACCTGACCGCCAACTCTTTGCGATGTTAAAATAAACAAGTTGTTTCGTTGTTACCAGTCGACTCATGCTTTGCCGGGACCTTCGGATGCTTCCAGTTGTACCCCAGGCCGCCAGGCCAACGCTACCCTTGGGGCTTGCGACCCAGGTACAGCCACGGGCGTCAGCGCCGAGTTCCCAACAGATCGTAATAGCGGTCCGATCCCAAACATCTGGTTGGCAGCGGTGAGATCGCCTCCGACTTCAAACAACTGTCTGCCAGCGGTGAGATCGCGACAACGGAGGCCAGCAGCGAAGAGATGCAGTTGACTGTATGCTGAGCAGCTCATCGACGATCCGGGAGCAGTGCAACGAGCCCTGTGTGATGACTGGTTGCCTGCAGCGGAACGACTGCGCTGGACTCTTGGCTGCGAGGTTTGGTGAGTGCGGGACTTTCTTCTTCTGAGCTTTGCCAGGCTTTTGTTAGTGTCAGAAACAGAGCTGGTAATTGTGGTTGTCGTTGCTGCCGGGTTAGTTTGCGGCAAGACAATAGTAAGCAGTAGAGAAAGCAGCATTCAGAGCAGCCATGGATTTGAAGTCGTTGCGCAAACCGAAATTGTTGGAGCTTGCAAGAGAGTTGGGTCTGGATGTCTCAGACAAACTAAGAAAACCTGAACTGCTAAAGGCTATTCTTGAGTTAGAGGCTGAGGATGACGAGCTGTCGGAATGCCTTGAGACTATTGAGGAGAGGTCAAAAAGACAGGAGCGCGAACTTAAAGAGCAAAAAGAGAGACAGGAGCGCGAACTTAAAGAACAGAAAGAAAAAGAAGAGCGTGAACGTAAAGAACAGAAAGAGCGAGAGCAACAAGAGAAAAAAGAAGAGCGCGAACACGCTTTGGAAATGAAGCGTCTCGAGGTAGAGATGGAACGCGCTCGTAATGGAAGTCAGGCACACGGTGCAGGAGAACGCGTATTGTTCAAAATGACTGACCTGATGCGGCCGTTTAAGCTTGGAGAGGACATTGGTTTGTTCCTGGTTAACTTTGAGCGAACGTGCGAGAAGCAGGGGTTCTCTCGGGAAACGTGGCCACAGCGCTTGCTCACTTTGTTACCCGGCGAGGCGGCCGACGTAGTCGCTCGCTTGGATAGAGAGGAGGCAGAGGATTTCAACACAGTGAAATCGAGTCTTCTAAAAAAGTACCGGCTGTCTGCGGAAGCGTTCCGTCGGAAGTTTCGGGAAAATGAGAAAGGCAGAAGTGAGTCATATACAGAGTTTGCGTATAGGCTTATGTCGAACATGCAGGAGTGGCTCAAAGAAGAAAAGGCGTTTGGTGACCACGATAAAGTTCTGCAGTGTTTCGGGCTAGAACAGTTTTATAGTCGGTTACCGGAGAACGTGCGATACTGGGTCTTGGATAGGCCAGACGTTTGTACGGTGGCTAAAGCCGCTGAGCTAGCCGAGGAGTTTGTGACGCGTCGGGCTCGCGGAGCTAAGGACGGTCAAAAGGGTGAATTTGGCTCGAAGTTTGAGAGGCCGAAGTTCACACCCATGAGATTAAAGGGGGACACGCGTAGTGAGGATGCGAGTGAAAGCAGTCCGACCAAACGTAAAGAGACGGCGGCAGCCAAACGCAGAAAGCGGTTCGAGATGAGGCGAGCGCGCTTGTGTTATACGTGCCAGAAGCCGGGTCACTTTTCGGCGCAGTGTCCGGAAACAACACCAAAAGTTGTGTTTTTTTCAATAGGCAGCACTGACGAGAACATGAAGCTTCTCGAGCCTTACATGCGAGACCTCCTCGTGAACGGGAAAGAGTGCCGAGTGCTTCGCGATTCCGCAGCTACGATGGATGTAGTTCACCCGTCTTACGTAGAACCCCATATGTTCACGGGCGAGTGCGCATGGATCAAGCAAGCCGTGGAAGCTCATAGCGTGTGTCTGCCGGTAGCAAAAGTGCGTATTGAAGGACCTTTCGGAGCGCTTGAGACGGAGGCGGCAGTGTCATCTATGCTGCCACCCCAGTACCCGTACCTATTTTCAAACAGGTCCGATCACCTCCTGCGCGAGAAGGGGCTTTTGTTTGGTGAAGCTAGTGTTCAGGCCTTAACCAGGTCGAAGGTTCGGGAGCTCGCTGCAAAGGCGGTAGTTGCGGGGCCGACGTTATCAAACAACGAAAAAGGGTCAGAGGCGCAGCAAGCTGATATTCCGAGCACGCCCGAACTGAATAAACTTGAGTCTGTAACGTTAAAGGCGCCAGATACTGGAGAGGAAATGCCCGACACGGGAAAGTTAGAAGAGCTATCTACTGATTTGCTCATCGCGCCTACGTCAGACGGACTTGATAGGTTGCTAAAAGTCAGCCGGACGGCTTTGATAGCCGAGCAAAAAAAGGATGGCAGCCTGGAAAACGTGCGCTGCAATGTCAAAGAAGGTATCGCCAGGAAAACTGCGCGTTTTGTGGAAAGAGGTGGAGTCCTGTACCGGAAGTATCTAGACCGCAGAGGAGTGGAGTTCGATCAGCTGGTCGTGCCTCAATGCTATCGTCAGGATCTGTTGCGCTTGTCACACGGGGGTTCGTGGTCCGGACACCTAGGAGTTAAGAAAACTAAGGACCGTCTCTTGCAAGAGTACTATTGGCCAGGGTGTTTTCGGGACGCAGACCATTTCGTGAGGACATGTGACACTTGTCAGCGGGTGGGCAAACCAGGGGACAAATCGAGGGCGCCGTTGAAATTGGTACCTATCATTACGGAGCCTTTTAGACGGCTCGTTATTGATACTGTGGGACCTCTGCCGGTAACAGCCACGGGGTACAGACACATTTTGACTGTGATCTGCCCAGCGACAAAGTTCCCTGAAGCAGTGCCGCTTAAAGAACTCAGCTCAGTTGAGATAGTTAATGCACTACTGTCCATATTTGCGCGAGTTGGTTTCCCTGCGGAAATCCAATCAGATCAGGGCACAGTGTTTACAAGCGCTTTGACGACAACTTTTCTCGAAAGGTGTGGGGTAAAGCTGTTACACAGCTCAGTGTACCACCCACAGTCGAATTCCGTTGAGAAGCTCCACTCCGTCATGAAGCGCGTGTTGAGAGCGTTGTGTTTTGAACATCAAACTGACTGGGAGCTGTGTCTGCCTGGGGTGATGTTTGCTTTAAGGACCGCGCCGCATGCGGCTACGGGGTTTTCGCCAGCTGAACTGGTGTACGGTCGCTCGCTTCGATCTCCGCTTCGCATGCTTCGAGAATCATGGGAAGGTAGGGGCGACGACCCAGTCGTGGTGGAGTACGTGCTTAAGCTCCTCGAACGCTTAAGAAGGGCACAGGAGTTGTCAGGTGAAGCAATGACAAAGGCCCAGCAGAGGGCCAAGGTTTATTATGATCGGACAGCCAGGGCCCGTCGTTTTGAGGTTGGCGATGAGGTCATGATATTGCGCACATCGCTAAACAACAAACTAGACGTGCAGTGGGAGGGCCCAGCACGAATTGTTCAGAAACTGTCGGACGTTAACTACGTGGTAAGTCTGCCAGGAAAGCGGAAAGCACAGCAAGTTTACCACTGTAATCTGCTCAAACCTTATAGACAAAGGGAAGCAGTGGTGTGCATGATGGTAAACGTTCCTGAAGAGCTTCCGGTCGAGCTTCCGGGACTAGGCTCAGTGACGAACAGGGAAGACACCGGTCAAGTCATTAGTGACCTTATCAGTAAAGCACCGCTGTCGCCTGAGCAGAAAACCGAACTACACCAGCTATTACAAGAGTTTCAAGGTCTGTTCTCTGAGAGGCCTGGTAGGACTTCTGTACTTACTCATGATATAGAACTTACCTCCACAGAGCCAGTACGATCCAAGGCGTATCGGGTGTCACCCCGCCAGAACGATATTATGGAGGCTGAGGTGAAGAAAATGCTACAACTCGGTGTTATTGAGGCAGGTGAGAGTGATTATACCTCCCCTTTGATTTTAGTTGAGGTACCGGGCAAGGAACCTCGTCCTTGCGTCGACTACCGCAGGCTTAATTCCATCACTAAGGATCAAATTTATCCGATCCCTAACATCGAGGAGCGCCTTGAGAAAGTTAGTAGCGCTCAGTTTATTTCCACCCTAGATCTTGTCAGGGGTTATTGGCAGGTTCCACTTACAGAAGAGGCTAGTAGGTATGCGGCGTTCATTTCACCAATGGGAACATTCCGTCCTAAAGTGTTGAGTTTTGGTTTGAAGAACGCGCCATACTGTTTTTCAAGTCTCATGGATAAAGTGTTGCGGGGACAGCAAGAATTCGCTTTACCGTATCTAGACGACGTAGCGATATTCTCCGCATCCTGGTCTGAGCATATGACACACTTGCGGGCAGTGCTAACCCGCCTGCGCGAAGCAGGCTTGACAGTCAAGGCTCCTAAGTGCCAGTTAGCACAGGCCGAGGTTGTCTACCTCGGTCACGTGATTGGTCAGGGTCGTCGCCGCCCCTCTGAAATAAAAGTGGCCGCTGTGCGAGACTTTCCGCAACCGCGCACCAAGACCGATATTCGGTCGTTCTTGGGTGTCGCCGGCTACTATCAGAGGTACATCCCTAGGTACTCTGATATCGCGGCTCCCCTGACGGATGCTCTAAGAAAAACAGAGCCTCAAACAGTCGTCTGGGACGAGACAAAGGAAAGAGCTTTTAGCGCCCTAAAGAGTGCCCTAACAAGCCAGCCTGTGCTACGATCGCCAGACTATACAAAAGGGTTCATTGTTCAGTGCGATGCTAGTGAGCGAGGCATGAGCGTTGTACTGTGCCAACGGGAAAATGGAGAAGTAGAACACCCCGTCCTGTATGCTAGTCGTAAGCTGTCCAGTCGTGAGCAGGCGTATAGCGCCACCGAGAAAGAGTGTGCGGGTCTCGTGTGGGCCGTTCAGAAATTGTCATGCTATCTAGCCGGCTCGAGGTTTATCATTGAGACGGATCACTGCCCTCTCCAATGGCTGCAGACCATCTCTCCCAAAAATGGCCGCCTCCTGCGCTGGAGCCTCGCTTTACAACAATATTCCTTTGAGGTGCGTTACAAAAAGGGGAGTCTCAACGGTAACGCCGATGGCTTAAGTCGAAGCCCCTAACGTAGGAATCAGCCTCAAAATTGTTTGTTACTGATGTTTTTCTTCCTGAGGCAGGATTTTTTTTAACATCTTGCTTTTGTTTAGTGTTTCAAAGTGATGATATGCTTTCTAGTGCAATTTTTCAATTTGTGGACGCGTTCTGAGTGATGCTAGACTACTGTAAGGAACTAGGCAGTGGTATTAAAAGGGGAAAGAGCCTGGCAGGGCTTAGTGAGGGTTGTGCCGTGCTTGCTGACTGAGCGGTTGAGTTTCAGCGTAGTTCTAACGCTTGCCGGGAACGAGAACAAAAATGTGAACTCTCCCGAAGTCACTTTGCAGTGTCCCGTGCGAACCTGAACGAGAGAACGAGGCCTTCTCTGTGCGCTGCGCTCAAGAAACGTCGAGGGACGCCCGACTTCGGTTATGAGCATCATCGAGCGACATCCCTCCGGCCAGCGGATGCAGTCCCCTGTCCATCGGGATCTCCTTCCCCCGGCGGGGCGGTCTGTTGCGTTTCGCCTGCGACACGTGGTTTTGCCGGCGCGACTGCGGCGGGGCGGCAGACATTTTGGCCCGATCGTCGTCGCCGCAACACTCATCGGCAGGTGTTTCCAGGCGCGACTGCGGCGATGCGACCGCAAAGGATCACCCTCTCATTCCAGTCATTGTGCCCGAAACAGGCGATGCCAAAGCAGGGATCATCCTCTCATTCCAGTCATTGTGCCCGAAACAGGCGATGCCAAAGCAGGGATCATCCTCTCATTCCAGTCATTGTGCCCGAAACAGGCGATGCCAAAGCAGGGATCATCCTCTCATTACAGTCATTGTGCCCGACCGGCAGCGCTACAACAGGGTGCTACGAGATCGTGCTCGACAGGGTGCTACGAGATCGTGCTCGACATGGTGCTACGGCAGCGCTACGACAGTGTGCGTCACCATTAGCCCATTGTACATTCACGTGCTCGTCTTTTGAGGGGTTCCTTCTTGCCCTCAACTGCGAGAGTATAAAAACAGCTGCCCCCGGACGCCAGGAAGGAGGGCTCCGATTTCTTCTGTTGAGTGAAGTGCTCTCCCGTCTCTCTACTTCGGTCAAACCTGACCGCCAACTCTTTGCGATGTTAAAATAAACAAGTTGTTTCGTTGTTACCAGTCGACTCATGCTTTGCCGGGACCTTCGGATGCTTCCAGTTGTACCCCAGGCCGCCAGGCCAACGCTACCCTTGGGGCTTGCGACCCAGGTACAGCCACGGGCGTCAGCGCCGAGTTCCCAACAGATCGTACCAGCGGTCCGATCCCAAACAGCCGGTAACGTGGAAAGGCCAAGCGAAGGAGAGTCCGCTCCGAGCTGCCGGACTACGCGACTATGCGAGGAGAGAAGCAGACAACACGAACGCCGCATATCCTGGTCCCTTTCGGAGTCGGCCGGCTAGTGTTACACTCAAACGTGTAAAGGCCCGTCCGCAGGGCAACTCGCCGCACGCAGTTTGCCGTTCGCGGGCCGGCGTGCGGCGTTCGTGTTGTCCACTTCTCTCCTCTTGTGTCCGTGTCTGCACGCCTTACCCCTTCTTTGCATTAAGAAAGGATTTCTATATGCCTGTAGCTCGGTCGTAGTGGAGGCTATGCTCGGTTGCTCGGCTCAGCAGGCTCCGTAATCGGCATTTCATCGCTACTCATCATACGTCACGTTTTTGTGCTGGTGTGCTATGACGTCAATATTTTCGTTCCTCCTCTGTGACGTAGTAACTGCCGCGCTAGCGATGGGTCTCGACTACGAGAAGGAGTTTTTAATGACTCTTTGGAGCTCAATTAAAATTCTTTTGAAATGTTTGCAGCGTCCAATACCTCGTTCTGGGTGTCCTTGCATACGGAAGTAGCCTACAACATGCTTTTTATAGCCTCAAAATTTGGTGTCTCAACCCCTTTAACAAACTAAGAAAAGAAGCAAGCCTTACCTATATGGGCTACTGACGTGGTTTGGAAACTT
This sequence comes from Dermacentor variabilis, assembly GCF_050947875.1. NCBI lineage: Eukaryota > Metazoa > Arthropoda > Arachnida > Ixodida > Ixodidae > Dermacentor > Dermacentor variabilis. Next base: position 138,711,735 of record NC_134573.1, read on the forward strand.
TTCCTTGAACTTCATGACGCCTCCTGGCTTGAGCGGCTTCGGCTTCACAGGAGCTGGTAGCGGTTTCACTCGACGGCTGAAAAGTGAAATGAAACAGGAGTTGACAGGTTGCAGCCCCTTTTAACAGAAACTGTATTGTTTATATTTACTTGTGTTTCTACTTGCAGTAGCATAATATGAAATGAACACATCATAATGTATAAAGAACTGCGATACTTTCACAAACGCAATGCTGGAAGAACAATGTTTAACCACAGTGGGACTTTCAGGGTAGAGTTCAGTGCATAGCAGGGATTAAGGGAAAATTTCTTCAATGACAATGTCATTAGCAGTAGCAGACATCATGCTCCATGCAATAATCGCTAACCGAATAATAATATAGCTAAAATTCATGAATGAACTGTTCAATTCAGTTTGGGAGACATGTTTCAATATTGAAGTGATCTAGCATGCATAAATACATCCATTTACTAAAAATACCCAGACTAGCACCAGTTCCAAGAGATAAGTACACTACTTGAAATTTGCAGCAAAGTGCCAATGCAGTTCTAGTCAACGCTTTGCCAAACTGCATTTCTATGCAATGTCCGTGAGCTTCATATTTAGTGCAATCATTTATTCATAATTATGCTACTGCAGGTCCATGTATACTGCTTTTAATGATCACTTCCTTCAGCAACATGAAACCTTGTGCTGGTTTAATGAAAGAGCAGATGCACAAAGCAAATAATATTCTCTTTTGTATTTCAAATACAGTGATCGAACTGCGAATATTTAGCCACATAATTTTGGGGGGACAACCTAACATGAAATAATATGTAGTAATGAAATTATACAGATCAAACAATAGGTCTCTGTACAGTTCCAATGTCTATTCAAAAAGTTGTCGCTATTGATTTAGCCCCACAATAATTTCCTGCTTTCTGTACCATCATGCTCAGTACATATTGATGTGTAGTACTAAACATAAAAACGCAAAAATTATCAAGCGATGATTACTCCGATTTCTGGCTCATAATTTTCTCTTTGCACGTTAATATGTAGCAGTAAATAAGCTCTGCAGAAATTCACGAGCTAGAGGAAGTTTCATGAAATGAAAAAAATTGTTATCCACTTGACAGTAGCACGAAGCTACAAAAGAAACCCATTGTGCGGAGGTACTGCATGTGCTATTGCGTGCACTATGACACGGAACACATAAATTTGTATTTAGGCTGACTGCAGTTAATTTTCACTGTGACTGAATTTTTGCTCTTATTATAGATGAGTAGTGTATACATTGTCAAAGCAATGTTGGCAAGGCTGCAAAGCTAGTAAATGTCTAATTTCTTTATTAAAAGCCTTTATATGGCACTTGAGCAGATGAAACCAGCACTTGATGGTTGGTGGATATGACGCGAATTCTAAACCACGGCCTCAGAAAATTTCAACGTGTCTTGGGCCCCACCTAACCTCGGAAGTCACACCGAGGAGCCTTGCTGGTTCTCAGCATTCTGGGTTCTGTAACCTTTCTGGAGAGTGGCAGGGGTGACATATTTTCCAGTTTTGGTGTCAAAAGCATCTGTATATGCTAGCCCTCTGCAACGCACATGCTTTTATTTAAAACGTAAAACTTTGCATGGGGATTGCATTACACTGACACAATGCGAAACTAGGCTCTCTTCATGGTCTAAAATTTCGTTGCAGTTGGTCTTTTAAATATAAAATGGCGTAACATCTGTGTAAACACTTGTTTTCCTTCATTCAACTAAAAGCTTTCTTTCTGAGGGATCCACATATATTCCTTTATAGCGTCATGGTCCTTCAGGTAGATGAGAATGCTTGCCTTTTATAAATATACATCAAGTAACCTTCCTGCTCGACAGTTAGCAAAAAGCAGACGTAAGTTAAACTGCAGGGTTCAACACCCTGAAGCTCACAATGGGCTATGAGGGATGCCGAAATCTCTGGGCTAATTTTGACCACCTAGGCTTTTTTAAATGTGCACCCAAAGCAAGGTACATGGTTGTTTTGGTATTCAGTTCCCATCACATAGTGGCCACTCCAGCTGGGATTGGGACCTATGATGTTTTTTTCAGCAGCATAATGCCCTAGCCACTGAGCCACCGTGGCTACAGAGTTAGCACAGTGTAATAAGTGTGTTTTATGTGAAAATTAAGCCATTTTGGCCTTTCAAATACAAATTCACAAGTTTCCTGTCATACTGCCACACCACTGCACCTGCAGTACTTCTGCATGATGCATGCAGGAGTAGTTAGGCTTCACCACCCAGGGATGAATGAATATGCAGATTTCAGAATTGTCTCACCATGCTCAATGCCTAGCACACTATTTCTTTTCTGAGCTGCCTAAATGCTAAGGTAGGGCTTAATAATTCTACAGTGTCATATATGTGCTATAGAGTGCCAGCCCAACTGCCCCAAGTGCGGGGTTCTATTTAGAGAGTGCCATACCTTCCCCATTATAATCGGTGTGTCACAATAAAATGACAACTTTCTTTCAATGTCTGCCACTGCAGCTCATGAAGTCACATGTAGGCAATAAGGGAATGGTGGTCCTGCACGGTGAAAGCTGTCTATGCTCTAACAGAAACAAAGATCAACTTTCTAGGAAGTTAGCATCACCGCAACAAACCATCGACCCCCATGCCTATTGTTACGAATGAACAGGCATTGTATGTATACATGCCTCACAGGGAGATCAAAGCAAATCATTGCGTGGATCAATGTTCCATGTATACCATGGTCCACTGTTAAAGTATGGTTAAGGCAGTGGTACTGCGGTAGCCACCTTGCCAGTAGCCCAGATTCCACCATCAGGCAAGGCCACTATGTCATACCAAAAAAAGAAATGCTCTCTGCCAATTCAACGCAGGTGTGGTGACAGGGGATTTGCTTCGTTGGATAGAAGTGCTTCCCCACCCTAATCCCCACACCTCTCGTGAGAGACAAGTGCTATATCCAGTGGCGTAGCTAGGTCGTCTGGCACCCGGGGCCCATAGGTCTTCTGTCACCCCCCTCCCCGGGTGTAGCCAGCGGAAAGAGGGGTGTCTTCAGACGTATATGACACCCCCACCCCCCCTCAATGCCCCTTGCACCTGAGGCCCACGGCCCCCCGGCCCTCCCTGTTGCTACGCCACTGGCTATATCATACACCATTCTCACTTTGTTGCTGGGCACAATGACAATACTAATACAAATGAACAATGGCGCGACTGCTTCCTCCTCAGCGTGAAGTGCACTGCAGATCATCTCCGCAGCGCTAGTCAATCATTGTCCAAGAATTCTGTAGCCAAAGTAGCATGAGGAAACATGACACAAAAGAAAAGCACTTTCTTTTATCTATAGACCCAGAGTGCCTCCAAGAGACTCAGACATGCCCGGAGAAGGCCACTGTGTTCATCTCAGTGTTGTTTTCTCTTATCCCCTTCTGTAGGGTCGTCTTCCTGACCGAGCAAAAGACTTGCCTTGAGCAAAAGATAAGGCATGCATTTTATTTGTTGTCTTGAGAAGAAAAAGAAAAAGGAAATTTTGCTGGTCGGACTATAACTGCCTTGTGGACAGCTCCTGTCCCAGATGCTTGAGGTCATGGCTCGGTGAGGTGCTGCCATCAACAACCAGGGCTGATGTTCAGCTTCCTGTCTTGCCTTGTCTACATCAGACAAGCACCTAGTGCCATGAGATCATGGGCCACGTCAGTGAACGTGCCCTGCCAAACATCGCTAGCTTGCCATGAGTGACTATGTTTTGTTCGTGCATTCAGTTTATTGTGGCCCGTGTAAGTGTGCCGCTCATGAAAGTTACATGATAGGGAAGGAGGGAATATGGGGGCGGGAGACGAAAGCGGTGGGAAATATGAAATAGTATGAGGAGGTAAAACAGACAAGACAGGCACGATTATGCAGATATGACATGAGGCTGGCTTTCCACAATCGTATTTTTGCCATCATGATAATCATCAACATTTTGGCTACTGGTCCTGTGCACTTCGTGGCACATCCCCTTTTCAGGGCTATTCATAATGATGATTACGAGACATTTAGCAATAATTTTCAGCAGTAAGTTCGTGCATGGCTCTTACAGTAGTGTTGGAAGAGTTTGAATAGCAAAATTGCGCTTCAGCATTTAACAGCCACTGAAAGCATCTCAGAATGGAAAAATAAAATCAGCTACAATAAGAATCTGCCGAGTGTGCCTACCGGACATCTATAATAACTGTTGCGAGCACATGTGCGCATACACATGAAGTTGTGAAGAGTTGAACTTTTTGTATATAGTGCCATGTATTTACGCACCGCCATGCTTTCACCTGCTGCTACTGTTACGAACGACCTGCAGAGGCACCGACCTACAAAATTCTCCCAGCCCACCAATCTGCGGAGGCTGGAGTTCTTTGGGGAAGCGACCGATGGAAAGGCGCCACTAGGTCTGCTGCGATGACTCGTTTTGAAAGGATGACCAGACGTCAGTCCCCAGCCCATCGGTGCCACTATGGCTGTGGCGACAACCTGCTTTGTGAAGACAAGAATGCGCCGCGTCGACCGGGGGACAGCGCCGAGATGGCTAGACGCAGTCGGCAGAGCAAGTATCATCAGTGTGTACGCCGCCACCTTTACGGTTCGGTTTGGAGCAGGGTGGCTCCTGGAAGATATTTGGCGGTGCCGTCTCACGCAGCTTAGAAGTCGTCAGTAAATGGACAGACGCGGCGGCCATTGTCTGCGGCGTCGACTCTGGGATAAAGAGGCGCCTGCTCGGGTCAAGCACCGTGTCTGTGAGAACCCTCTCACCTTGGTGTGGTCAGTGCAACCTGTGTGAAAGTGGAAGCGTAAACCCTCCCCCTCAAAGGATACGATGACTTTGGACGTTCCAAATTAGTCGGCAGTGAACTGCCGTTTTCCCTTGCCTAGGGATCTAGGGGAGGACGGAGTGTATTTAAGGAGCGTTGGCTCATCAGTGTGCATTCCTCTTTCAGCCATGTTAGACTGATGAACTGTAACATTCTGATGTAGATACTGTAAATAAATCCCATATTCCTCATTCTCGATGAAAACAAGTCTCTCCCTTCAACAACGTCCTCAGCGTGGATAAGTTGGACGACGGCATGGGCCAGCTACCATCTATTTAATGCCCGAGGCCAACCATTACACTACGCACACCTCATCAGCCAGTTGAGCAGCCGTGATTGCGAACACTGTCAGATGCCTGAAACGCTGGAACGCATATGTCATTGCCTAGCATATATGCTGGAGCGACGAACGTTGGACAATTTCCTAGCCAGCAATGGCAGGTAACTACAGTCGGAGGATGCTATACCTGTCCTATAGTCCGACACTGGAACTGCAATGTGGACAACAAAAGCACTGTCGAAGTTCCCACATGACAAAAAACTAGATGAGCAACTCCAGTAGGGACACTGTCTAATGTAAATAAGTACTCACTCATGTTCTCATCATCGTCATCATTCATACCAATACTTTCACTCCCCTTCCCTCATTCCCAGCGCAGTGTAGCAGACTATAGCACAACGGCTCAGGCCGACATCTCTGCCTCTCCTGTAAATATAATCTATCGCTCTGTTTCTCTGGACACTGCCTAATTTCAGCCACATGAATAAGGAAAGTACTAAAAACACATCAATAACATTTTGCATTCAAACAGGACATTATACGAGCTATAATTGCTCCGAATAAGAGTCTCTTTTAGGTAATAGTTGCTAGGCTGTTTATACCAGAGATTGTTATATCTGGCTATTTTAGAAAGCAAAATTGGATAAAAGAAAAAAATCCAACATTATTAAGCTCTGTCTAGGAAATAGATAACTATGTCCTAAAGTTACAGCACAAGTCGCAAGGCTGTGAGTGCGGTAGATTTTTAAACATATATTCACAACTAAAACACAGTTAGCAATAACCGTGTATCTCACGCTCATTCTGGAAAATTTATTTCTAAAGCTTACATATCCAGTCACTTATACATTATATATATTTAAAATATACAAGCATTCAAATTTTCAATGGCACTATATATGACAACTTTATAAGGTAAGCAGAGGAGCTGCCATGGCTGTTCAAAAAGTGACAAAAACGGAGTGTTCGTGGCATTCGAGCGGGACCACCACCTTAAAGGGAACAACACCTAAACAGTAATAGAAAGAACATACCAGCAACACCTTCAACTTTATTGAGAAAAAAGGCTCCCCTGTGAAGCATTAGGCAGACATCCGTGCATATGAGCATAGCCTGCACACCGTGTCGCATCTCATCTGTGATCTATGAGTAAGTTCGAACTGGGTCTTCTTTTTATGAGAGGACTGTACTGTACAATAGGAGGTTGCCTAATAACAAGGTTTTTCTAGTTACTTCACAGCAGACAGCTGTGCAAATAAATCAAATGTGCCACATGTTTGCTAGTTAAATTACTCGGTTTTACGTGCCAAAACCATGATCTGATTATGAGGCATGCCGTAGTGGGGGACTCCGGAAATTTCGACCACCTGGGGTTCTTTAACGAGCGCCTAAATCTAAGTACACGGGTGTTTTCACATTTTCCCCCCATCGAAATGTGGCCACCGTGGCCGGGTTTCGGTCCCTCGACCTCGCACTTAGCAGCCCAACACCCTAGCCTCTAAGCAACCGCGGCGTGTCACATGTTTGCTCAGTTCCTCCCTAAATCAACAATGCGTGCTACATCTGAAAGTACTGTACTGCTGCTTTGCATGTTCCTGTGCCTTTAAGTGGCCATGAAAGCATTCTGGTGCTTACCTTATAGTTGGCTTCTTTGCCTTGTTTGTAGTTGTCCCATTGGTATCAAGCGTCGATGGAGATGACTTGGTCCTCTGGTGGTTTCGGTTGACCGCAACTCTACTCCCACTGCCTCCATCCTTTGAACCCTGAGAACCTGAAGGGCTCACGGTACCATTCTTCTTGCCTGGCGTTGGGACCTTATACTGCACAACCAAAATATAAATACAGGTGGCTGGTTAGAGTGGTATGCAAATACTTAAGTTACCAGAATAAGGTTTTTTTTTGAGGAATGCACACATTCAAGAAAACCGTACTTACACCAGCGGAGAGAGAGGGAGGGTAGAGAGAGAAGGCTAGAGACAGTTAGAAATACAGATACTATACGTAAAGGGAGGGAGAGCTATAGAGATAAAACAGAGAGAGAGATGAAGGCTAACAAAGATGTCATATATTGATATATATATCTTTAGGGTGGCTTAGGGGGAGGGATCAACCGCGCTCCTGACGAAGGACAGAGTCAGTACAGCTGAACACTTGTCGACTGATCTTGATCGAGATGAGATCATGGGATTCAGAGAACTAAATGTATTGCACCACTGCCCCTATCTCTCCCTAGGGAGGACTTGTGCCTCGTTAGTAAAGGGCCTTTGATCAACTAATCTGCCCACAAGATGCCATATAACAAATTCTTTGTTCTTAACAGATATTGCTTAAGAAGAAGTGCCTAGTACATTGCTTAAAAAAAAGGAAACAGTAAAAATTGTGCAGTTGGTTACTGAAGGCATTAAAAAAAGTGATGTTATAGAGAAATTATAAAGGCTTTTTATCTCCAACCTGAAAGGCCAGATTGTATGAAATAACTTGAACTAAGGCTGACTGCCAGTTATTGAATCTTGAGCCCTACCATTCGTGGCAAACTAGCAAGTAAGCATGCCCATATCCAAGCGTAAACGGAGGCATACCATTGTCTTCATTATCAGTTTAATTTAACTCTACTGTGGGATGAAGAAATTTCCTAGAGATATATAACCCTTGTTGTGTGTTAACTGAAGGTATTATGTGCTCTTAAGTTTTCCTATTTAAGTGCACCACTTGATCCTCTAGCAACCTCTACTTCATTCTTGTTTCCTTGGCACTAGTTCCATGACTCTGATGCAGTGAAATTGCCACAGTAGCAAATTGCTTCTGGGATTGTTCCCTACTGAATAAGTCCACACAGATTCATAATTCGGAAAGGTTTCTGTATCATACCTATTTGTATGGAAATCATGCCAAACTGATATGACGCCTATACTAACATATGCGCATTACAAAAGCCATATTAAGATATAAGGAACTACTTCAGTAGGGTGATATTAAGTTACCATGTGACAGACAGAAAAGGGAAGAAAGGTTTTTTTAAATTATTTTATTTGATTTTTATTAGTCATATCATAAGAAGCCAACAAACACTACACCAAGGACAACATACGGGAAATTACTTGTTCTTAATAAATTAAATAAAGAAACGATAAATTAATGGAAATGAAAGTGGATGAATAGACAACTTACCGCAGGTGGGGAACGATCCCACAACCTTCGCATTACGCGTGCGATGCTCTTCAATTGAGCTACCGTGGCGCTGTTTCCCCATCCACTTTCTTGGGTATTTATGTTTCCTAGTAGAACCCTGGGAGTGTTAGCCAGCACCACCACTCACGAGCCTTGGCGGCGGATGTGGAACGTCCTTTCTGTCGCAGGCGTCACGAGAACGTGATTTTTTTGGGCGAAGGCAACCAGTCAATAAACCCACTCGTGCTACCTGAACGCATCAATGTTGCCGGATTCGAGATCCTCGTTATGTAATAATAGAGAAGAAAGGGGGTTAACTGAGGGGCCCGATTTTTATTAGTAATATCATAAGAAGCCAACAAACACTGACACCAAGGATAACAGGGGAAATTACTTGTGCTTAATAAATTAAATAAAGAAACGATAAATTAATGGAAATGAAAGTGGAGGAATAAACAACTTGCCGCGGGTGGGGAAGGATCCCACAGGTAGCATGTGTGGGTTTATTGACCGGTTGCCTTCACCTAAAAAGATCACATCCCCCCATGCTGGGTTCCAATGCTCCCATTCGACCATGCTGGTCATTCGAGATCACCTTTATAGAGCCATCGAATGAGGTGATGCCAGTTGATAAATATTTAACTTGGCAGAAGTGTCAAATGGATTTCTTAAATTTCAACCACAGATAACTAAAACCAATTTTACATGCTCGCAAGTTTTAAATGCAGGAAAGTCAGCAAAATGAGGCCACCAGACTAAAATTATTGCATCAAACCCGGAAATTTCATGGTTGAACAGCTTCCATTTAAGTGCAACAATTTGAATAGTTCTTTTTGCAATAACCTCCGAAAGATACAAAAAATGAACTAGGAGCAAAAGCTCTGATGGTATAAAAATAAAAGTGAAGCCCTTTTGACGCAGTCAAATTTAACAGTGAGGCATACACAGTATACAAGATCACCACTGACCTTAGTCCTTGCCTTGAGCCTTTCCACGGCCTCAGCGCTGGCCGGACTCTTAGGTATCCGATTCTTTTTCTCTTGGCACCACGCAATGTGTCGGTCAGCTGCACGGTCGCTGAAGTTGCGATTGCAGCTGGGGCACTCAACATATCCTGGAGGCACAAAGAACAGGTGAGGCATGACTACAACAACATCCTGAGCCATCACCCATCACTCGGATGCCGCCCACTGCCTTTTTGTCAAAAAGTATCATTTTCCCCCAAAACATGCTGATAAATCACTGATCCAGCAAAAGATTCGCATACCAAGCAGTGCCACAACTTATCCATGCACACCAAAGGCAGCATGCAGCAGTGGCCTTAGGTTGTGTTTCTGTTTGTTTGTCTATGTTATGAGTCGACGCACGCACTTGCTAGTGATATATGGCAAACACGTGCTGGCACAGGAGTTTACAAAGCATGTTGAGCACAGATCACTCTAGTCAGTTCTTCACAATAAGCTTATGAACTTCCTTCTGGTCTTACAATAAGGCATATCCCAGTCCCATTTTCCTGACCATTTACATAATCTGGGGGCAGGATGTCAACTTAGGCTGTAATGGCAAGCATGGTCAAACATTATTATACAAATTTAGTTGTGACCATAAATAGGGTAACCAGATTTACTTACTATGAGCAGATTTTATCTTACTGCATTCACGGAGTCACATGTTGTTTATTGGGGGGGATGTTGTTTTGAGCTGTCCTACAAAAATAATGACAATTCAGTGCGTATTCTTACAGTAATTAGTTCCTCGTACGACCAAGTGCATCAGCACTCAGAACTGGAACCTAAGTAGCACATATGACCTGGTTTGCAATAATTTGGAATGAAAACAGACAGCTTGGAAGATGGGAGGGACTCTTTATACTGCATGCCAGCATAAAAGCTGTGGCAGATGGCATGCAACTTTTGTACACATCATCCACTAAGCTTCATTCCGGTGTTAAGTGGTCCCCTACAATTGCGGCTGGGAATGTCAAGCATCTGCAGTGAACTTGAAAAATTAACTTTTGCATTCTGAATTTAAGCTCTCCTTGAAAACGCAAACTTCAATCTAGATACATGTATACACACAGCAAACACTGCAGCAGTCAGCCTGAAAAACAAAACAAATATCGGCACGGTTCCTGGGATCTCCACATTAGAGTCCATGTTTGATAGTGGCATGTCAGTCATTCTGAGCAGGAAATTCATTATGGACTGACATCTGCATGCTTTGAAACAGGAAAGTAGGGCAAACTTTGCAAATTGCGCAAGATGACTGGATGAAAATAGCGGCAGGAGGGCAGTGAACTTGCCTGCAGGCACTGCTGGCCGGCTGCCATTTGAAGCTGCGTCGGTTGACGGCCCGACGTCCTCACCCCGCGCGGCGCGAATTGTCCGGATGAGCTCCTCGTGCTTCTCTTTCCAGTTCGCCCTGGGCTTCGGCTTTGGCTGCAGGAGAAAATCATTTTGCCATACTCAAATTCCAGGCTGACATGACAGATGCAAAGCAGCAAAGCTTACGAAAGAGAAAGATTATTTTTAAACATTTTCGTTGCTCAGAGATCTGAAAAAAATATCACAGACGTAAAAGAGGAACTAAATAGTTGCCGATTTGATTGACGAAATTTTGTGTCCCAAAGAAGAGCTCGGATTATGGGAGACATCGTAATGGACGGATCTGCATTATGGTAATCGTGACCCCCTGGGTTTTTTGAACTTGTCGATAAGTCTAAACGCATGAGCATTTCACTCGCATCAAAACGCAGCCTCATCCTTTTAACAGCACAATTCCATAGGCACTGAGGGAGGTACTAAAGGTGCAATTGGACTGATAGGTGAATGAGTGGATGCATGGCCGTTTAGCTAGGTCAACTATGCTAGTATCATTTGGGACCCACACACTTAAGAAAAAGAATGGCGCTTTGGAAATGATTCAGTGGAGATCCATCAGCTTTGTCTTTTCTGAACACCGCATGACGCACTCCCCAAACTTCTCTGATGCAGCAAAATACAATTTTGGAACTTCAACTGCGCCATAAAATGGGAAGATTAAAGTTTCTTTTTCACCTGAAAAAGAACCGCCTCGCCTTATACCCTGATCCATACATCAAACTTCTGATGCTACAATTAACCCGAAATTGTCATGCTGAATTGATAACACTATTAAGATCATAAACTAGCATGTTTAAGTTCTCCTTCTCTCGCGCTATTACAGAGTGGAACATACTGCCGTATGCTTCATAACAGCAATTCACTTCACATAATGACATCATAACATGCAATGTCATTTCTTGGTTTATATTTCTTTATGTTTTTAAGTACTGCCTTTATTTTTGTAGCGTTCATAGTCACGGCTAACCATGTACTAATTGTTGTCTCCTGCTGCTTTGTTGTACTACTGTCTTGCAGTTATACTATTCCCTTTTTGCAAGGACTGCAAAACTTTGAAACAGTTGTTGTCATGATTAATCAAGTGTCCATTGTTGTGTCACAATGTATTTTTAACAATGTGGATAGTTTGTGGTGCACTACTACGTTGCTGTTTTACACCAGTGCTTGTCGTATGAACTCTTTGATGCCCCTCCTGCAAAAGCCCACACATTGGGCCTGTGCTATTGTAAAAATAAATAAATAAAATAAATAAATACAAGCATTACAAGGTTTGGTTAGAGTAGAGTCGTTGACCATACTCCTGGATGTCTCTTTGCATTTATGATTAGAAAAGAGATGGGGGGGGGGGGCAGTCACTGAGAATTTCAGAATCAAAGACAGTTCGTCTTATCGTCAAATTAAATTACTCCAGAATGGAGAGCAGACTTCATCTATACATAGCTGCAGTGTAAGAACTTCGTACCGCTACAGCAATCAGACTACTGCCAGACTTTCTTGTCAGCTGTGAGTTATGTTAGATGTCATGCACCCCAGAATGGCACTGACAGGTTGCTGTGAACAGGTTCTGTAGAAAAGTCTAATTTATTTCGTCAAGTTGCATTCTCATTCATGTATAAGTGCAACATAATTTGCTCTACGTTATTGTCTGTTGACTAATCTTGACTAATTGCTACCAGGATAACTTACGTCAGCAAAAGTTAGATCTGCATTTCGAAATCAGTGGTATCATTCCTTTCCGATGTTTTATGCCTTCCTTTTCTTTTTCATTCATGAAATATTCATTCTTGGCAAAATAACACATTTATTCTTCTAGAATACCAATCTGTCAATTGACCTTGGCCTAGTTTTCAACTTTAGTGTACCTTTAAGCTTCCAAGCATAAAGTAAATGTGTATCATTGCCATCAAAGCATGGTGTAAGAAAACTAATGCTTAATTGAACAGCCAATCCATGTCATGGAAACAAACGTCCCTTAGCTAACATAAAGAAATAAACATACGCATTTACTTCTGTCATCACTCTGAGTTTGGCACAATCTAGACAGAAAGCAACATGCCAATGCGTGGTACTTCTTGTAAAAGGACACGTGGATGACAAGCAAGAAAATGCCAGGTGTTTTGCCACCACATGAAAAACACCCGAAAGATTGAGAAATAGCTTCAAGTGATTGATGCTCGCTTGAAAAGAAACAAATGGTTCTTGGCAAACGTTTCTGGCCGCAGAGTGAAGCGAAGGAGCAGGAAAAGAACATTAGAGCAACAAATGTGTGCTGCTGAGTTAAGTGAAGAAGCAGGAAAAGAATGTTAGAGCAACAAATGTGCGCAAAGCTAGACCTTTGGCAATAATATCTGAAAGGGGGAGTCGTAAAACATTCACATGCTGGAGTTTTGGTTTGTCGCCAAAAAAAAAAGGGAGGCCGTGAAAAATTTGAACGATGCAACAATTTGTCCCTCAGAAAATTATGTTCTGTGCTTACTATTGTGCTTTCTGGTTATCATTTGCAATAAATTTTGAGGACACATAAGCTTTGCCTTTAGGAACGGAATGTGATAGAATTCAAAGATCCCCGACTACTCGTGCTTCCTGGCAACTGCAGCTTATGCAACTGTAATGTTTACTGGGAAATGCTGGCGGTGAACAGTATGCACATAGGCGAGCTTTCTGGTAGAAACATGGCCTCTTGCATGGGCCGACCTCGGAGGGAGTGCGCAGCCACCCAAAAAAATTTGCACAATTTTCAGGTTTCTGTTATTGTTTCACATTTTTAATATGTAAGTTTAAGAACACCGACAGTGCATGCCTTTTAGGTTAAGTCTGAGAAGATTTGACCTAAAAGGCATGTACTGTCGGTGTTTTGTTTCATAACATTTGTTTGTGGGCTGTCATTCTCAAAATTCTAAAGAATAACTTTGTCAAGAATGTAAGACAATGTATGAGCAACTGTAGTGATAGAATGGTGTGGCAATATAACCCCCATATACTGCATGTCGTATATCAAGGCGTGGCATATACACACACCTAAATATATATGGAAATTTTCGCTAACGGACAAGGAAAACTCCACTGACAGCAACACTGGCACCGGATTTTCTGCGACGCGGGGCTTTTAATACTATCATGTTAAAACACGAGTCACAGGTGTGAAGAATGGCTTTGTCAACACTAATTTGTTAAGATTACTGAGCAACAACTGTGTTATCTGCATGAACGGTAATACAAGTTCTACCTCTTAATTGACGCACCTTACTTTGTGTGAATTACCATATTTGCAGAATTCTAACGTGCACATTTTTAAAATAAAAAGTGCATTCAAATTTGCATGCGCATTACAATCGTAACTAATTCTACTCAAAATCAAAAATGAAACTTATTCGTATTATATATAAAAGAAAGCTCAATGCAAGGTAGCTACAGTCAGACTGCCATTGAACAGACATTTATTTATGCCTTGGTTTGTGGTCGGCATTTTCCAGTTTGCTGTACGTGTGGCATTTCTAACACATTAGATGGAACTGAAGATGACTTTCTGTGGTTGGGAGACAGCGAAAAGGAGGTGTCGTCAGACTCCGATAGCAACTGGCCGCTAAGATTCGCGTGTCTGCCTGCCTTTTTATGATCCATAAAGTTGTTTCAGCACGGAATGCGTCGACTCAGGTTCCATTACTCAATGTGCGCAGTAGAATCGTCACCAAGTTAACTTTTTGGGTATTTGGGAGGTAATAGGCGCGGTAAAATTGCGAAGACACAGTAGCCCCGCTATACAGCAGTTATCAAGAGTCTTAATTACTTCACCTTTCCCATAAGTAATTAGCATACTGGTAAGTTGCCTATAGATAAGTGATTGGATTCGGAAAAAAAATGAATGGGTGTTGTGTGTGATGTTCATAACAACTGTGTCGCTCATAATAAAACAATGCTGCAATAGTAAGCCAAGTCAGTCACCTTTGGTGTAGGAGAGGGACGCTTGGGTGCATTCTTGATTTCTGTTCCTTCAATCCTTTGCTTTGAAGAATCAAAAACTTTGCGGGGCTTGGATTTGGTTTTGAGGCATACTTGCTCATGCCGGGCCTGAAATACAGAACGGAAAGTGCTGTGCTACTGTTTCATGGATTAGCAAACAACTGTAATCCAATATATATACCAAATGAAGAAACACTCCCCGAATGATTACAAAGTTTGTCACTGGTTTCAACAAGAACTTACCAAAGCATCAGGACGAAACGTTCTCCCACATATTGAACATGGAGTTAGCGCTGACTGTGTTGAGGCTGCAGAGATGCAAGCACAATTTGTTTTGTGAATCGAATGAGACCTTTAAATGTGCCACAATAAAATAATGTGATTGCCACGATGGATACAACTGCACATACACTGCTGGAACTACCTTCAAGTTTCATCTACACACAAGCTGAAACTTTCAAAGCTTTTGCCCAGCGCACGCTTTCACATCTACGTCAGTCAAAATATCTGGCGTACAATGTAACGCAAATATATGCCATTCAAATTCACGAATGCTCTGCTTTATATACCTGCACACCTCCCCTGCGATGCTTACATTACAATCCCAGTATCATATAATAAATATGCACATTCTCACGAAGACTTCACCAGGAAGACTAAAATACTCGCAACGTTGAGGTAATGAATCGCGAGCAACTCACCCACATCCTCCATACTGCCGCTCGGCGTGTCGCTCACATTCTGCACAGTGAAGCAGCTGGAATGAGCAATGGACAAGTATTACTATCAGGATTGCGTGTAGAAAGAGAGAAAGGTTTATTAGTCAACTGGCAGGCTTCAGGCACAACACGATGACGTATCAAAATGGTGCCACGCAGATCGATTTTTGACGTATCGAGATGCAAATCGCGCATTCCATCGGCAGAGCAGAATATACAGGCGAAGGAGCCGCGATCGCGAAACGTAGCGTTATATGCGAAGTTCAGCCGCGGTCGAGCAGTGTTCGCAGCAACGCACGTTAGTCGGAGGCAGCCGGCAAAGACAGGACAGCAGTCAACGAGCACGCACGTTTGAGACAACGCAGTCGCTTTCATGCCGAGGCGAGGCCAAAGCGAGAGGTGACACATTAACGACCGCCAGAGAAAGCGCTCAAGTTCTAGACGGCTGCCCATATAAGGGAAAGGATGGGCTATCCCACACAGTACCTCGGTTAGTCCACACCCAGCGAGCAAGTTGCCAAGCAGGCACACCAAACGCTGGCGACGGTACCACACCGGTTCTCAAGAGCCTGAGGAGTGCAAGCAAAATCCGTAGCGCACGCCGCAAACAATTCCTTTCGAGCAAATGCGTCCGCATCACCATGGCAACCGGAAGGCAGGCAACGGAAAACACCGCCGCGACGACGGCGTGATAGAGGGGGCGGGAGGGAGGACCTTTTACCTTGCCAGTCGCGCGAAATAGACGTTGCACATCGCTGCCACGCCAGCGCGAAAGCGACAAGAACTGGACCTATAGTGGACACTTACGCACCGGTCCACCTGGCAGGAATTAGCGGCTCCCGAAATTTAGGTTAGGAAAACTAGTCCCGAAGAACGGTGCCGACGCACTCTCCGAGCGGCTGCCGCGTACGGAGACCGAGCGTGTTTTGTTTTTGTTGTCAGCGTTTGCTTTCGACCGCCGTAGCTTTTCTTTCTAAGGAATTCTTGGTATGGCAGTGAAGACCGCGCTAGAATTGCGGCAATCCAAAAATCAAACTAACAGCCACGAGTTTCCTCTAAAATGCACGATCAAAATTTTGCCCTGTTCACCGATTTTGATTTCTTGCGCTCATCAGTAACAGTGATTTTGCATTTGCCAGATACTCTAAGAGATGGCGGTACGATCGCAATAATTCTTCTCTTTCTCTCCTAGATGGCAGCACTCGCCTTATGTGGCTTTTTCTTTTGGACCGTCCGTGACCTCTCACCGTAAACAGAGAGCCTTTCCGTGCGCGAGAGGTTTTGTAACACGGGGTGAATGTGTGTGTATGTGTGTGACTTGATTTGACAGTGAGCCCAGCGCTTTGGATCCGAACTCTGCTACTACGCTTTCCCCGTGCTATCGACGCAGCTAAAGGACTTTGGAGTCGCGAAAGAAAGCATCGAGGATTATCATCTGTCGGCGAAGCTCACTACGTTCAGAAGCGAAAGGCTCCCTAAATCTGCAGGTATGTGATGGAATTTTTATTCTACCCCTCGAGGAATCGCCAGTAACTAGGAGACATTTCAAAGGCGTATAAGGAAGCGACTATCAATGAATAAGAGCCGAGTGACGCTATGTTTTGACGCCGTTCGCCTACAAACAAAATCACAGCTGGGCTGTTGCCGAGGGCCTGCTAGCCGCTCACTATGGCTGTGATTCTAGGTCATTTACATCGTGCGCCCAGACCTGCATTTTAGAAAGCTTTAGTTAAACTTCGCTTTAGCATTCTTGCATTGGTGCCCTCGTTGGTGAGTTTTGTGTTTTGTAGTCCGCAAAAGCTGTCTTTCTACGCGAACCTGCTTTTGATGCAGCGAGAACGCGCGCGCGTTTCGTTCTTGCGACCTTTGTGTTGATCGTCTTCTCAGTCCTACGGTTGGTGAGCCCGAATTGATGGTTTTGTTCAGTAGTCCACTGCACTCAGCGAAGGCACAAGTGCGGATTAGCGCAGACGCATCTGTGACGTGACAGATGTCACAGCGAAACGCAAAAGCGTGACGACGTCTGAGAGACTCCGCACCAGGTGTTCCGACCACCAACCACATCTGACATGTCATCGTCTCGGAACAGCTGAGCAGCAGCCGCTATCGATTACTGCTGTGGGTTTCGCTTTTATGAGGTGGCCGACGGGCTGGCTGTCGATGAAAAACACTTAGAACCACGAGCCTTTTAGCGCCTGAAATTCTGTTTTTGATAACCCGGATGTCAGTACGCGGCTACGTTACTACAAAATTCAACTGTAGTTACATACGTTTGGTCACGGACAAATTAAAGAAGGGGAGGCGGGGACACAGTGGCGTAGCTAGGTCGTCTGGCACCCGGGGCCCATAGGTCTTCTGTCGCCCCCCTCCCCGGGTGTAGCCGGAGGAAAGAGGGGTGTCTTCAGACGTATATGACACCCCCCCCCCCTCGCTGGCCCCTTGCACCCGGGGCCCACGGCCCCCCGGCCCCCCCTGTTGCTACGCCACTGCGGGGACATTGTCTTAATTGTTCCGGCAACGTGTAAAAACCTAAATGTGTGTGAATGTGTGCGTGTAGTGGTGAGAGAGGGTAGTGTTGGAGGAAGGCGTGTGTGTGCGGAGGCGAGTGGGGGGTGGGGGGGGGGGTGAGGTCGTGGTAGCAGCATTCGGAGCGTGCGCAAGGTTGCAGGGTAGCCACGTCGTAATTATGCACTACTTTATGTCAAACCATAAGCTGAATCACCCTTGTGGTTTAGCTGCATATGCAGGTGTACCCCTTATTACCGGGCTCTTAATAAAGGCGGGAACGACTGACACTGACATCCTTTCTTGATGCGCCATAGGTGAACGAACACGCTCTTATTATATCACCCGAAAAAAAAAAAGTGATCCTTTATATAATGGAAGGAGAGAAAGGGGGATATGGTTAAGGGCAATTACTCATGCGCGTCTAACCCATTCTGCCACGCTGTTGGCTCAAGCGGGCGTGCAACAAGTTTGTTATGCTCGTGCGCGCGCGCGCCCGAGCTAATTTGTTCTCTAGAAAGCATGCGAAGGCGTCCTCATTTCGTGTGGAATTGATGTATATGGTTGATATGATATCTCCGGACATGATATGATATGATATGACAAACGGACACTTCGGTTCAAATTCACACGGCGCACAATTTATTTTCCCGCTTCGCGATTCAAGCAACAAAGAGTCAGTGGCAGTCCACGAATTCAGGGGCAAACATCTCGAAACAGAACTTGTATAGGTGCGCCAGCCAATTAAACGTTAGCTCACTACCGTGACGTCATGACGGAGACGAACTCCTTTCTGGGGAACTATTTCGGAACGCGGAAGGCGCTGATGCAGCTGTGTTTTTGGGGCGGAGGTTGTCGCGAATTCTTACCATGTTTTTTTTTTATTATTCTGTGTTCTTACACTCTCAACGAGTGCGGGTGATCATCGAATAGAGAACACAGCGCCTTGACGGCTTGACCTAAAGCACCGAGTCGTCACCATCTTCAGGACAAAGGCCTTACCTAGAGACCTCCAGTTCTATCCCCTGCCTGCGGTATGGATCAGAGTATCATAGAGAAAACGGGTGTAGCCGATATCATAGTTCAGAGGTAGAGGTGGACCGGGCCGTTATAGCGATTCCTTTCGTTCGATTCTATTTCTTTATTATCATCCACCGCTCACGACCAGCTGATCCGCGTGAAACCGTAGGAAGAGCGCCTTTGGGATCACTGACGAAGCTCGAAACGGAAAGCAATTGTAATAGAATCGCTGCATTTACATTATCGCGATTCAAGTTATGTAATTAATGCGTAATAAGCGCCGGTCTACTAGAAAAACGCGGTGGCGGACGGCAGAGAATTAAACGGTGCGTTGAAATTGGGAAATCTACAACGGTATCAGTTAAGGATCACTCACGCTAGACCGACCCGACACCGATTTCGGTCTGCCGACTTTCGGCGACAGCGTTTTTCACCTTCTTATCGGCGCCTCTGTCACCTTGTACAGACGCCGAGCTCTCCACCAACCGTCGGCAGATTGTCGGCGTCGGTGCAGTGTGACAGAGGCGCCGGCACGAAGGAAAAAACGCCGTCGCCGACAGTATGCAGACCGGAATCGGTGTCGGGTCCTCCTAGTGTGTGTGAGCCTTCAATCAGTCAGCACTTGCATGATACCGAACTGGGAGTGCGAATGTTGAACCGTGTTGTGTGCAGGATATCAGGCCGACGTGGAATGAATGGCACACAGCCTGTTGAGTAACCTCCGTTTCGAATCCATTATCTTCGTTAGTGTTAGCGTGTGTTACGATATGCCCTTGTTTGTCTACCTGGTGCGTCGCGTTATCAGATGTATTGTGACGGGCTGCGGACCCTACCGCACTTGACGAGTGGCGCCCGTGCGGAGAAATTTCCGCAAGTTTTCGCTAGGCTATGTCCCCCTGCAGCAAACGTTTTCGCTAGGCTATGTCCCCCTGCAGCAAGCAACGATCCTCATCATCCTCCTCTTGATGCACTTGTTAATATTTTTACTTGTCTTTTTAGGAGCGTCTTATGCGTGAAGATTGGAGCTTGCGCAGTAAGCGTTACGTGTGAATCCCGTGATAAAAAAAAAAAAGAAAAACGTCGCTCCTTCGCCCGAAAGGCGAAGCATCGATTGCGATAATAAATTAGTAGACAGCTATACGAAGTACGGATAGAAGTTTTATCGGCCGTATAAACTCGTAAAGGTTCGCCTTTAACTAAATTAAAAAGCACGGAGTCACGCGCACACAGGCAAACGTAAACACATCTTACTCGATGAGCGCGGGCACTACCCGTGAAAACGCTGGCTTAAGGAAGAGCAGCAGTGAGGGGCGAATTGACCTTCGTACTGCCTCTCACTTCAACGCGAACTATGCGGCGAGAACACACAGCATACGAAGCTATCAGCGCTCGACGCGCCTAGACTTCGTACTCATCGCGGATTGCTTTCGAGATAGGGCCCGCGCGGCCACGCTCAGCCGCGCCATAAGCAGCCGCCGCCGGAGTATAACGCCCCTCCGGTGCCTTGCTCGCTGTGGAAGACGGTGCGCTTCCTCCCCGCCTTCTTCCCTGGCGCGCGTGAGGCGAAGCCGCCATTCTTGGCTCACCCTCGCACACGCTTTCACACGTAGTACCTACAGCATTACGGCGCGCGGCCACGCTGTTATCGCACTCGGGCTTGATGCGGAACATCACGGCGACGCCGACGACTGCGGCGAAAACGCGTCTGGAGTGTCCGTATATTTCCTGTCACAATGATACTCGATGAACTGTGGTTATGCGTACAATAATTAAACGTTTACAGCTAAAAGTCGTTATGGCGAGATTTCGTTATAACGGGGAGCACGTATCCTTCACGGCAACCAGAGTTCTGTACCGTAATCGTACAAATACCACGTCGCGTATCTCGGGCCGAATTAACGTGTCCAGTTATTTTTTTTTTCGATCGCTCTGGCAATGAGTGCGTTTGAGTTTCATTCACTAAAGCGAAACAATACATGCGTACTCGCTCAGCCCCACTTGCGGCAAATAACCTTCGTTCTTTTTTTTTTTATATTGAAGCTTTCCTTCCTTACCCCTATGGAAAAAAAAAATCAAAAGGAAGGTTGTTTATTTTTTGTACTGGCAATCGACCTGCTAACGCGAAGTTAACGAAAGGAGGCTTTTGAAAGAACTTTCATCTGCCATAACTAATTCAGTGTTCCTCTTTGAATCCGCTAGGTCGAGCAGAAAATCTGCTAAACTGAACCCAGCATTTGATGCTGGGTTCGCGTCGTTTGCCTGTAAGCCGTGGCGGAAAGAAAAATAGCGTTAGCCACCGTGCCACCTTAATTCAGCGTCGTCATTGTCGTGGGTTGAGCTTATCGCTTTTTGACAGAATGCTTTCCCAGCCTAAACTGGTCTTAGTGTTTATCTTTAGGGTCCCTTTAAGGGCTTCTTTTTCTTTGAGCGACTTTTCCACAGTATTTTGTATTATATGTTTTTCGTTCGCAAAATGGGATCAGCTGACCAAGACAGGGGTAACTGGAGATCGCTGGCTAGAAGCCGTCGTCCTCCATGCAGTGGACACAAATAGGCTGCCGCTGCTCATCATTTCAATTCTCCACCAAGTTGCGCAGCCCCTGAATATGTATAAAAATAAAAAAGAACTGCCTTTTTCACTCTACATATTGAAAAGGCTACGTCATCGTCGCCCATCAAATATAAGTTTTTCGTTGCAACTTAGTGTAGACGGTCCGGCGTGGTACTTGTGCGCGCATACACGCGCGCACGCAAAGCTAGGCTCTCGCGGTAGATTTTAATCCGAAATTTGAATCTGAAATCTCTGACTCTAAGCTCCTCCTACCGACAGCGGCCGCCATTTCGGCATGGCGCGTGTGACGTCACTGTGTTGCCTGCTCCGAAACTCCCGAACCACGTGGGCGGTGCAACCACGCTTGGCCGGCGAGGGTGCCACCTATGCATTCTGTCGCAGCAATTGTTTCATAAGGAGGTCTGCATGCGGGGCAAGTCGGAACGGATTCGTTGTAACTGATGCGCTGAAGCAACGAGGACACAGACAGCTCCTTTGCTTGCATTCGTTCCTCTCGCGCGTTAGGAACAGAAAACCAGAGAACGCCTGCGCAAAGCGTCTCGGGTCCATAGCCGAGACACGTGTGTTAACGAAACCACGTTAGAAGCGCGCGGAACGCGGCTCCCGTCGTCACGGGTTAACGTTACCGGACTTCTTTCTGTACGATTTGAGCGATATATATATATATATATATATATATATATATATATATATATATATATATATATATATATATATATATATATATATGAAATCGTCTATGAGATATGCGCCTCGGCGAATGCGTTCAAATTTTACAAGGTTGCTATGGGGTGCCTACGGACGAACACGCAATGCAAAGTTCCGGTTTGAAAATTTGGCTTCATGGCCCGTTTAATTAAAAGCCTGTGCCCCTCTGTCTCATCGATACTGCGTATTGACGGCGCTCTTGCTTCGCTGCATGTTTTAGCGGAAACCCGCAGGCCGGCGCATTTTTTTCACCGTGGCGATGCCAGCGAATGGTAAACACAGTGAGTAAGGGCTTTTTGAGATCCATCATGGAACTAACTGCTCGGGGGCAGTGTCCGCGGGTGCCGAGTACCACGACCCTCCAAGCTGCTCCGTTGTTTCTTTTTTTTTTTATTCCTCCGCCTTTCTCGTCGCTCTGTAGGTGCACCGCAAACAAGCGGCAGTGCAAACCCGGAAAAACACACAGAAGCTTCTCGCTCCATAAATTTTTTGCGCCCCGCTCACGCCCAACGTGTGTCAAAACGTGACGCTTAGAACTGCGGACCAACCGGATCCCCAAACGGGTTGCGGCGCTTAGTCGAACCGAATAAGAAAAAGGAGGATATATATATATATATATATATATATATATATATATATAAACGCGCACACGTGCACTGGGCAAACGCAACCCAATCATCGCTTCCGCACTGGCAGAATTCTCTTTTTTTTTCTTACGCTGGCGCCGTGCACGTTTCTCTGTCAACAGGGTCCTTCGGACCACCAGTGGCAGCCAAGCGGGGGAATTTGCGAGGTGGTTCTCTTCAGTCTACGTTTTCTTTCTTTCTTTCGTCCCTTTCTCAAACTGCCGCTCTTCAGACACGCTTCCTCGGTTCCTTGGACCGGGGCCAAGCGTCGCTCGGCCGTGTGCTGCTGCTGCTGCTGGTATAGAGCCACGCGCCAACCCGTCGGCGAACTGTCGGCTCGAACGGGCGTTGATCGACGTACGCCCCGGTCCGGTAGCTGGAGCGCGAACGAACTTGGGACTCGGTCGAAGGGAGACCGGAATGCTTCGCTTCGACGGAATGACTCACACTGCGGTGTTCTTTTCGAAAGGTTGCGAGTTTTTCAGTTTTGCCGAATGTGTTATTATAAGGTGTCTGGCTTCTACAAGGGCGCGCGAACTCGCGCGCGCTTTTTGGGATACTACTAGACTTCATTTAATGGGCTTCTTTATGTAGTATTACAATTAAATGAATGCTTAAAAATTAGTATTTTTTTATCCTTCTCTCTCTCTCACCTATCGCATCCTCTTGCCCATCCCCCAGTACATGGTAGCCAAGCGGAGATAATCTCTGGTTATCCTCCCTGTCTTTCTCTTTGCCTCTCTCTCTCTCTCTCTGTGAAATGAATGCTCGCGGGCCTTCATCGTAAAAGAAAAAGAAAATCTACATGAGTGTCCTGTCGAGCTAATTGTTTATAATTAACTGTTGATATTCAGTGGGCTGGTGCTGGGCTGTCTGTGACCGTTAGTAGGCTGGTCTGTGTGACCTTCTGAGTTCTTTCTCTTTCGTACCCCTGGGCACAACCATAGCTCGTGGGCAAGAGCTCCTTGGGCACTTCACGGGGACTTCGGGTGCGGCGCCTCAGGCCCTGGTGGTTACGGAAAGTGCAGGGCCCCGTCCCAACCCGAAGGCTCCGGAGAGAGACCTCCTCCACCAGAGTTACGTAACGAGGAAGGCAGCATGCGCCGGCACACTGGAAAATTATACACCACGTGTTTCCGGTCGGAGAAGAGACTTTCCGGGCTACAAAAGATGGAGAAGGGGTTGAAGGGAAGGGGGAAAGTAGGGGGGGGGGCTGTCAGGTGAAGGCTGTGAATGAGTGATCGTGTCCGTTGTATTATTATAGTGGTTGTGACCCTGCATCCCGGGCACTTTGATGGTGAAGCGGGCAAAAATGCTCGATTCGGTCGCATTCTCGCTGCTTGACTAGTTTCGAAAGTGCGGTAAGTTAACTAATAAGCTAGCTGTTTCTACGTAACAGCTTGAAACAAAATCTTAAACTAAGAAAAACACTAAAGAGGAAGAAGTAGCAAATCATAATGAAGTAATTACGATATAGACGTAAGAAGAATGGATGGATGGATACAACTTTATTGAACGTCCGGCAAGGTTTAACGCAACCCGGACTCAGGTTTCCCACGGGGGAATGTTAAGGCCTTGCCTCAACGCCGCCTCACGGACTTGGACTGCCCACGACTGGATGCCGAGGTCTGAGCTGCGCAGAGCGGCGGCCCACCTCGACGACAGGGTCTTCGGAGCAACTACCATCCAAACTCTATCGACATTGCACTCCTACAGCATGTGTTTGAGTGTTGCTGGTCCTTCCTCGCACAAGCTATGAATTTATAAATTTGTAACGCATTGTTGCAACTTTTTAACCCAACATTCTCGTGAAAGCTCTGCTGGCGAACTATGGAGTTTGTGCTTATTTCTCTCTAAACGTGGACATTCTATCTATCTACCTGGCCATCTGTCTGAATTACCTAGAGTTAAGAAACTAAGAGGCTGGCACCGCGTGTGTTGCTTCGATAACACGGTGCTTCAGGTCGGCGGCAACCAAACGAAAATACGCGAGTTCGTGTGGTTCCTTTCTGTTTACGTTTTTCAATAAATACATTATACTTGCCTCCTCCAAGTTACCGCTCACGCTGCAACTATTTTCTTCTGAGGAAGCAATATTTAAAAGCTGGAAAGAACTTGAAAGTCTGCATGGACTCGAAAACGGGCGTACGGCTTTGCGTAGACGTATATATACATTGACGTGACGTCAGTTCGAATGCTCTTATATATATATATATATATATATATACTGACCTCTCGTACGTGTTCCACTAGAAAGCGATTTTACACTCTTGACAGGTATTCGCGGTGCGGGAGATCGGTTGCGGTTTATGAATCGGCATTTTTCTCCAGGTGTTTCGGCACCGTTAGAGAGAGCCTCGATCTTTTACGTGGCCTGGTTGCCGTCTTTTTTTCCAGGTTGATGTGTGGTCATTCAACCACGCAAAGCTTGGGCGGCCGCGTTAAGGTGACAGGGGTGTTTTCTTTTTTCTCGTCTTACCTTCAGTGTGAACGAGTTCCAGTATTACGCTTTCCGCTCCAAAATGACGCCCGCGAACGTGCGCGTAAGCAGGAAAACTATATTCGGTGGCCTGCCTGCACGGAGAGGAGGGAGCCGAGATCTTTGCATCCTCGTCAGCATCATCAAGAGCCGTCGGCTCTCGTCTGTCGCCTGCGGATGGCCGCGTTCAGAGCTGGCATTTCCTTGTGCTGACATCTGTGCCTTTACATTTGTGCAGTGGGCAAAAATAAAACGAGCACTCGTCTAAGGTGGAAAGAAAAAAAAATGTATTTAATTCATGTTTTGGGGCCGCAACGGTTCTCTCGTGTTCCCAGTGAAGAGCAACGCGAGATGATCCGACTGTCAACTAAATTACCGAACGCTCTGGCGTTGCTCTTCTGAACAAGGGGCCAGTAGCGCCCCCCCCCCCCCCCCTCTGTGAGTTGGCGAGTTTGAGTGAGTTGAAGTTGGAAAGGTTTGCACCTAATTGGTCCCCCCAAACAATAAATTGTTCAGTAATCAGCAGTGAACATGAGGTGAAATGAAAAGCGTTCCGGCATGATAAAACACCGAACGTAAAGTATATGTATACTTCTTTCAATCATTAGCGAGTGCTTGTTTTATTTCGATCATGCACAACCGTCGCCTGACGTGCTTTCGTCGAAAATTGCGCTACGTTTGTATAGGTGGCCGGCCTACCGGCTGTACCGGGGTTACAGCTGTGATCAACACGAATGGGAACACCTAACCTGCGTTCAAGATAGTGTACTTGTCCTTCCTTATTGCGCTGAAACCGTGGGAGCAGAAATGGACCATCTCTTCAAGTGGTTAGGGCTAGGAGTACTGATCGTTTGAAATAGAAAGGCCGCTTTGAGCGCATATATAAAGTACGCCGGAAGTGATGTCGGTACTAACTGTACGTACTTACGTGTCATCGTACGACGTGTAGGTGCAAACTAATACTACACGTCATCGTAACGCCTGAGCCAGTGCGTTGGTAATACACGCAGGCACGGAAGAGGTGCATCCTGTAGTTATACCGCGCCGAAGACCGTCCCATCATTCGGCGCCCCTTGAGCGCGAAACGTTTCACTCGAGGTAACTAAACAAGCCGACACCGCTGTTGCCGCGCGATTGCATGTTCTAATGGACTTATAACTACAGTGACGCTCAGCGAGCGTCCGCGGAGCGAGCTCAATGGCCCCGTCCGAACGAGATATATATGTGCGCCCACCTGTCTTGGGCGTCGACGCCTCGAAGCCGCGTGCCGTGATCGGACCACTTCATCCCGATGCCGCCGTTGTTGTGGCTTTCGTCGCGTCGATGATGCGGTGGAGGAGGCTTCTGCCGAGAGCAACTCGAGTGGCGCGAAGAAACAAGGACCACCCCACCTGGCGCCCTGGTGCGAGCAGCCCGGACGCCGTCGCAAGGCGAACGCGCGCACCGACAGCATTGCCGGAACGCGTGCGCACCTTCTCTTTTTTTTTTTCCTTTCTTTTTTTTTGAAGGAGTCCTCCGCGAGGGCCGCCTGGCTGTGTACTACCCAGTGTGTTGCGAGTATACACACACACATATATACACGCACACACACCACTGGGCGTGAAGGCGTTCTTCGCTCCGGCGAGTTTTGTCGCGGTAGGGTTCCGGCTTCGGTCGAGCGTGTAGAGACTCTCAGTACTTCGCCACCGTCACACCGTGCATAATGCATACGAAATCGGCGCGGCCGCCTTCTTGCCTGGGGACTGGGGGAGGGGTTTCTATTTTTAAATGCAACGCCCATGCACGGCAGCGCGAAGTCGTGTGTAAACAGTGGCATTATATGCGGAGTATGTGCGTTCACTATACGCTGTCGGTGACAGTGTATCCGAGTGACACCGCATTCGGATGCTACCGCGACAGAATGGCAGTATATGTGGGGTACGTTGCTTTCATTGACAGTACATGCGGAGGCGGTCGGGACAGCGAAGCGTGCTTGCAGTGACAGTGTATGCGTTCAGTGTATTATTTCAGTGACCGTATATGCGGATGCGGTCGCGGTGGTTGATGGTACACGCGTTCGTTGTATGCTTTCTGTGGCAGTTACGCATGCTGATGCAGTCACGTTCCCCGCTCTGCGTAGTTGCGTTGAGGCGCAGCTTATATAGAATCGCGTCTTGCCGGTGCGATGCGCTTTCTCTGAAAAGCAGGGTGGAAGGAATATTTTCGAAGTGTCGCATTCCTTTCGGTATACGGTGAATTACTTGCGCCGTGAATCGCACGCAGCGAAGCGACGGGTTCGCATACTATACTGACGCGTCGCGCCTTCGGTACGGCGCGCCTCTTCGCAGTGAGGAGCGTTGACTTGGAATTCCCGTCGAAAGCGTACAGTATAAGCCGTATGTGCCGATTGCGTTTGATGATTCAGTCCTTGCTTGAAGAGACTAATCGGTGAATTAGCTCTTTGGCCCTTCTATAGAGTGATTTATCGATCCATCCATTGGGGGCTGATTCCTTCCTTTCTTTATTTTTTTTTTGACATTAGAAGTGAAGATTTTAGGTTCGTATATATAGGGAAAGATTCCGATAGAATTTTCGCCGCCTGTAACTGTCAAAAGTATAACGTGATTCTCGAACGCATCACTTCATAGGGGGTGGGGGGGAGATGGGGGGGGGGAGGGCGTTTGAGTGCCGCATGCGTCTGGAAAAGGCTGCTGTACGCGTAGTCGGGGGTAGAACCCGTGACCTCCTGCTCGGCAGCAGGAGCGCCGCGAGGAATAATGATTCGTGGTGTGCTTTCTAAGGCGTTGGACAGCTGAGCCTTCGCCCGCAAGTGAGCGCTTATTTTATCGAAATCACGCCTGGAGCTAGCCGCCTTTGACTCGTGCGGCACGCTTAGATCACGAGGCTGTCGAGGCGTTTTCTTCGAGATTGAGTAAAAAAATCCTTGCTCCCCGAAAACGACGTCTGATTAGATTAGCGAGTCGAGCTGGGTGCGACGCGACGATCCGGTGCCCTCTTGACTCGGCATGCATGCTGGCACGGTGCCTTCGAATCAGTGGTTTGCTTTCGCCGTTTCGCGAGAAGGAGGTGGGCAGTTGGCGGCCGTGCAAGGCGGCTGATTGAAAGAATCGCGAAAGAGAAGCGCTGTAGTCGATGGCAACCTAAAAGAGCGCAGTGGTATATGTATACCGCTGTCCAACTTGAGGAGAATATGTATAAATGCGCCGGCCAATTACGTTCGCCCGCTTGCATGACGTCAAGGCGGAAGCGAACTTCTTTCAGTGTTGGCGTATGTCTCGCGGAAGCTACGTTTCGGTTCGCGGAGACGCAGGGGGTGGGTGCAGTGCGGCTTTTTTCTTATTTCTTTTTGTGCGAGGAGGTCGGGATGAATTCTTAATTAAAAATTGATTAAGGACTGCAGGTTTACGGGCCAATTAACCACGGCATAATTACGAGGCACGCTGTTGTTGTTGGGGACTCCGGAATAATTTTGAGTACCTGTGGTTCTTTAACGTGCACCCGAATGTATAAGCGCTCGAGCGTTGGCGTTTCTCCTCCATCCGAATGCGGCCGCCAGGGCAGGGTTCGTACACGCGACCTCGAGCTTAGCAGCTCAAACGTCATAGACACTAAGTAGGATGCCGTGGCGGGCCGTGCTAGGTGTTCTCGCTATTTTTTTTATTTTTCGCACATCACTTGTCAACCTGCGTGACAAGGACATTTATCCGCCACTTCTTCGTCGAAATGCGACCTTCGCTGTCGGCAAGGGAAGCCTGCCTGGACGCTCGTCACCGCAAGTTCTTATATAGGTCACTCGGGCAAGTTTGGAGGAACCGTACCGAGAGTACTACGTATGTACGGCATAAATTATAACGAGGGTGACCGCGCACGACGACTCATTCGCGTTTCACGTCTCCTTGGAATACCGCTTATATCATCCGTGTGGTCTCGTATAGAGGGTCGTAAAAGTAGCGGCAGCATGGGACGTTCGCTTTGAGAGAGAGAGAGAGAGAGAGAGAGAGAGAGAGAGAGAGAGAGAGAGAGAGAGAGAGAGAGAGAGAGCCATTTAATGAAAGGCGTGCACCCGGTTCCGGCGGCCCTCGTTACACCAGCATTGTGACCATCGAGCGGTGGCCGCATTTCGATGGGGGCGGAACGCAGAAACGCTCGCGCACTTAACATCATCTTTTTATTATTTATTTTATGAATTTCGTGCCGAGACCCAACGTTGGAACGTCAGCTGGCGTGACGTCACATATTTCAAAGCATTTCTCTCTTCTTTTTTTTCCTATTTTGACTGTTGTGCATGGCTCGGTAAAAGTCCTTGAAACTTGGTATGTCTTCGGCTCGTGTAGAAGTTGATCGTTACTGATAACAAGTTCACTAGACCAGAGCAGACGCTGTCTTAATCAGTGACGTAATGGTGACCTATAGTACGGGAATTTCGAGGTGGCGTCGCCACTTGTCTTTCGTTATTGCACGTTTTCTGGCTTACCAACCCTGCTTTTACGGTGTGTGTATATATATATATATATATATATTAGTCGGGCACTTCGCTTTACACAGCTCAAACAATTTTTCTCCTAGGCTTCCCTTTAAACTGAGAAGGAAGGAGTGTTTGTACTTTTCCGACGTTGCTGTAGGGCAGGGCGGAATCGCGGACACTTTTTTCCATGGTGTACACTGCGCGTGATTGATAAGCCGCCCTATGCGTCGACGGCTGCAGCGCAGGGCTGCGCCTTGACGGCGAAAACATAAGAGGAGACAGCAGAGGAGGAGGAGCAGGATGATGGGGTGCCGAGAAGACGAAGCCGTAGCCCGCCCAGCCAACTTCTGGCTTCTCGGATTTCACGTCTGGCTGAGCAGCTGCAGCAAGCCGCCTCGAAGCCGTGCAGACGAGACGGATAGCGCCGCGCGATTACGCGCGCTACCCGAATATGCAGCAGACGAAGAAAAGAGAAAGAAATATGTCTCGAATTGCCGTTGCGCCAGCGCTGCTGCTGCTGCTGCTGTTATATTGCTGTCTGCGTCGCGTATGGGATGTTATACTCGTTTTCCTTCGCAGATTTTCAGGAAACGCAGGGAATCCTCTTGCGCCACCTCGGGATTTTGCTTTTTCTACTTTTTGTTTTTGCTCGACATGCTGTAGGCGCTTCAACGGCGATAAACAGACGATAGTAGACGCGACCGTCGGCTGCGCGGAGCAGACGGCGACGTCTTGAAGGAACAGTAAAATATAAACTTGAAAGAAAGAAAAAGGAAAGATAGAAAGAAAGGCGAGAGACTGTTCCGAGGGCGTACAGTGTATATTGTCCTGGACAGTTTACGTTAAAGCGGGTATAATGCATCCTTGTTTCTTTTTCTTCTTTTCGATCCTGTGTGAGCGTATCGCGGCTGAAAGAGAGATGTAGCAACAACGCGTCTCGTTAAACGCGACAGTCGATGGCAACGGGCCAGGACTTTCTAGAATCTCAGCATCCGGCCTTGGAGAAGAAGCGATAACAGAAAAAAAAAAGTTCTTTCGAGAGGTTGGCCAATTTGTGCTCTGCTTTCACACGCTTCTGGTGTTGCTGCTGCTGTATCGTACGAGTTGTATTTGATCGAATGTTTATTACATACAGCCTGCATCGGCGCCTTGACTGTTGCATTGCCTGCTTTATTGAATAAAAGCAAGACTGGGCGACGGGCGCGTTTAGCGGCAGCGTTCCGAGCGGAAGCGACGCGTGGCTGTCTTGTCGCCGTTATCAAGTTACTTTTCACTGCGACCGCGCCAATCCGCATCGATTAACTTAAGGATGGCGCCACCGGAAAACACGCTCCGGAGATTGTGACATCGCCTGCGACACTACAGCCGTTCGATTAGCTGCTGCTGCTGCTGCTGTTCGCGGCGTAACTTTTTCTTTGCCCCCCCCCTTCCCCCCGCCTTTTTTCTATGTGCCTCGCAGCTAGCGCATTGACTGCGCTGTCGTATAACGTTGATTTCGACATGTATTATAACGTCGTAAAGGTAGGTCCTGGCGCGCTATGGTTGATTCTGTTAAACATTCCGCCGTTGGCACTTTTTTTTTTTTTTTTCGCAGCATCTGGTCTCGACTCGCGAAATGAACCTTGCAGCCTTCGTGCTGACTCATCGTAGTCGGAAGCCATGGCCTCCGAGATCTCCGGGGGGCGCGAGGCGTCCTGGCGAACAACACCGCGTGATCTTGGAGGTCAAGCCGCAGGCACCGAGTTTCGTTACTAAGATTACTAGAGGAAAACCCGTTGCTTCACTCGTTCGACAGCCCTGGGAATCATCGAGTCGGGAACAAAACGGCTTGCAGCCTCTGTTGTTCCCTGTGGTTCATCTGCATTGCTTTCTAGAGAAAGAGTTCATCATCGAAAAACAGATTGTTTAACCAGCGTGTTAGTCGCCTACATGCTACTCGGCATTGAATGGGACAAAATAATGAAAAAAGAAATCGTAGAAGAGGGGCAGTACAATAGAAAACAAATAAAACGTGCAGGTCTTTTCATGTTATCGACAGAGTAAGTGTCCTCGGCGATGAAGGCAAGTAATCCTGTGAAATCTCGCCGGTTAATGCGGAATAGAAAACAACGTTCTTGGCGGGTGAAACGGCCTGGTTACAGTCTAGAGAGCAAGCCTATTGAGGCGATGTATGTGATGTTATGAACACGGAAGTACAGGGCTCTGCGCTGCTTCGATGCGCTATAGGCCATGCATGGGGCCAGCAATCCGCTTTAAAATCAAGGGGCCTTGGACGAGCTTTTTCAGGTTCATCCGATATCCGTTTCCGTTGTCTCTGTGGGTTGTTCACCCAAGTAAGTGTGTGCTATAGCCTCACATACATCTGTTTAGAGAGCATTAAAGGGATTCGCACCTGCCGCGGTAGCTCGGCGGCTATATGGCTTTGCGCTGCTGCAGCTGCAGGTCGCGGGTGCGATTCCGAGGCCGCATTTCGACGGGGGCTAAATGCGAAACCCGCGTACCTAAATTTAGTTGCGTACACGTTAAAAAAAGAAAACAGATGCTAAAAATTAATTACGAGTCCCCCATCATGTGCAGCGTGCCTCATAATCATATCGGATTTTTTTTTTTTTTTTGGAACGTAAGACTGCAGATTATGAATTCAATGTTCAAGTGTTTCACGTTCGTGGGTAATTCCTTACATTACGAAATTCTCGGTGCACGATAAACCACCACACATTGAAGCACGCGCGTCCCTCTCAAAATGCAGATTATGTGTTCGGTATGACGCTCGATATGCAGAAATCACGAGCGGTGTTGGAACAGCGAAATTCCGGAATAGAATGAGAATATTCGACGAAAACGACCTTCAGGTATTGAGTCTAATGGCGAACGCGTTTGTCATTTCTAAACAAAGTTAAGGGGCCGGGTTTTTTCGTGGAGGCCAATTGGTAAACAAGGTTTACTTACATTATTTGATACACACATGTAATGACGATCGCGACTTGGATGTCAGTTCAACTGCATGGAGCCTCGTAAATGATAAACATCTTTCAGTTATCCGGTGCACCGTGACAGTGACATTAATTGTCAACACAAGCGCGTTGAACGCGTTGCATTCGTTGAAGGGGTCCAGTGTATTATATGGCACCGTACGTCGGTTTAAAGAGCTGCAATCGTTATTGAGATTGGCCGAACAAAAAATAAATTGCTTGGCTTAAATCTTAGCAATAAGTTCATAGTCTGCCTCAAGGGGAGTCATTCACGTTGAAAGACGGCCAGTTATTGCATATAAAGTGGCGGACTCCGTGCGTTTTCTTGTTAACTGGATCCCCTGCCGTGCAGCATGCCCGGGTGACCTGCAGTAGGAATATTGAGAACTGAGTCCCAGCTTGCGTCGACATTCCGTGCGTTTTGTGTCTTATTCTACGTAACAATGTGCTATGTACCACCCTGCTATGATCTTCTGAGATAGCAGTTTTCACAAGCAAGCAAGCAAGCAAACAAACAAACAAACAAACATATAAATAATCTTTTCCCCCCCTATAAAAGTGTTGTTATAGTCGAACTGAGAAGAATATTCCACTATTTCTAATATTGAATTTTCATATCGAATACGAAACAATTATAGCAAAAGCTTCTTGCTCTCGTATTCGAGACACGGCAAAATCAGTTTTTGCGGTAATCCCGCAAGCTGGAAGAAGGTTCATCCCGGATCAGGGCCATATTTTTTTCTTGAACTGCGAAGCTTTTCTTTCTGAGCAATCCGTCTGGGTTTCTTTTGTAGCTTCGTGCTACATTCGGGTGGGTGACAGTTTGCCTTTTTCAGGCGTATTCAAAAACATCCAATGTTTGCGCGCCCTTTGTAATTATACGTCCTCAAAGATTGCTGAGATCCATCCATCCATCCATCCATCCATCCATCCATCCATCCATCCATCCATCCATGCATGCATGCATGCATGCATCCATGCATGCATGCATCCATCCATCCATCCATCCATCCATCCATCCATCCATCCATCCATCCATCCATCCAATCCAATCCAATCCGTCGGGACTGTTCGGAGCAATCGCGGAAGTGTGTCAGAATTCGATCCGTAAGCCTTGCGAGCGCGTCCTGTGTGTCCGGCGCGATCGTGGTTTCTCTCGCATTGCACGGCTTCACTATGGCGCGGGACAATGGAGACGTCGGTGTGTCGGGGGAAGATGTCCGCCCGCCTTCCCTTGTTGGCAGACGTGGAAGACAATGCACTCCGAGAATCGCTTTCTCGTGTAACGTGAGCGTAGCGTGGTTTTCGCACCTGCTGCGTGTTGCACGCCCGCCAAACCGGAACAGGCTCGCGTTTTTGCCGAACCCGAGGCTGCAGGTCTAGCTGCGAGCTTTAATGTGTCAGCCTTCTCGTGTTCGAGCGAAACTATACTGGTTCGTTTTAAGCGGATGCGTTACAGTGCAGGATTTGCTAGCGCCACTCTACATAGCCTCATATCTCTTTCGATCGGAGGCGATCCCGTTGGTAATCTTCGCGATCTTTTTCGGGCCGAACTGGGGTCCATTAAATGCTTTGGCTTTGCGATCAAGCCAAAGTAATATAATTTAAGAGAGAATTAAGCTCTTCAGTTTTATCCTGGATGACATGGCGGTAAGGATGCAAAATGAAACGATTCGCACAGCGCACTTCCACGTGCAGGCACACATCTCGCACGAAACACACCGCAACACGCAATATGCACAGTCTACGCAGGGTATGTCATTATGACCACCGATGTCTCTCGGGTACGGTAGACGTCCCTGCGCTAGTGAGGGCGCGCAAACAACTCCGTGGACAAAGTCTTTGGGCGAGTCTTTAAGCAAGATTATGGCGAACCCGCCGTGGTTGCTCAGTGGCTATGGTGTGGGGCTGCTGAGCACGAGGTCGCGGGATCGAATCCCGGCCGCGGCGGCCGCATTTCGATGGGGGCGAAATGCGAAAACACCCGTGGTACTTAGATTTAGGCGCACGTTAAAGATCCCCCAGGTGGTCGAAATTTCCGGAGTCCTCCACTACGGCGTGCCTCATAATCAGAAAGTGGTTTTGGCACGTAAAACCCCACAATATTAAGTTTATGGCGAAGTCTTTGATGTATATTCAGTGCTGATATTAGGGCTGCCTTTTACATTGTGGTTGGGCTGCAAGAGTGGTCTGAGATGGATCTGTCTTCCCGTACGTTGCACTCAGTGCAGAATGGCGATCTTAACCGTTTGATTTTAGATGACAGTGAAGGCAATGTAGCCTAAGGCTTGGCCACGAGCCGGAGCACAGTTCCTTTGAGCAGTCACCGAGACAATGAGCGGGGCATTGCTTATTCTGTCTGAAGAACAACTTAATACCAGTGCCGCGATTGTTCAAAGCACTGTGCATTGTTGCATAGCGGCCACCGGCTCCGCCTATACAGGTCGGTCAGGAGCAGTGTATAGCGTGAAGACAGGCGTACATATCGTTCTCGCGTTCCTACGTAGGAACGTGGCCGGGAACTGAACCGCGGCCCACCCGCCCAGCGCCGGAGCACCGAGGTCTCAGCGCTACCGTGGCCGGTATATAAGTGCGCGTCGGAACGTAAAACGTGATTGCCCTTTTCTTTTTTATCCCTCCGAAAACATACCCCTAAAATGCACTTTGGGACAAGCGCAGTTCGTCTTCTATAAAAGGGTCAGCTTATAAGGACGGCCACTCGCGAGGGACACACATACACACGTGGCGGTCACCGAAGATACAGCTTGGCGTGTCCGACGTCCATCGTCGGAGCGACTGTGACCCCCCGTGTTTCGATGCGCGTCCCCCTCGTCGTCGTCGTCGTAGGTCCGATCGATGACCGCGTGTGCACGATGTTCCCTCCCGGAGAGGGGCGCGCCTCGCGTGACCAGCGACCAGCACTGTGTCCGCGCGGACAATGGGGCATCGCGCTCACGGCGCGCGCGCGCTCCGAGCGGCTGCCACAGGCTCGCCTCTCTCCATTCCGCGGTGCTCGTCTCTTGTCGTTCTCCGGCACAACAGCGGTTGGCGCTGGCCCCGTTGTCTTGGCGTAGGCCGCTCGCAAAGATCGAGGCTCGCCTGTCGGCACACACGCGCTCCGTTTCGCCACAACGACTCCGTGCAGTGCGGCGAACGCTATGCGCGTCCAGGAACAAGAATCTGATTCAGTACAGCCGCCGTTGGATTTGACCCGAACAATAGATAGTTGATAGCTTGTTCGTTTACGTACGTGTTACTCTTTACGGGAATAACGATTAACCGAAAGCGTGGGCGGCGGTAGGAAAGCTGGTAGCGGCATCACGTGACGCTTTGTGCAACCATAACGCGTTTGAAACATGTGCGCGCGCACGTGTGTGTTGCGTTGTCGTTCTGCTCGAAGGAAGATAGTAAGATGAGCGCATGTTAGCCATTATGTCACGTGCCGACTCTTTACGCCAGCAACTAAGTAGAATACGGTTAGTCACGGCAATAACAGCCCTCTGCCAACTCTGGACAAAGTCTGCGCCGCAAGGTGGTGCCACCAATGCAGCGGCTCTAAAGCCCCTTAAACTTCGTTGTTTAAGGGGCT
The DNA here is from genome assembly GCF_050947875.1 of Dermacentor variabilis. Lineage (NCBI taxonomy): Eukaryota > Metazoa > Arthropoda > Arachnida > Ixodida > Ixodidae > Dermacentor > Dermacentor variabilis. The sequence goes on from NC_134573.1 coordinate 138,748,024, forward strand.
TTAAGCGGCTCACTCCTACGCAGGAGGAGCCATAAAGTGGCTTAAGACGTGCTCGGTTTGAGTGCGACTGTGACTGCACACTCGGCAGAACCGCTGTGGTTTGGGCGTGTGTTACGAATGTTCTGTATTGCTAGCGTTCTCGCATTACTCGCATGTCCGGATGAGTCGTATGATATGGAGGAGGAGTTGTTGTGTATAGGAGTTGACAGTGCTGTTGGCCTCCTATCAAACGCGGTGCGATCTGGAGACCGTCACGGTGCATTTGGTAAGAGCAGCACCGGGTAATGCAAAGTACTTGACACGTGGCGCAACGGCCGGTTTCCCATTACCCAATCCCCGTGGAGGACCCACCACGGCTCACCAGACCCACTTCAACGCCGCATCACCGAGGGGTACTTTTAGGTAGAGCCGAAGCACCTCTCCAAAATATCCAGTGTCCACGTGGGAACGAAGGGTGTGGGCCAATTCTGGCCAACATCGGGGACAGCCTAAGTTTGGACACGTAAGGAGACAGTTGACGGCTTCGAGACCAAGTAATGCAACGCGTCTGAAGCCGTCTGGAAGGCGATGGGAAGGCGTGATGGATGAAGGTGCCTTTGCGAGTTGACGCCACCTACCGGCGACAAGAAAAAAAGAAAAAAAATAAGAACCTACGAAAAGCATCTATTATTTCTCTATTTTAACTCGTTGCGCTTGCGAACCTATGAAAAACACGACGTGACTTACATTAAGCGCATAATGGGAAGTGTAAGCCGAATCGAGGGGGCTCGATGTGTTGTTTGTTACAACCGTACGAAGCGAACAGACAAGTCGGAAAACGCCTAGATGAAATTCCGAGAAAGAGAGATTCAAATGGAAGGCTGGCAGCAGCGTGTGGATCTAATTTTTTTTTTCGGTAAAGGCGAGCGGGCGGCCGCGTCCCTTGCAAAAACATCGAAGCTTTAGCGAGCTGATATAACCTACTGTTATACGTGACGCAAGTTATCAAATAAGTAATCAAAAATAAATAAAGCTAACTTTCATAAAGGTACACGCGTCACCTTTCACTGTCGTTATTACCTTCTATAATGGTAATATCCGCCCTAGTTTTGATATTTTGAACATCCTTCGCAGATATCCGCGCAGTGGCTTATTTGGCTACGGCGTTGCGCTGCTGACCACGGGGTCGCGGGTTTGACACCGACCGCTGCAGCCACATTCCGATATAAGCGGTATTAAAAAAAAAAAGAACGCTCGCACATTTCGGGTGGTCCGAATTAACCCATATTCCCCCACTGAGGGGTGCCTCTCATAACCAGATCTTGGTTTTTTTCGGCACGTAGAACGCCAGAATTTAATTAAATAATATCCGCTGGGTCCACCCATATAGGCTTCGCCACACTGCAGCGAGTTGCTGAGGCGCGGACTATGTACGGGGGAAAGAGGAGCGACGGCTTGCTTTGCGTGTCCAAGGGCTTTCGAGTCGCTGAAATTCGTTGTTGTTCCGTTCCTCAAGCAGGGCCTTAGATATATACGCGAGGGTGGGTTTCTTATAACTTTTGCTTGTAACTTCAGGGTTCCTGTCGCGTGCCTCGCGTGGCATGCACGGACCCTCGCGTGAGGGACGGAAGCTTATAATACAGAGCTAGTTGGGGCGATAGATGTATATCGCGCGAGTCTGATACGCGTTTCCAGTTGAGCCGCACGTGAATTGGTCCCGTTGAGGGCGCGGCGCTCGCTGTCGTTCCGTGCTTCGACGCTGAGCACGTGGAAGGGTAATCAAGCGCGCGAGGAATATATAAGGAAGTTCGGATTGTTCGGAAGCAACGACCGCGGGTATAGCAAGCTACATTTTGTATATATTTACGGGTGTACCGTGATCGTGACTCTGCCTTTACCACGTACGGCTTCCAAGGCCGCGGCCTTCGGCGTGGGTATATCGGTCTTTCTGTTCTCTTTCCTCTCTTTCTCCCCCCCCCCCCCATTTTTTTTTTTTTTTTGCTTCAGTGATCGTTTTGCGCTTGTGCGAGCGAGAATCTTCCTTAAAACTTCTTTCTGGGCGAGTTGGTGCATGACGTAAAAATTGTAACAGCGCAAACACATGCAACCACAAGGTAACAAGGACGAGACACACTTGTTACTTTGTGGATGCATGTGTTGGCGCTGTTACAATTATGTAAAAAAAAAAAAGCGAGAATATTCCACGTGTCCTGTGCGTTCTTTAGCTAGGTTTCGACGGGATGACGGCTATCTCGGCTGGTGCTTTTAATAACGTCGCGCAGCGCGAAGAGAAAGCTCCGTAAGAAGCGCTTGTCTTGGCAAACGTCGCGACGCCCTCGTGGAGCGCTACTTCATTTAGCCTCGATTGCGCCGCGCACGTTTACGCAACTCGTCGCGGCGCGCGCGCGCCGCTGTGCGCTGATCAGCGTGAAATTAACGCGCGTCCCCGACGCGACGCGTACTTTCTTGCATGCAGCGAAATGGCACTCGCCCTGCCGCCCACGCAGTCCGTCTTCCCCTGCGATTTGCTGCGTCTTCCACGTCGTGTCACTACGTAGTTGCGTGCAGTATAGAGCGAACGCTTAGCTGGCGCGCACGGCGTGCTGTGCGTTCTTCGCGAAATTCGTCTCGGGGCCTCGACGTGACATTTGTGACTTGTCTTTCGTGTCTCGCTCCGCCGGTTAGCTCGGGCTTTGCGCATGTAAAAGGAGTACTGGCCAGAGGGATGTCCGAGAGCCGAGGGTGTACCCAAGAAATGTACAGATGTCCTCATGCATTACAGACTATAGATAGAAGAACGTACTTCCCAGCCCACCCGAAACTAGCAAGAAGCAGTGACTCTCCGAAAAAAACCAAACCAGCAGTCACGTCCGCATCGCACCTTATACTGCACGGGATCTGGCCCACTACTCGCAGCTGCGAATGCACATTCTGCAAAGTACCAAACAACCTACTGCACATGGTGTGGGGGTGTATGGGACCACAGGGAACCATCGGAACGAAAGACATAACCGAAGAGCAGTGCGAGGTTCAGCGGTCAAGCCCTCACTACGGATGATCAGCGTAATCTGATCGACCGGACTGGAGAAATGGCTCGTGTCTTCCTGGACTGAGGAGGCTGCCTACCTAGGGCGTCGAAGTCATTTCGCCTGCTCTAAATATTTTTTTCTCTCTCTCTCTGTCTGGCTGGCATATTTGCAGCTTCTCCTTTTCTTTCTTCCCCCGCCTCCGTTTTATTTTTATGCATGTCTGTGGGTGGGGCAGTGGTGCGTTAAACGGAGGTCGTATCCTAGAAGAATACGGACAAGCATGAGAGCGCCCTAATTATTATTTGCCTTATCACTTATTGCTCCGAACCTAGTTTATGTTTCGGTGCGCTTGCAGGGGACGGACGCGTCATGACGTCATGACTCTCTCTCTCTCTCTCTGTCACACACACACAGTTCGCGCTCTATCGACGCGGCTGCCTCGAGCGAGCGCCGCCAGGATAAACACGGTTGTTTATTTTGTCTTATGCAAACATCATTATGCCTGTCCTCTCACTGTTACACAACGTCAGCGAATTCTCCGCTTTGTCATGACGTCGCCGCAATGTGGATGACGCCAGGCCCTCATTTAAAGACCCGAGTTTAGCGTGAAATTCATCTCGCAAGTTTTTCCCAACGTTCATGCCTGCCAAAAATGATCAGAGGTGGTCGGACCAGGAATGTCGCACGGAGTAAACGTTTCCACGAAGGGACCCACGTTAGTCGGTTCTGCCACTGTTGATCGCTTCAAGCCCCCGTGTACTTCTGTATTGTTTCTATATTTAATAATAATTTTTGCTGGTTGAATAAACATCTTAATAGTGATTTTGGCTAAGTGGGACCCATTCCCGTGCTAGAAGCGCGTGGTAGACGTTCTACAACTTCGGAAATGTAATAGATATGTGGGTACTTCTTTAAGATAATTCGAAAACATAACGAGAAGGGTTGCCCAAAATATGGCGCCTGGATGTGTTTCCGGCTCTCTTCCGGTTCACCTAGTCGGCAAAAATCATAGCCTTCGAGATCCGTTGCCGGGGCGTGGATATTGAGAACACGTATTTATGTGCCGGCACAAGTCTTTTCGACACAAGAAAGCATTCTTCTTTTTTATTTTATTATGCTCATTTTTCAGATAGCAAAGTAGCATGACTACTTTCACGAAGCGCGACCCGAGTCGTCTCGCTTCCCGATCGGATGCTGAGCCACCGCCGGTTCCGCTTAACGGCTGCGCGCAACCGACGGGAAAGTGAGCGCCCCGTTCCTCGTTAGACGCTTACGCAAGCGGTGTGGGTGGCCAGTGAATGCGAGCTCGTTGCAGTTTTACACAGCCGGTGGCGCTATTGTGCGCGCGCTAAAAGAAGGGCATTCCTCGCGAGTCCGAGGAAACGTCGCCGCCACCGCCTTCTTGTTCTTTGGCTTCCTAATGACTGCGCCATTGAAGAGGAAGCCTCGACGTTCCTCGGGTTCTTTTCTCGCTTTTCCTTTTATTTTTTCTTCCAAGGACTTCTCGAGTATCGCACGCTCGTTTCAAAGAAAGCAGACCGACGACACAGTTTCGTGAAGAAAAAAACGGGAGCTTGAGGCTAAGCAGGCGCTATTGTGCGCAGTCTGAGTGGTGCGTACACGTTCGTGGCGGTGCTTATTCGTCGCGGCTCGAAATAACGTTTCGGAGCGCAGCTCTTTGGCGCCCGATCCTGCGTTTCGCGTCGCCGTCGTGCCTCGCCGTAACCAGCTCCGTAGCCGGGGCCAGCGCGCTGCTCTAGCTGCGCGCGCTCCTGGCGTCATCTCTCGCGCACGGCGCGAGCCTTGCTTTCTTCGCTCCTCCTCCAATGCCACCCCTGTGCGGCGGCAATCAAAGCGCCGGCTCGGTGGCGGCTAATCTCGATCATGTGCTGCTGCCCAAGCCGCCGCCGTTCGCCACGTGTACCCGCCTCCCTCCTCGTCTTTGGCGGCGACCGCGCGAGAGCGCGCGGTTGTTCTCCGGTTGCCGAAGCGCCGGCTCGGTATCAGCGGATCGCGCTTCCCAAGCCTAAACGCAGAACCACGTTCAGTTGGCTCGCTAGCAGCGTCAGCGGCGTCGGTCAGTCGCTGCCATCTCTTCGCCGCGCAACGTTCCTGTGCGCCGTACTTCGGCAGCAACTGCCGCGCTTGGTCGCGGGGGCTTTACCTTGAACGCGATCTGCTCTCGCCGCTCAGCTTGCGTTGAAGCGATAGAGACAGCACGAAGGTCACTTCGCTACATGCGCCGACGGCTGAACGGTAAACTGAACGGTGGTCGGCAGAGGAAGCGACGTACTGTAAGGAAAAAGAAAAGAAGAGAGGGGCGGGCGAAAGTTTGGATAACAAGAGAGAATAAAGTACGCAGGAGGAAGAAAAACTACCGTATTTACTCGTGTAAGGCCCGCGCTCCCACTTAGGAGTACGGTGGAGTCGGCAGTAATGTCGTTATTTTCGTTTCCTTCGTTTAAATTGGAATATACAACCAGATAGTATACTATATGATTAGTGGTCTGTGTACACGCGCCCACCCGGTGGAAACCTATATGTAGCGACATATTATTGTGGTACTCTAATTGAAATCACGTTCATTCTCAGATGTTTTCACAATACCTACGCGTATTTAAACCTTTCTAACATGTAGTTCACGTGAAGCGGAAAGTCTGTCCGAAGTCCACGTTTTCGGACCGCCTGATGCACGGCCGTATTGGTAATCATCAGCGTTCGTATGCGACCGGGCCCAGACGGACACAGCACACCTAGTTTCCAGCTTTTTTTTTTATTTTTTAAACTGCTGTCGCGACAAAAAAGGAAGTAGTAGATTACATTCCTACGTGAGCCACGATTCAGCATGAAAACTCCTGTGGACATTTTCTTCAAAACAGTCAAAATATGCGAAAACAACTAGAAATTGTACGATCAGACTGGTATTGCGCTACTAGTGTGTACTAGCTACTCGATTGTCATCGGCGTCGCTGTTCGATCGCGGGATTCAGCTAAAAAAAAAATGCTGGCCGTAGTTTCCCGCGGTCTTGCTCACGATAGACACAGGTTCCGAAGCAATGTCCTATCACAGTGAACTGATTTAGTGTTTCTTTTGTGTTACTTTAAAACTGAGACCAGCCGACATGCCAAAAAAAATAAAGAAAAAAATAGCCTACGATTACGGTGTTCCCTAATGCGAAATTTGAGCACAGCTGATATACGTGTTCTCGTTTCGCGATATATTGGCTGGCGCGGCACGTTACAAACGGAGCGAAGTGTGGCGCATCTGCCTCGCTAATCGGTAGCTCGCGAGAGGCGGCGCGTGGGTGACGTGTGGGCGTGATGCACAGCAGCGGCCGCAGACAGACTTCCGCTCATGCAGCGCTTTGTTTCCGCACAGACGACGCGCGCTACTCTGGCGCCATCTAGTAGCTAGAGCCCCTTAAACTTCGTAAAGCAGCGGCGCGATTTGAAGAATGCCGGCCTCCTCCTCGCGTGCTCTGGCCGACGCCGCGTCGCTCTTGGCCGGATAGCATCACGTGGGCTCTGGCGCCGTGCTTCAGCGCCATTTTTGCTCGAGAAGGTGTCTACGGAGTGGCGAGGAGCGCATGTTGGCGCCGTTGCTACGCTCGAGCAGTGTAGGCGGCGCCACGGTCGAGGAGGTAGCGTGAAAGAGTGGAGAAACGAGGAGTGAAGTTGGTGGAGGAGAGTGTCGCTACTTTACGAAGTTTAAGGGGCTCTACTCGTAGCCATCGTCTCCGTAAACTGCGGCACTACGCTTATCTTCTCACGCTTTCGCCATGCCCTCCTCCTCCTCTTTCCTCCTCGCGCTGTTCGCTAATGTCGCCTTTCATCTCCCGCTGTGCTCCGCGTTCGCTTTCATCCTTCTCTCTGTTCGCTCGGTTACGAGGGACAATGCCGACGCCCACCGCGAGAACGGGCGCCTTAAAAGTTCACTTGAAAAGAAAGAGAAGAAAAGTCAAAAACAAACGAACAGGACGTTTGATTGCGGAGAACAGATTGGGGCAGTACGTGCAGTTCTGCGAGCGAGAGAAGGGCGCGTTCTTTCGGTTGGGTGAGAAAAAGGGGTGTTATCTGGTAGCCGTGAATGGGCAGGGCTGTTGGTACTAATTTTGAATTGTTACTAATCGTTACACGCAAACAGGTGGCGCAGTATACACCATTGGTGCGCGCTTTATGGAAAACGAGGGACCTTGGTCCGTCTTTATGCGTCCTTCTTGACTATCATGCCTCATACATGTGTTTACACGAGAAAACTGGCTGCGACTGCTCTGTTTACAACGCTCAACGAAGCGTATCCCGTTTCTCCGCGTGAAACAATTCGTGGTGTTAAAACTGTTGCGTGTATAGTGGCCCTATGCGCGGAAAGTGGCCCCTCAAGCCCCACGTTTGGCGTGCGGCCAGAGCTATATACGCTGTGCCCAGCCCGAAGGAACCCGGCGAATTTGCCTCTATTGTTCCGGAAGCTGGCCGTCAGAGCGACGTCGTGTTCGGGTGACGTTGCCGTTACTTCCAAACCGTAGCCGACAGCTTTTGGCAGCGGTACAAGCCCTGCCGCGAGCCAGATAGAACGCTCCACCGCACGCAGCAGCGTACGTGCAAATTCTGGATCAGGTTAGAAGATCGCGGTATAAGGAGGCTGAAGGCGCTATAACAAAGGCGACGTCTGTGGTGCTTCGACACAGAGAGAGAGAGAGAGAGAGAGAGAGAGAGTTTAAACCGAAACAAACAGAACAATACGCTCGTACAATTAAAGAACGAGAGGAGGGGAGGAAGCGTGCGGTTCTACTTTCGGGGGTATTTTGGGGGGCCCCCTTGTTCGGGCCGTCGGAGTAATCTCCCTGGCACGGCAGCGACGCTCGAGACAAAGAGTGTCGGAACACAGCGGGATGCCGCGGCGGCTTCGCGAAGACGGACAGTTTTTATTTTACTCCTTCGTGAGAACTAGGAAGTGAGGAAAACGGCTTTCGGAGCGGTAGCGGCGGTGACGTGCCACGTATGCACGGCGTGGTCTCAAAAGCAGTCCCGTCGTTGGTTGTGTTAGTGCGAGAACCGCGTGGGAACGCGTCGACACGACCTACGCGCAGCGTGCAGACCTCGTGGTATACTTCCGCCCGCGGAAGTAGTGCCGGATTATATAAGCCGTCTGTTCCGGTATGAACGGCCGCTTTAGCAGTATTGAGGGAAACGCTTTTCGCGTTATACGGCGTGCGCCTTGCTCTACATCGGCATTAACGTGGGGCCAAGTGGTTCAAGGATATCGACGGGTCTCTTTCTTTAGGTCGGCGTAACGGTAGTCGCTCGAAAATTTTCCGCTCAACGTGACACTTTAGCAAACCGAAGATTTTGGACAACGAATAGCTGGCTCTGCGTCGCAGGGTCTTTCGGAACGTGTTCTGCAAATCGTCTGCAAACCACACAAAACCCATTGTATCGTTTTCGATGCGATGAATTTGATGTCTGAAAACATCTTGAGGGGAGGGGGGGGGGTATTCTATAAGAGACCACCTAGTCGACTGTCCATTTCGGTCGCTGCCGATTGGGTGCAGCTATATGAGCGAGGAGGATACGAGCGGCCCCGGCCAATCAGCAGCGGCCGAAATGGACAGTCCACTAAGCGGACTCCTACAGAATACGTCCGCTGGTTTAGCGCTGTGAACCCAATGTACAGCCCATACTGGCGTTTTTGATATTCTGGAGGCGGTGTTGAGTGGTGAATAGTTCAGAAAATGAAATGCTAATTAAATAATTACCATACTGCTTAATTTTTACTCAAATATATTTCGCCGTTTTCTTCATACCGATATACTCTCCGTGGCTAGAAATACGGGTGAGCAAGTTGCTTTAATTTCCTTTGACGTGGAATGCTGTTCGAGCCTTTGTGGGATGTATTACCTTAGAATTGTCTTAAAATTTAATTGAATGTCATTTTCGTACTCCGTCTGGCGTGTAGCTAGAGTTATTTTATGTACTGATATACAGTAACTCTAGGTGTAGCGTCGCGGGGTGACATCTAGCGTCATCGGACTCGGAGATCTCCAGTGCGGAGCAACGCGCCGCGCCGGGAATTTCGGAGGCTACATATCTCAGCGGCCAACACGTGCGTGAGTTTCTTCTGGCACCTGGCGGCGTTCGCAATTTGGACCAGTTTCACTGCTACCTGTGAGGTGTGCACAGCGTCTGGTGAACACGACGTCAAGGCGAATCCGGGGCACCATACTTGTTTGGTTGCGTTTGAGCTTGCGAGGAAAGAGTGAGTGGTCAGTTAGGCCTCCTGAACGAAGTGAAACCCGTCAAAATAAGTGATACAGTGGTACAGGGTTACGTCGCCGGTGTTCTTTTAATTGAACTCTGCGGGTTTTACGATCTGATTACGAGGCACGTTGTATGTGGGGGCACTCCGAATAAACCACCTGGGGCTCTTTACCGGCCCCCAAATCAAAGTAAAGCAACGTTCTTGCATTTCGCCTCCATCGAAATGCGGGCACCGCCGCCGGGGATCGAACCCGTGACCTCGAGCTTAGCAGTGCAATGCCGTAGCGGCGCCGGTGTCTAGCAGTGCAGCAGCTCCTCGAAACGATTCTTGCCACCGAAGCGGCCAGGCGACGGTGGCATTGACTCGGCACCATCCCAGGAAAAACTGCAACGTGAAACTACTTTGCGATTGTCTCAGTCCACGCGTGCTTGTGCCTACCTGCATTGTTAGCCTCAGTTGTTACTCGTCCAGGTGTTCCATTTCTGTCCAATCTGCACGCACTGTTTTGAGCGGAAAGCGCGGCTTTCGAACCGATTCGCCCGAACGCACGGGAAATACAACAACGACGACACAACAACAACAACGACGACACAACAACAACAACGACGACACAACGACAACGACGACACAACAACGACAACGACGACACAACAACGACAACGACACAACAACAACGACACAACGACAACGACACAACGACAACGACACAACAACAACAACGACACAACAACGACGACACAACAACGACGACGACACAACAACAACGACGACGACACAACAACAACGACGACGACACAACAACGACGACGACGACACAACAACGACGACGACGACACAACAACAACGACGACGACACAACAACAACGACGACGACACAACAACAACGACGACGACACAACAACAACAACAACGACACAACAACAACAACAACGACGACGACACAACAACAACGACGACGACACAACAACAACGACGACGACACAACAACAACAACAACAACAACAACAACAACAACAACAACAACAACAACAACAACAACAACAACAACAACAACAACAACAACAACAACAACAACAACAACAACAACAACAACGACGACGACGACGACGACGACGACGACGACGACGACGACGACGACAACAACAACACGACAACCATTGGCACAATGTATCCTTAGGCGCAATCATTTATCAACTGACGACGCATCATTGATAACCTAACGCTGTAGCGGCGTCCTTTCGTGCCGGCCGAAATAGCTCAGTTGGGAGAGCGTTAGACTGAAGATCTAAAGGTCCCTGGTTCGATCCCGGGTTTCGGCATACTTCTTTTTGTCTTTCTTTTTTTTTTTTCAAGCATACGTTGCTGCTGCATATGAGCACTTTTTCATACTTTAAAGCAAATTCAAACACGTAAACATGACTTTTGGAATTTTGCGTGCCAGTCCACGATACGATCATCAGGCACGCTGTAGCGGAGTATTCCAGATTAACTTTGACTGGGCCTCGGAATCTTTAGCGTGCACCTAAACCAAGTACACGAGTGCTTTTTCTCTCTCTCTTTTCTTTTCCTTTTTTTTCATTTCGTCCCCATCGCGGCCGGTAAGCGAACCGGCGACCTCGTGCTTAGCAGCGTGACGAAACCTTAGTGTAAAGATTCGGTAATGAGAAAACATGTCGCGTGTGTGTACTGAGGCTGTGTTTGGAGCTATGCGGAGACCATGTGTGCGACGGTCAAGGCGCATTCAGAGTTAAGAGGAGAATATATGGAGCACGAATTCTCGTATACTTGTATGTTCCTCTGTGGCGAGGTCACGCTGTAGGTCGTGGAAGTTTACGTGCCTCTGTTGCTTGCGTGTCGACGTATCGTGAACATGACATACCCAGAAAGAAGGGTTGAGGCGTATAGTGCGCCAGTGCGGAAAGCTACACATGGCTCGTTATAACGTTCCTGGAATTCTGATTACGCAATAGCGATGCGCGAACAATGAACTGGTCTCTTGTGGTACTCAGTAATACGCATTCCCGATGCGACATAAATCTATTAGCTACTCCAATTTATGTAACCTGGAATAAAAGTAATAAAGAAGACATCGGAGGTAGACGCGAATAAAGAAGCACAGCGCTGTTCTCTTCGTCCCGATCTTCCGCACTTTCCTTCGAGATCGAGAACGTGTCAACTGGGCCAATTCGACACGTTTTCTCGGATGAGTTATGTAATCGCATCTGTATACTGCTCAGTATCCCCGTCTATCGCCAGCTCTCCACGAAGTGCTGCCAAAGGCCTGAGTCGCGTCAGCTATAACAAGGAACGACGCCTTGCAACGTGTCTGTGTTGGCGACCCGTTGTGCTCCGCTAATCCATCCGTGTACCCTTGATCCAACGGGCGCAGCAGACGGGGGGATTAAGCGGCGCAGAACGGCAGTCAGCTGGTCTAATTCCCGATTGGCTTACGTGATCCGACGGAAATTTTGCTGCACTGCGGGGAGTCGGTGAGACGCTCGGTCGTTCTGTGTTCCGTGCACGTGCTCGTGTACAACGGTACACACAGACGATTCGTTCACGTAAAGGAACCTCAGGTGGTCCGAATTTCCGGAGTCCCCAACTACGGCGCATGCCTCATAATCAGATCGTGCTTTTGACTTTGACTTTATTGAAATTTAGACAATATACAGTTGTCCAGGTGAAGAGGGCTAAAGGTGACACACGTGGTCACCTGACCAGGCCCTTGCAAGTGAAACCCCATAATTGTAAAACCATAATTTAAGTTTAAGCAATAACCATCTACATGTAAAACCCCATAATTTAAGTTTAAAGCCAATTCGTAAAGTGTTGAATTGGGTTATAGTTGCAGACGATGCACGCATTGATGGCGTCTGCGGAGTCGCCACTCTATTTGGAGCCGTTTTCGGTGTATGCAATATAAGCGCTAACCACATTAGACAGTTTTAGCTGGACGTCGCGATACGCTCAACTCCGCTCACGTTTCACTCGCCGAAGCGCTGGAGGGAACTGCGTTGAATTCGAATTTTCGACAAGCACGAGTGATCGCTGCTGCCAGCTTGGCTTCAAAACGACAAAGACGACAAATTGAGGTTTTGTTTTCTTTTTAACCCTTGCACCACCCAATTCATGGCCGATCCGCCGCAGTGGGTTGCACCATGTCATTAAGGAACAACAACAACAACCACCCTCACGTTCCGCTCAGTTGGCTCTGAAGAGGAGCGAGGGGCGGCGCTCTACGTTCCGCGACAGGCTTGAGCGTTTTATACACGCGCGCACTACTTCGCAATGAGGAGAGGCTCTGTGGAAATTGCTGAGGGATCCGTAGCAAATTGCTGCGTACTTGCTATTCTTGGCACATTCAAATGCCGCCACACTGTTCAAGTTTTTGTAGCGGCTGGGTTTTGAGCCAATCGGAGAGGCCGTAGCAGCACCATGAGCCAATCAGAACTGACAAGATGGCGGATTTGACAACGTGGCGGAATTCGACAAACGTCCAGAGTACCGATCCCGGTCTGAGCGGACCGGACCGTGATCAAGGCTCTCCGCTGGCGCCGTCGGACAGAAGGAAAGCCGGCGTGCCCTCGTAGTAAACGATCTCAAGGACAACGCGGAGAGGCGCCGGGTCGTTCTCGTGCGGAGCCTTTTCCCGCAGCCCGCGACGTCGTGAGCGACAACTCCCCGCGGTCGACGCGATGCGTGGATTGTGCGCGGCGTCGCTTGGCCGTGAATCCTGCAAGTTTGCGGCTGCTGCTGTTGATGCTGTTGTGTCGGCGATGTGCGGGAGCGTGAGAGGTCCGATTCGACGGTCATGCAAAGGCATCACGTGCGTGGTGCCTCCAGCTTACTAAATACCGTGGTGCCCCCGTCGTGACCCGCCGAAGCCTTTGGCAGCCTCGCCGGCGCCTCGGTTTTCCTTCGCCGCAGCTTCTTGCCGTTGGGCCGGGTTACACTTCTGTGTGTCATTTTGTTAGTTCTTTCATCGCATTCCCTGCTGACATTCAATTAGCGTGCGCTTCCTTCGTGCAGTCGTAGGGAGGCGCCGTGAACAACGCGCATAGTTGTTGCGCAAGAAGGAGCTGCCTCGGTGTTCCGTCAGCGGCGAGGCGAAAGGAAGGGGAAAAAAAAGGAAGAAAAAGAAAAGCGACTCTCGAGCGATGACACCGATGGCGACGTCGCCTCTTTTTTTCGCTCAGGTTGCCGGTCATCGCGTGACGCTTCTCTTGCGATTTCGCTCGCGCGCTTGCTTTCCGCGCGGGAGCCACTGCGTTCTTTCGCGTCTTGTGAGCGTGTTCAGCTCTACTTTCTTGTTGTTTTTTTCGACTCGTTTGTAGGTCTGGTGACAGAGGAGCTCCTTTTGCTTATGCGGAGCAACGGCTTGTAGCTGAGTCGCGGCTGCGTTGCTCGAACGGACCGGCTGCGGCTGGTGACGTTCGTTTTTCTAACCGGCGGCTGATCACCACGAGGGTTCTTTAGCTGGTTTACGTTCGCACCTTGGATGACGAGACTGCCGATAAGAACCGGAATGAAGCGCTGAACGGCACGCAACGCATCTCTATTCGCAAGTGATGCTGAGCGTCTGAGCCTACAGGTCATCGGGAGGTCCTGAGTGTGTTGATTCGCACGTGTGTTTCGCTGTAGTTCGAATGCGGCGAAACATGTAGATCAAAAATAACGTACAGCGCGAAGGACAAGGACAGCGATAGACGACATACACAGCGCTGTCCTTGTCCTTCGCGCTGTACGTTATTTTTGATCATGAATTACCAACTAGCCCAAGCAACCACCCTAGGAAACATGTAGGCTCATTGGCTGTTGCGCCGCCGGCTGCCGCATTCCGATGGGGCTGGAATGCAAAAACATACACGCGCGCATGCGTGCACTCACTCACTCACTCACTCACTCTCTCTCTCTCTCTCTCTCTCTCTCTCTCTCTCTCTCTCTCTCTCTCACTCACTCACTCACTCACTCACTCACTCTCTGAACCCACGTGCGCCCACACCAATGCATGCGCTTGTGTACTGTTCCCGAGTGCAAGTAGAGAACTCCAGGTGATTGAAATTAATGCGGCCTTCGCCTACGGTGTCGCTAGTAGCCTGTGAGTTGTGTGGACTGTTTCCACTCAAGCGAACATGGGTTTTGTCGGTTTGCGAAATGGGCGAGGCACGGGATCTGCGCGAAAGAGCTCAGTGTTAGCTGGAGCTTGGCCACGCAACCTGCAAGTGAGGCTTGCGTGTTTGCTTGCAGATAGGCGACGACGTTTACTATACAAGCGTTTTGTCGGGCTTTCCGGTCAAGTTGAGCGGGAATTGGCTTTTCTCGCGGAAATCTCTGTTATGCCGCCTGTACTATCGCAAGCGAATGATCGCGTGCAATGCCGTTGAAACTCCCAAATCTTTTGACAAAGCGAACGCTTGAGCTCTGGCGCATTTTGTGATGTCACGAGGTATCCATGTTGCGCGCGAAAGAGAACATAAATTATTTTTAAGTGACTCTTAGTCCCGGTCATCGCTGTCGGAATCCGGCTGGGTCCTGGCCGCTGTAGGTGCCGAGTACAGCCGTCAGGACTTGTTTGTGTGTTTAGGGTGAACCACCTATACAGTCAGTGTGGTACACTAGGCACCTACCATTCTCCCCCTAGAACTTTCTGTTTCAGAAAGTACCTCCCCCTTCCCTTTCAAGTGCCCCCCCCCTAAAAAAAAGAAGAAAGACGCTACGGCTCCGTGTTGTGGCATAGCAAGAGCTACGCCACAATAGTGTCGGCCGTAGCGCTTGCGTAAGAGTGGTACAGCTCTCCAAGGTGCCATCATCATAAAAGCTTTATTGTAAGACTGAGGAGTTTGGAGCACGCAGGCTCCAAACCTACCTACTCCACTGCACTCAAGCGCCCATGAGTAGGTAGGATGTGATGCTTAAACAAGGCAAAATGTAGATATAGCGAAAAATCTAGCTAGTTACACAGGGATCGGCGCATCGCACCGCCTTCCGCGGGCATTTCCCGAGCCAAATGCTGACTCCGAAGGTACCGCGCAAACGGTACCGAACTAAACCTGTGCTGTCAAATTATTGCGTTTCATTCGTTGCTTTATATGTACTTATTATACTTTATATGTACTGTCCGAGCTTCGCGCTACATACATTTATGAACGTAGTGTTATTTCGTTTGGGTATGCTGGCATATGCAAGACGTGGGCCTCAGGTTCTCAGTACGGTTCCGCTCATGAGAATAGCTTGCGGAAGACAGAAGCGTGCGTGTACCGGGGCAACCTAGCGGTCGTCGTGTTCTGCGGTCGAGCTTCCTGGACCAAGCAGCCAATTTTGGCAATGTTGCTGGACAGGCGCGGTACCAGTGAATCGGTGTGCGCGACAGGCCCAGATGCGTGCCTCCGAAAATGCGCTTCGTTGGAGCGAATGCCGGAAGGTGATCGTCGCGGACACGCGCGCACACACTCGACAGACTCTCCACAAGGGTCGTCCTATCTGCAAATGCTTTGAGGGGCCGCGCATCGGACAAAAATACGCCGTGTCGGATGCTCTTTCTTCGCCGAAACTCGTCTGCCCGCGTGATCGACTCCTGCGGGTCGACCTCGTCGTCGCCAATTCGCCATCGCAGTCACTCCTGCAGCCACCGACCGCACTGCACCAATGACGTCGGGCGTCCCCGCAGCGCGAAGCGTGGAGGGCATGCGACCCCAATCACGACGGCCGGTGTCCAGGCATATGCGGCATGCCGAGCGAGCGAACGAGTTGCGTTATTCAGGCGCGGACGCTCTGGCGGCAAAGGGCATTCCACTTTTGCTGCTTCTCGTGTCCGCCAGAGGGCGCGAAGGCGCTTTATAGAGCTTGGTGGCGCAACTCGCCGCCCCGTTCCGAAGGGGACGCTCGTAACATCCATCCATCCGCGCGCGATGCCTGCCGCACAGCCGTGCGCGTTCGACGTCCTGCGTGACGGAAGCGCGGCCTTTCGCCGCCGCCGCCACAGGCCGTCGAGCGGGTGGCTTTCCCGTCGCTCGTCGTCGCGAATTTAGAAACGCGCTCTCTTCTCGCTCGCCTGAAGTGCCCGTTTGCGGGGCTGGCAAGCGTCGTTGGCCTCACTGCGAGGCAGCAACTAACTGTACGAGGCCATTCGCACTTTTCTCTTGACGGCCATGGCAGGCTGTGTCGTTTGGACGCGAAGACAGTCCCCGGCCGCTTTTCGGAGCAGGTTGGATTTAGACTCCTTCACACGCCGCGAGCGCGGTAACGAGTTCCGTGCAGCGCGTCGAAAAGCGCGGGCGCTCGGGCGAGAGCTTGCCAGTTGCCGCTTGTGGCGAACTTTTATTTCTGAACGGCAAAATAATACCAAGTGTGTTTGTTTGTGTGGGCAGGGGGGGATGTATACATTTTTCATGAAATGTCGAAATCAGCACTCCTGGTGTATACACGAAGCTTGTCTTACGCATAAGTGTCGTCTGTGGTTAGTCATCGCCGCTGCGATCGTGTCGTTATCGCGTCCGTTGCCATCAGGCGAGAGCTACGGCCACGATACCGGACGACACGCCTTGGTACATTGCGGTCCAATTTTATATGACACACATGTACGTAGGGAACGTGCGAATGTTTGCCTCTGGCAAACATATAATTGCCCGGTTTTGTAGCGGAGGCCTTGCTGTCGGTGGCGCTGACGACTTTCTGTACACACACGCGCGGCGCGTTGACATGTAAGCTTCACCCGGCAATTCACTGCCACACCAGGAACAAATTGAGAGCCGCGTGTAGGCTAGTGTTCCCGTTAACATTGTACGGTGCTGTACGCGTATTTGGCTATGTCTTCGATATTTTGCCGTCTTTCCGCAATGCGTATCGATGGACCAGCTTGTTTAACTGGCCGTATCGCCACACGTGCGTTACCTTCACACTCACCCCCCTTGATTTATACCACTTCTCCTGCGCCGCTTCCCCGCCAACATCCCGCATGCATTTATTTGCTGCGTAGCACAGTGCATTTAGGACGGTAAGCTCTTACGGCCTTGCCTACAAATCCGCCTCTGCTTGTAGCCAGTACAGGCTGCTCGTCGCCTGCAGACGCGGGAATGTAAGCTTCCTGAAAGCCCAAGTTAAAAACGGAAGAGGTAGCGAAAAGCGATGGTCGCACAGCGACCCAGCCACCTTGGTAGTGCGCCTTGACTTCCGACATACTCGACCTGCCGGACCAGATTGGTTCGCATTAAAATAAACGGGTGAAGGGCGGGGAAGCGGGGTTACGTGCCAAAGCCACTTTGTGATTATGAGGCACGCCGTAGTGGAGGACTCCGGAAATTTGGATCACCTGGGTTCCCCCCCCACCCCCCTCTTTAACGTGTTTTCGCATTTCGCCCCCATCGAAATGGGGCCGCCGTGGCCGGGATTCGATCCCGCGTCCTCGTTCATGGCAGCCCAACACCATAGTTGGTTTCGCATCACTGCAGGGAACTAATCAGATGTCCGAGTGTGCAGTGGGGGAGAGGAAGCGTTTTGTGCGCGAATGCGGGAGAGTTTTTCTGTCTATCGGGGAGGGCGTGCCTGCCTGCCGTGGTCCGGGGCATTTCCGCGTCGGACTGCCACGGGCGACGTGCTGCGGGTCATTTCTTCGCGATCGATCAATTTACTCGGTGACGGGGGGCCGACCGATTTGGAAATGTCTTCGGGCCGCGCTGATTTGAGCCCCGCCACCATCACCTCGCCCGGTTCCATCCAAAGTGTTGTGACGGCTGTCAGAGGGGCCTTCGCGTTCCACATACCGTCGAACGGGACGGCAATAGCGGTGCGGTGCGTCTGTCGTGGCGCTCAGATTTACTTGACGGAAATGCGTGCGCCGCGGTTCTCGGAACGCTGCTCAACTTGCACACTTTCATGCAGAGATTGTGCCTTCTGCCGTCTGAGAATTAGTTTTGATCAAAGGAGGGTGTTTCGATTATGCGTGCGTTCACAGTGATAACTGGGGTGGCGAAGCCTGTTACTGCACGTTATTCGAGCAAGCTTTTTCTTTATTCTTCTAGCGAAGCTGTTTACTTCAAGCCCCTGTATGCATCCCCCTCATGCGTTCCCAGAGGGCGGGGCTACCCTGGCCGGCTTACGTCCGTATAGGCGACAGGGATGTGTGTGCCGATCCCGGAGATAGTGCAATACCCGGCCGACCCGCGGCGTAGGTGAAGCAGGATTCAAGCACTCCGCCAATATCCAAAAATAAGTTTAATATGTTGGGTCCAAATAGAACTACGTTAATTCTACGTTGTAAGAGAAACAGTATATAGATAAAGTGTTGTTAGTGTAGCAAGTTTGCGTTCATGTGCTTTATTTGTTTTAAATCCTGTTAAATCATGTGCGCGTTGTAAGGATTGGGGTCGGGCATGAAATAAATGGTAGCTGGCCCATGCCGTCGTCCGACTCATCCACGCTAAGGACGTTGTTGAAGGGAGGGACTTGTTCTCATCGATAACGAGGAATACGGGATTTATTTACAATATGTACATGAAGACAGGAGATACATTTCGTCAGTCTAGCAAGGCTGAAAAAGAAGTACCCCGAGCAGCCCAAAGCGGCTGCTTAAAAACCCTCTGTGCTCCCTAGATCCCTAGCTTAGCGAAAAGTTCCGCTCAACCTTCGTCCAATTGGAGCGTCCAAAGTCGTAGTTAACTCGCCTTTAAGGGGGTCACACACTCACTTCCGCACTTTGGTTTCACTGAACACACCGAGGTGAGAAGGTTCTCGTAGCAGGCGCCTCTTGATCCCAGAGCTCACCCCGCAGCTAGCCGCCGGGTCTGTCCATTGACTATGACGACTTCTGGTGCCCGTGAGAAAGCGCCGCGAACACCCTTTTCCAGGAGTTCTCTTGCTCCAAGCAAACCGTGAAGGCGACAGTCAATAACCTACAATACTCGGTCCGCCGAACGTAGCTAGACATGCCGGCGCCGTTGGGCTGTCGAGGAGGCGCATTTTTGTCTTTACAAGCGAGTCGTCGCAGCGGGCCGGGAGGGTTCTGAGGTCGCTTATCCGAAAATTGCCGCCCCTGCAGGTCCATCAAAACAACTGCAGCGGGCTGGGAAGGATTTGCAGTTCAGTACCCCTGCAGGCCGATTGTAACAACGTTGCCTGGGCTTCTGTGGTTGTGACGTCACGGGCGTCGAAGGTGCCGGCGCGGCTGCAGCAGCGGTTGCGGCATATGCACGGGAAACGTGGCGGTTGTGTCGGCGTAGTGTGGTGCCGTATTAAAAAAAAATGTATGTTTTAATAGTGTATGCAGTCCATGTGTGCAGCCTAAAACGCTTCGCTGGTAATCCGTCCCCATATGAACGTTGCGGCCACACGATTTTTTTTTCTCCTTACGCGCAAGGCGACACGCGTATTCGTGCTGAACGCATTCAGCTCTATGTTGAGCTGCTTGAGCACGAGGTCGCGGGATCGAATCTCGGCCACGGCGGCCGCATTTCGATGGGGGCGAAATGCGAAAACACCCGTGTACTTAAATTAACGTTAAAGAACCCCAGGTGGTCCAAATTCCCGGAGTCCCCCACTACGACGTGCCTCATAATCAGAAAGTGGTTTTGGCACGCAAAACCCCATAATTTAATTAATTTAATTATTTCGGCTCAAACCACGTCGGTCGTAAATTCGACATCCGATGGGCTCGGGCACCGCCGCGCCTGCTTCATTGTCGCGCAGTATGCTCTTTGTGAACAAGGTTGAAAGAGGCTAACCTGTGGTTGTATAGCATAACTATGCGGCTTCGTGTCATGGCATTGCGCAGCAACTCGCTGCCAACGCGCGTGTGTGTTTATGTACGTGTGCTTTCTCAGCCGCGGTTAAAGCGAGGCGTGAAATAGGCGCGGCGACACGTACCGCTCTGGTAAGATGCAAGTACGCCCCCCACGTAGCTGCCGCCCTTTGTTTACCGTTCGTTCAGTTTAAACTTCATCCGCACGATTCAGCGGCACTCACAACACGGGCAAGTCAGTGTGTGCATGCGCGTGCGCGTGCATGCTTGCGGTGCATATAGGTATGTATAGGATGTTTAGTCTTAGCTAATTAGATGACAAACTCAATCATGAAGCTTGCTGACAAAAAGAAAGAGCTAGAACACACAAAATCCCAGGAAACTCAAGCACCCGATATTTAAAAAAAAGCAGTGACAGCAAGCCGATGCCTCAGTATAACAACATGTGGACACACGAATGCGAAGGGCAGCGAAATCGAAATGTGTTATAAGGTGTGTAATAAAACGAAGGTGACGGATAGAGAACTACAGATACAGGAAATTGTGTTTTAGTGTGTGTGTGTGTGTGTGTGTGCGTGTGTGCGTAGCGTGCGTGCGCGCACTCTCCACTCGGGACAGGCACCTCGCTTCTCCTCTCTTCTTTTTAATCCGAAACCTCTTCGCTGCTCGGTCGCCCGGAAACCGCCTCCCGCTCTTTCTCAGCGGCGCGTTATATAGGAGCGTTGAAAATGACCAGGAGAGAAAATAAACAATTTTCGCGGTGACCTCGACTCGCGCTTTCTCGTTTTTGGTGATCGCAGTAGCTTTTCTTGGACAGTTGGTGTTGGAGGAGCGGAGGCGATGGCGGTCCGTCAGCGATAGGCCGCGGCTTGTTTTTCTTTCCGCTGACCGCAGCAGCCCCGAGGGTATCGCGATGTTTGCGCTGCGCGTCCACTTGGCGTCACTTCGTTTGCGCGCTGAGATGTGGCCCCAGCAGAGAAGCGACGAGGGGAGAGGCGTCGAGCGAAGGCCACGCGTGGTGTGTCGACTAGCGCTGTTTGATTCTTCTTTTCGGTGTTCTGTATACGGTACTGCGGCGATGCTGGGTCCCGCATTTGTCCCTGGGCTAGAGCGCGGTGCTATTGGTTTTGTGAGAAGGGGGGGGGGGAGGGCTGGGTGGAGGGGGCTATAGGGCCGCTAAAGAGAAATACTGAGTCAGTATAACAGGAGCCGAGTTCTTACGAAGTTGGGGCTATATAACTGGTTCGGGTCAGGGGCGGATTTATCGTGATGACGTGCGCAGCGCAGCTATGGACAAATGACAGAAAGGAACGGCGGAGACGAGTTCCGACTTCATACTGAACTTTACTATCTAACGAGAGAGAGAGAGAGATGGCGCTTTAATGAAAGGCAGAGATTTTTTAATCGAGCGCACGTATATGTAACACGGGATCACAACCTGAAACTGCCGATGCATGTTGTCAAAAGAAAATGCTTTTGAAATCCTTTTTTGTCACCATGCGTCGGCAGCTTTTTAGCTCGTGGTCATGTGTGGTAGGATTATATGCGTATGCTTTCGATAATAAAAAGTTCGTTTGGAAGCCAGCGTTTGTCTCCGTCGTTGCTTTCCGTCCTTCGTCCGTAGTTGCGTACGCGCACGTGGTCTCACCATGCATGGATTACCGACTAGCCCTGTCTCAGAGCTTGATTTAGCGCATTTGTGGGCGGATCGAGAGGGGAGGAGCAAGTTGGGAACGTTATTGGTTTCTAGGGGTGCACGATTCTAAATTTTGAAACCTAATCGAATACGAATTGAATGGCATAGAATCGAATGCTTTTCGAAGGGTTTTCAAATAATTCACCGCTGTTTTCACAATTATTATGAAACTGAGTTCACATCCTGCAGCACTCGGAACGTTAGCGAGTTTTGCGCGTGATGAAGCGTTGTTTAATGAAGACACAGCTGAAATATTAGGAACAAATAAGCGGTTATTTTGCATACACCGCACTCTTTGTAAAGTGCATGCGATTGCTGAGGTCCATTTTCCAATCCATTTTCGAGGTGGTGCAGTTGCGCAGATAGATTTGAAACACCAGGAATGGGTAGGGTTCAGAGCTTCACGTCAGCCAAAGTCTACTTGATGAAAAGTTTGTGATCCCGCACCCTCGGGCTTAGTGGCGCAACACCGAAGCCACTACGCTGGTAAATAAATAAAACAAGAATTGCAGCTCTGCCCGATGTACGAATCATTCATCGCGATAGCGTAGTATTCGACAACTGCACGAAGTAAGGTTCCTATAGTTTCGTCGGCCGTGTAAATCGCAGCAAACATTCGCTTACTATTTACATAACGAGCACGGTGTCACACTCGCACAGGCAAACATACGCTCGATGGCCTCGAAAACTCGCCGTCACAGCGCTGGATTGATGAAGAGTGCCGACAGCGGGAAGGGAAAGCTTCGTGGTTGCTCTTGCTTCACAGGGTCTCCGCAACGCGGAATTCACAGCGCGCATGAATCCACCAGCCATCTCGGCTCGGCCTTAGCGTTTGCGCCCGCCGCAGATTATGTCCAGTATACGGCGCTTGGAAAGCGTATGCTCTCGGCCGCGCGGACAACCATACGCAGCCGCGGCCGGGCAAGAGGAAGAGACGCGCCGCTCGCCTCCACCCCCTTATCGCGCGCTTGATCACGTGACCCCCAACAGTGGGCGTGCGGCAGGACGCCGCGAATCAAGCCGCCATCCTTGTCGGCTTACTTTGTAGCTGGTATGCTTTCCTTCGCACCCACAGCTTACAGGGCGCGAGACGCGATAGGGCCTTATTGCACTTGGGCCGGGATTTTGTAGCGATGCCTTTTCCGATTCTATGCTTTTTCAGCCTTTTCGCGCTTGGCCAGTGGTCAGAGCGACGGTCTGCCCACATTATCAACGGGATCAGGCGGCCGTGTGTGGTAGATGATAAGAATAGCATAGAATAAGGCATAAGTCATCGCTACAAAATAGCGGCCTTGGACTTTATCCGGAACGGCACGGCGACGGCGATAGCCGCCGCTGTGTTTTTTCCCAATAATAAATGAAGCGCAGTAATATCGCAATAATAAATAAGTGTAGGAGCGGGTATTTGTTATTTCCGAAGAAAACGAAACCAAAACTCCCTTTTCTACCTTACGTTTCGTTAAGGTTTTATGGAAGAAAGTTCTTTTTGTTCCCATGTGGTATCGTATCGCGCAAAGCAAGCTTGTTACAGGCGAGTCTCTCAGAGTTGAGAAGAGCTGGTTTCTAATTAACGGAGTAAATCGCGTTCCCGTGCGGGTGTATCACTAGTTAATGCGGGGCTCTTCTCCGACTACGGATTATTCGTTACAGCGGATGTTTTCTTTATTCTTCTTTTTTTTTCTCTTTTGACAGCCTTTATAGCGCGCACGCCTAAATCTCGGCTCGCGGGCGATCATTCTGCGCGTTTCCGCACCACTGGCCAGCCGACCTCTCGCACACGCGATCTTGTGTCCACTCGTAGGCGAGAGCGAAGGCGGCAATGGACAAAGTATATGCTACTCGAGGCCGGGGCCGTTCGTCGGGAACCGCTATAGGGGTACCCCAGGGGCTCTCGCGGCGAGAGCGCGCCCGTCGTTTCGGCCCACTTTCTTTCCTTCTTTCTTACTTTCTTTCTTTCTTTCCCTCCTGGCGAAGCGGAAATTGGCTTCGCCGGCCGTCGCCCAAGATGAGTGTTTTCCGGCCGTGCGCGATGCGCCCGGCACTAACTGCGGGCAGCGACGACGGCGGCAGCAGTCATCGATGGCGCAGCGTCCCTCCACGACCCGCTGCTGTGAGGGGCGCACCCAACGCCGCGCCGTTCGTTTCTTGTGCGCACGACCTGCACCACCACGGCGGTGATACTTCGCGGTGTGTGTGTGTGTGTGTTGGGTTATTCTTCTATAACTGCAAAACGTCGGTGCTTCGGCCGCACTTTCGTCATCTGTTTTTGTTTCGGTTTTTTTTTTGCATTCCCAATCACATTAACCGTGATGCGTGAATTACGCGGTAACGATCGTGTCTGCGAAGTACTGAAATCGATGTAAGCCGCGAAAACAGCTGGAAATCGTAACAAGAGTCCACGCACTCTTCACCAACGTGGCCTCTCGGGCGGCGAGCATATACGACGACGCCACATTTAAAGGAGTGAGAGAGCGTTTGCAGGGGGAAGAGTAGCCGTGCCAGCTGCTGTTTCATTTGCTTCTATAAATCTGCGGCTACGGAACACTTTAAAAGGGTGGAGACATCAAAATTTTCGTTCATGCGTTTGTTGATTCAAACGTTGCGTCATGCTTCAGGGAGCACGATACACACAGCGGGATTCACATATATCCGACAAATAATTTAATAATAGCATTATTATACCGATCGATTTCGGTTTCGGTTTCTGGGCTACGGGTAATGCTATGACGTCACAGAGGAGGAAATGCAACATGGCTTGGTCACGTGGGCCGCAAAAAATGGTGGCGTAAAACGATGCTGCGTCGTCTGCTCGCGCGTACGCTTGCTCTCCCAGCAGAGGTAAACAACTGGCGATTCGAAGTGCATGTCGCGATTATTCTCCGCTGTTTTAGTCCTTATGCAACGAGTTCGACCCTCAGATAGCTAGACACTTCCTTTCGTGTTGTCGTACAGATTTTCCCTTCTAATTTATTTCTTCTCGTTCTTTCAAACCTCCGTGGTCCTTTTTGCATCCATTCTTTGCATCGAATTCACTGTCTCTGTTTCTCAAACTTTCTTTCTGATAACTCCTTGTTGTCTATTTGCACATTCAAAAACCCTGTACTTGGTTGCCAACTTTCTTGAGCTCTTCCTCCATTCTGTGCAAATAGTGAAGCTGGAAGCTACATCTTGTGACTTTTTGTGCAACTGCAGTGAGTTTGGAAAAGGTTTGTGCCGCGTCAGCGTCATCGTCGAAGGCAAATCGTGAAAGCAGTGCGCGTTAATGAATATATGTTGCTACGTACGCTTTGCAGCCTGCAGCATTTAAGCAGAATGCGGCATGTCAATGCAGCATTAGTTTTGCGTGGTCTCTGTGCGTTCACGAAGGAACTAAGGCTATATTTTAACTTGTTCGCAAACTTCTTGCCTTTCGCAGTTTTCCGGCTTAATTACCGGGTAGGTTTACGTAAGCAACAACGCCGGTAACGACATCTGGTGAGACTTTGTCTTACCGCAGTCACTTATACACATTTTCGAGTTACAGCAGTCGAAAAAAAAAGTTTAAAGGGCGACCTGTTCACGCGTTTACGCCGCTGGCGAAAATTTACGCCAGCAGCGAAGTAGATTAAAATTGGTTACTTCAGTAATAGAAAGGTATAGCTTCTCCGGTATTCGGGTAAAACGCAGGGGGCATTGGGGCGGAGGCGTAAACGAGAGCGGTCTGCATGGTGCAGCCACCTGGTGGCGCAGTGCTCAAACAGACAGAAACAGCTAATATTGCAGTAACCAAGTGTATTTTGCTTTGTAGCTGGTGTAAATTTTTGGCAGCAACACGATTAAGCCAGTGCCGGAAATATACACCGGCAGCGAAGAAGAATACGCTCGGTTAATGCAATATTAGCTGTTTCTGTCTGTTTGAGCACTGCGACACCAGGTGGCTGCACCATGCAAACCACTCACGTTTACGCCTGCACCCCAACGCTCCTGCGTTGGGGCGTTTG
This sequence comes from Dermacentor variabilis, assembly GCF_050947875.1. Classification (NCBI taxonomy): domain Eukaryota; kingdom Metazoa; phylum Arthropoda; class Arachnida; order Ixodida; family Ixodidae; genus Dermacentor; species Dermacentor variabilis. The sequence continues at coordinate 138,773,696 of NC_134573.1, forward strand.
TGTCCTGCGTTTGTGTCTGTCCTGGGCGTTGGGTGTCCTGCGTTTCACCGGAATACCGGACAAGCTAAACTCTCTAATAGCTCTGTGTTTGTCCGGTTCAGCTCTGCGCCACCAGGTGGCGGCACCAATCCCGCCGCTCACGTTTGCGTCACAACATCCGCAAACGGTTAGAAGCCTGCGCCGCCTGCTAAAGCTCTCTAATAGCAGCCACCAGAAATGTGTTACGCTGGTCTCGCTCATCGCAGGAAAATGCAACGCGAGCCATCTCCCCTTTAGATGGAATGGATATGCGTTTCACGAAGTATGCATCCTCCCTCTGGGAGGGTGGGGGAGAGCTCTTAGCGGAATTCGAAACTATGCGCGCACGGCGTTCACGAGGAACAGAAACGACGGCATGTCGCATGCGTGTACGACACACGCGGGGGACCCGCATTACGCGCGAGGTTTTTCCGCTTTACCGGTTCCGTATGGAGCGGGAAAGGGTCGTTTCCGCCTCGGAAACTTCTGTAGGAAGAAAAAAAACACCGCGGGCGGGGCCCACCTTGCAGAGTGACGCCGATTACACGGATGGCAGTCGTTTCCTCTTCACGGCAGTCTTACGTGACGGGCGTTACAGAACCGAGTTCCCTAATCCGTCGCTTCGCATCTTTCATTTTATTTTTTTCCTACACGTCGGAAATACTTACGTGTATGACCGCGTAACCGGCGGGGAGTTCCAACGCCTGCGTTATACATGTAGCTTACGCGCGGTGACGTTTCGGATCCACGGTTCTCGCTCTTTTCCTTCTACGAGACGGAATCGCTGCCGCCTCGAGAGGCACGGGAAGGAAACGGCGCGGGAAATATTGCAGGAAGTGCTCGTGTGTATCGTACGCATAAACGCGCGCGCCCGTTGCCAAGATCGAAACTTTTTTCTTCTTTTTTTTTTCTTTTATCGGTTGCGTGCCCGTCGCTGCTTACACTAGCGAAACACGCGACTTTATGTAGCGTACATGCGTACGTGTCATATCTTCTTGGAGATGTAATCTTGAGATGCGGTCGCTGTTATAAGTGATCGGAACGTCGTTTTCGTTTTATTATATACGTATATTTTCTTTCGGCGCTGTTTTAGGTTCCATGCTCTTTTCTGCGGTCGCTCGCCTTATGTACACTCACGATTTTATTTATATGCACTCATGGTGTCATTTGTGTTGCAGGAGATATTTAAGAAACGAGCGGAGTACTATATTTGGCGGCTTCGTCGATGTGCTTGCAGCGCGCGTGCTATCACTGCTAATACGAATCTGAGTCGACGCGCGAGGAAATTACAGATTTGAAGTTTGCGGACTGTGCTTTCTCCTCATTTTTTTTTGTCGTATCTTTTTCTACGGTTTCCCGAGCTCTCCGCCCATACTTTGAATTATAGTAGGACGTATACCGTAATAAGTTCGCTATAGCGTGACTTCTTTGTATAGAAAGTAAAAAATAACACGCCGGCACTGTTTCAACAGTCATTTGGGTCGAAGCGCCAAACATGGCGAAAGGAAATGTTGCTGTGATGTTATTAGAATTACAGATTAGGAAAGTTCGTAACGATCCGTCTTCAATGAGCACAGCACAAGTGTTTAAAGAAATATAGGGCTTCACGTGCCAGAACCACGATCTGATTATGGGACAAGCCGTAGTTGGGGACTACATATTGATTTGGACTAACTAAGGTTTAAAGTGCACCCGGTGTAAGGTACACGAGCTATATTACATTTCGCCCCTATCGAAATGCAGCCGCCGCGGCCGGGATTCCATCCCGCGACCTCGTGGTTAGCAGCGCAATGCCAAAGCCATCACTATGAGCAACCACGGCGGGTGACATATGCTGTCCCGTGTTCTTTTTCTTGTCCCTGTCGTAACTGGTGCTGTTGAAGATGTGCAATGTAGTCGCCAGCTTCTTTTTTTCTTTTTAATATACTAAGTCTTGTTTAGCGATCGAGTTACCACCGCGTTTCCGTATAGGGTATGTTTGCAGCCTCTTTCGTGGGCCAATCCCGGAGATAGCGCAGTCTAAACATGTTCGCCGATCCCTAAGATCTTGTACCGGTGGTATTGCTGCCAGTGGCACAACTATGCTCTACTGGTGGTACCAGTGGTACTGGTTGTATCGATACTGGTGATACTAGTAGTATGGGTACCTGTTGTACCACCGTGCGGTATCGGGGCTCATGTAGTATTGGTGTCGGTGTTACCAGTGGTATCGGCACCGGTAGTACCACTGCGCGTTAAGGGTACGATACCAATCGCATCGGCACAGGTGGCAACGGGAGCGTTCTCGCATTCTTCGCGGCAGCGAGTGTTTTTGAGACGCTGTAGTGGAGACGCTGCGGGCCTCAGAAGAAATTCGATGGTTCATGAGCTGTTAGGATCGGCATGCAGGGGTAGTGCTCTGCAAAACTATCTCAGACCGCTGCAGGTGCTTCGATCGATCCGCGGTGTTGGCGCCCTTCAGAGAACTAGCGTGGACGACAGCGCTAACCGACCATGAACTCCCTTCGGAGAACTGGAGACTACGGCAGCAGGGCCGGCCATGTTTGGCAACCCGTGTATTGTTGATTGATTTGCCGGATCTTCGTGGTCTCTCTGCAGCAAGAAGAGCTTCCCTGACAAAAGGGTGCTTTGCGGTACGGGGGCCCCAGGATTCGTCACACTTTGTTGACACACGTGGCGACTACAGGAGAAAGGCAGCTCTGGAATTTAGAGGCGCTGGACAATGGACAACCGGCGGGCACGCTGCGGGGGTCAGCTCGGGGAAACTGACGCGCTTTTCAAGACTCAAGATAAAGGACAACCGGCGGCGACGCTGCGAAGGTCAGCCTGGTCAAGAAGCAAGCCCCGAGTTCTGCGAAGCCCGTCTGGCGTCGGTGGGGGCAGTGAAAGCTGTGCGTACGTGTGTGTGTGAGCCCTCCTCCTCCAAAGAGGCGGGTCAACTTCGATGACATTGGACGTTACTAATTGACTGGTCGAACGTTTCCCTCACCCAGGGAACTAGGGACCAATGGAGTGTTTATAAGCGGCTGTTTGCCGGCTGCTAAGTGTGCTCGTCTGTGATCGTGCTCGTCAATGTACTCGTGTTAGTGCTCGTGAGCTGTGTGCTCGTTTGCTGTATGCTCGTCTTGCGTGCTCCATTTGGCAGCCATGCTAGACTGTCTAATGTATCTCTTGTTTAAAATGTAAATACTGTAAATAAACCCTGTACGCCTAGTTCCTCCCAAGTTCCTCTCTACGACCTTCAACCCTTACAAATGGTGGCAGCGGCGAGGCCGTCCTCCAACTCTTACGGTGCCCCATTCTCATGTTTGACTGGTTCAGGAAGGCTTTGTCTTTCAAAGCTACAACAACCATACCGAGTAATAATGAACTTCTGAAATATTATAATCCGGTAAAAAGTGTCCATGAGAAAATTGTAGTAGCCCAAAATGAGAAACTCCCGATACAGTTTTCTGTTACTCGATATGTGCTACATGCAAGTGTTTCTCCGAGCGTGAAAGAAGCCCCCGAATGCATGCAAAGTGCCTCGAGCGCTCAGTCGCGCGGCAGTTGTGCGTGTATTCGCGGGCTCGTTTCGCGCTCGAAACAAACAAGCACACTTTTATGTAGCACGTATCGAGCAACAGAAAGCTGCATCAGGAGTTTCTCACGCTAGTTCTACAATTTTCTCATCGACTCTTTTCATCTCATTATAATCAGTTGAGAGGTTGAATAATTATTTAAGCCTAATTGTCTAATTAGGCGGAATGCAAAAAACAAAAAAAAAGAATCTGTGTATTTCCAAGCGACGGCAGACAACATTACCCCTTGGTTCTGACCAGCTACGTGCCATTTGCATTTTTTTTTTTAAATCTTGGCGCGCGATAGCTGGGACACACCGTGTAATGTAACTGGAGCGAAGTGGCAAGGCCGCCCGTACGGCGTTTGCGGCCGGGAATCGCGAGACTCGAGAGGAATGCATGCCGCGCATTCCGCCCTTCGTGAATGTGGCACCGCGCGCGTTCGATTTGGATCTCCCCACGCTTGACGCCATAGCAGGTCACTCGATCGCATTCTCTCTCCTTCTCTACCCCCCCCCCCCCCACTCCATTGCCGTAAAGCGATTCGTATCGGTGCGACGACGTCTTCGCTCGGCTCCTCTTCTATCGAGGCGATTCCACTTATGCATCGAAAGTGCGGTCCCCCCCCCCCCCCTCCGACCCTCGTCGTCGCTTCTCTTTCCCTACCCCATTTCGGAGTAATCGCGCGTCGAATTTCAGGTCTCTCTGCGAGTGTTTGTGGAACACAAGTACTAACTTTCCCTCAGGTACCCTCGCCACACTGTCGCCCGCTTTCTCCGTGATATATTTTTTTTTCTGTCGTAGCTTATTTCGAATTTCTCTTTTCACTTTCGACCGCTCGTCCTTAGAGTGGCGTCTTATCCTGTAGACGCATTGCTAGAGTTGCGATGACCTATTTTTTTTTTCCTCGATGGATTCAAGCGGCCCTCGATCACACGGAGCGATTGATTGATTCCGTGCTTGCCCATTATTGCCATAGCCGAGTGAAGCAAGCAATCGAAGCCCTGTCGCGCAGGTTTGAACGAGTGTTCTAAAACGCGTGCTCGGTCGCCAAGGGAACTGGGTGAGCCGCCGCAGTGGTAAACGTTGACGAAGGCGCTTAGTAGATGCGATTTTCCGCAGTTGTGGCCGCGTTCCGATAGCGAAGACGCCCGCGTGTACTGGCGTACGCTTGTTAGACATGTAGATGAGGTCATGAGGAGGAAACTTACAGATGAAAGAAAATTGGATTGTAGCGCATACAGCAGGCATTTATAATACAGACCGGCAGGTTAGTGCTATCATTGAAAAAAAATAATAATAAACTCGGCGCCCTTCCACTCTGTGATGAAGGATGACCAGTGAAGCTGTGTATGTGGGCCCCGTAATGGCCAACTGCACCTCCGCCGCGGGTCGGCCCTGTATTGCACTATCTTCGGGATCGACCAAAGGCTTTGGATCGACCCACGTGCGGGCAGTGCTTTACGCCTGCTTCACCTCCGCCGCGGGTCGGCCCGGCATTGCACTGTCTTCGGGTTTTTTTTCCTACACGCGGACACGATAGCGGGGAAAGTATCCCTTAACAGCTTCGCTGTAAGAAAGTGTGCAGTCATTGCATTCTACCGGTACTAGCATACATATGGGGAAGAAACTCGGAGGTTAACAAAGCAGCCTCATAAGGAGCTAATAATGACTGCGCAAGGAGCGATATAGCGATGAAATGAAAAAATGTTGCGCATAACGTTATGTTGTGCTATGCGTAAAAAGACAGCGGCGTGGGTTGGAAAGAAAACGGGGGTAGCCGAGATTCTATAGTAGACATTAAGAGGGAAAAAAAATGTAGCTGGGCAGGTCATGTAATGCGGAAGGTCGCTAACCGCTTTTCTACTAGAGTTACAGAATGGGTACCAAGGAAGCGAAGCGCAATCCAGCGCGGCAGAAAATTAGGTGGTGCAATGAAATTACGAAATTTTTAGATATATATATATATATATATATTTATTTACAGAAAGGCAGAGAGGTGGGCCTGAGCTGTAACTTGCTCTGGCCTGCTACTCTACACTGGGGAGAAGGGACGGGGAAGAAAAGGGATGATGAATAATGATGATAATATGAGGAGGAGGCGATGTTGTGGCATCTGTAAAACCGTTCGTCCAGTCCATTGGCTTGTTCAAATGCGACAGCGGCTCTTGTTATCAGGGCTTAGCTGTCCGCTACAAGATTTGTAGGCATAAGAATGGGGTCAGCTGGCGCAAGACAGGGGGAGTACTTGGAGCGCAATCGAGGTAATTGGGAGGAGGCCTTCGTCCTGCAATAGACATAAATAGGCTGGTGGTGACATTTAAATGTGCTGCGTTTTCGATTGTGCGCAGTGATATGCTTTACGCATAAGCGTATCATGTGTAAATAAAATTATGTGGACGCCATATAATGCGGGGACCATGGATATTCGTCAAGCTGCATCTGGTACCGCGTGGCATAATGTCACATAAACTGAATGAATGAAGGAGAATGAATGAATAATCTATTGAACCAGTAGAAGAACGTCGCGTAATATGTAAGGGGCACAGGACACCGGGGGGTCAAGCATTACCTGGCGCCGTGTGACATGATGTCATGTAAACTGAATGAATGAATGACAAACGAACGAAAGAACGGATGAACGCCATGTAATTTATGGCGCGAAGATCCCCGGGGGTTAGGTAGTACGGGGTGCCGTGTGACACGATAACAAGTGAACTGAAATAATGAATGAATTAATTAGTGAACCAACGAACGAAAAAAAAATGGATGCCTAAAATGGTATACTGCGGTATAGTTTTATAGAACAAAATACCAGCAGTATTGCATCAGTCATGTGCGCCTCACATGGCGATAACGTCAGCCCGCGGGGTCTGTTTGTAATCGCTAGACCCCTGTCTTGCACGTATATGGCGTATAACATCATAATACACTTTCTGTAATATACAGAACGCACGGTTCCCATTTTATCGGGCCTCCGGCAATATCTTCGCTCTTGGGGTCATTCACGGGCATGTCCTTAGCCACTTATGAGACGGTGACCGTACTGGAGAGTGCAGAGTCAAATTCAAATTCTTTATTTTTCAATGAAAATACAATAAAAGTGTGTCCAGTACTGTTTGGACCCGTAGCCGTAGGCTAGTTATGGATCCAAGAAATGAAATTATCCAATGCAGACACTTCGTCACATAAACAATAAAAACTTGGAAATGTGGAGAGGGGAATATATACATAATACATATGACAAAAACAAGGCATAACAAGAAACAGTTGATTCAATTCAAAAACATCGTGCACGCTATATATAATAAATGAAATGTAAAGAGCAGATAGATGTCTTGTAACTTGTTTAAAGCATTATTTTATTTCTAGCCACCTCCGTGATGGGAAAGTCGCAAGGGATTGGGACCCGTCGGTGTCCCTTCTTCGTCGTCTCTCTATCTCATTAGTTTTGTTTCAACTGTGCTGCGACTGTGCCTCTCGCTATATCTGTGGTACATGAAAGATGTTCTGTCCTTGGTCTTGGGTATCTTACATTTACTGGGATTGTATCTAAAGTACCCCGCTCTCACTCTGCGCTCTTCCGGCGATCCTTCTTTGAGGACGGTGTATGGCACTCAAAGCAGAGTGAAAGCAGGATGATAACGAACGCGGCGACGGCTATCGTTTCGCTGTGTCATTCTTAGCCTTTCATTGAGCGTACGAAGCGAGTGTCGCACATACGTCATGTGTTGCTGCTATACCAATTTCCTGTGCGCCCACATCTTTTTCTCGAGAGTATTCGGGCGATTTTCCGTCGTCGCGTTGTTTTTTTTTTTTCACTGTTGTCACTGTATCTCTTGTGTTTCTTTTCTGCTGGGGCCGTAGGTCCCCGTTTCTGGGCTCGATGTGGCTCTTCTCTTGCGCCTCCCCCGTGCCTTGACATTTCATTTCGACGTGTAGCAGGTGCTTTTGCTCTTAAAGTGAAAGCGTCGATAGTTCTTGTTGGACCATGGTTGATCGCTTCGAGTCGCCATATTCCCGTCACCCCATTGTGTCGTTCGAACGTCGCCTTTAATCAGCATCATTCATTCATGCCTTCGGGGCTATGTGTTCTAAAAATACCATGGTGCATGGCGATATATATAGGTGCATCGGCGAATTCGCTCAGGCAGTGACGGAATATTACCTACAGTCAAATATTTATTCAGCCGCGGCTTGTCACTACTCGCGGTCCTCCGTTTGTTCTATATGTGTCTTACCGTCAGTTTCTGCACAATTCGTTATGTTTCGGTCTAATTTTTTCTCTCTGAAGACACCTAGCTCCGCCTGTCGATATTGATGAAGATAATTGCGACCCCCATTAAACGATGAGCTAGGATTCGTCAGAAACCATCGTAACACTTTGTAGGCGTCTCGTGTATATCTCAGTTGTCTCTCAGTTGCGCCCCTAATCAAAGAATGCTTTCTGAAACGTTCCATGTGTATGAATAGAAGGCAAGCGGGAAGGGGGGGGGGGGGGAGAATCGAGAATGGCGATGCATATAGTGAAGACGAATACATGTGGTAACCGAATCGTTCTGTCGCTGTTCGTTGCTTGAAGCAGTATCATTCGCCCAACTCGTTTCTCTTTTTTTTTTTAAAGCTGTCTATTCTGAAGTACTACAGTATTACTGTTCCAGAAGACACTCATACAGGTAGATTCTGTCGCTATATATATATATATATATATATATATATATATATATATATATATATATATATATATATATATATATATCACATGCAGTGCAGTCGGTATCCGATGGCGTCGACATATCACCGTGACGTCAGGATCTCTATATATTATCTTGATCCTCGAAGATGAACGTTATATTTTGTGCAAGGGCAGCTGGCAATCATGGTAAACGCTCAAGCGCCCCAGGTTGTCCGCAGTACTTGCATCTGCAACCTTACGGCGTATCTGCACCCTTTAGTGAATGGCATACGGCGTTGCTTGTCCTTGTGCAGAATTCCGCGAGGCAGCGTTGCCCTTCATCGCTGAAATGGCCAAATAGGAGGACTTTATAGATGTTCTTGCGTCTTTTAAGAAAGCTTCGCGGAGCTCTCGAGAAAAGCCAGACCGCGCTGGTCGCAGTTTCGCCCGCGGTAAACAAGGCCATTTCATTACCTTAATGGCCCTCCACTCCCTGACGTACGCTCCTTCCGAGACAGTGATTGCTCAAGAGCGGGCCCCCCGGACTGTGTATGTCGGTGCACCACTGAGCTAATCGCACGGTTGAAAGCGAAATGTCTTCTCCACAGCTTGTCTCCTCGTTTTCGCCCGTATGCCCCCTGACGACCTTTCTCGACGACTCGAGCGAAATATCGCCAGCGCTGCAGTTCTAATACGGCAGAGCGTCGCTATATTATAACTCCGTGTATAGAACTCAGTTTGCGCTAGACGTAAATATCAGTGCCTATCCGATCTCTATGCTTTCAATGACGAAGGAGGAGGAAAAAATAAGGGCAAAACTTTATACATATTGTAGTCTTGTGTAAGCAAATAGCACATTATTGGCGACCTTGATGAGGGCATGCCGTTTGCATACCAGAAGCACACTTCCATGCAGATTAACCAGCGTTGATTCGCCTGAAGAGCTGGCTAGTCTATCGACGTTTTCTTTCTTTGCCAATCTGTTCGTATCGTTTGTTGGTGAGACAGGGCGAACATTTCTTGTTCGTTGATTGGCCGTGTGTCGAATACCAGAGACGCAGACGTCAACGCCAGCGCTGGTGGCGCCATCTTTGGACGCTGAGCTCAACCAGAGCGTGAAGAACTATTATCGCGATGATGCTCGGTGTGGTATACTTTGACTTTGTAAAGGCGTCGGCAGCAATGTGATCATTAGAGGAGTACTGGCACATATTTTCGAAGTCACAGAAACTTTGTCACGCGCTTCGTGTACTTAAAGAGGATAGCACTTCACTTGAAACTACGTTCGCTGATGTACATCATAAGATAGTTCACTTCGGTATATACTTATAAAGCTTGTGCGATAGACGTTTTCGTGACGTCATGTCACAGAGAAAAGTTGCTGACGTTGTGTAGCTGTAAGGCTAGTTATGGGGACGTTGATCCGATAATATAGACAAACGCATGCGTTTCTGACTTGTAGTAAGTTCTTTAGCGCGCACTGAATTACTTGCCAACTTGCCGCTATTTTTTTCCGTGGTTCGGAAGGATTGCACCTTTATTTACCGCAACAAAATCACGCGTGGAATATGTTATGCGTGTTTTAACGTATTGCGTTTTTTTCTCCTTTTGGCAACAACAGCCATACAAGACAAACGTGTTCCTAACATGTTGTGGTTGAACAAAGCACCGAAAGATGTCACTAACGGCGCTGACATATGAAATGCCTCAAGTGCTGCCCCCCCCCCCCCCCTTCCACCGTCTCCGGTGTTCCGATATTCCGTAAAAAGCAATACGTTATGCAGACAGGCTAAAACTGTCCAATATACTACTATCCTGTCTTCGAGTGACTCCGCTTACAGTATAACGTTGGTCGACGTAGTATAAAATTCCTATTACGGGCTTTCACTGTACGTAGCTAGCTGGACCTTCTTTGTGTACCGTGTGCTCTCGGGGGCTGCGAAATCGAGGAAGATGTGATCAGCGTCGGGCCGAGCAAGGTAATCACCGAGAGAGCTAGCGGTTCCGCCGAGCTCAGACTCTGGTCGAACGAACCTGCGGCGCGGGCGTTATTTGTGCCGCTGGTGTTTGGCTTGTTTTCCGTCCCACGCGGCTTGTTTAACTGACCGGTACAGAAGAGTGCGAGCGGTGATTCGGAATGGGAGAGAAAGAAAAGAAAAAGAAAAAGAAAGGAAGGACGTAAAAGCGAGTGGCTACTCTTAATGGAGGAGATCGAGTAGATCGGAACTGCTCTTCCGATGCGGTTGTAAAACAAGAAACAGAGGAAGCCGTCAGCTCTGCGAAGTCCGACCGAGTGCAGCGTTTCCTCCAACGTAGTCGACAGTGTTGCCAAGGTTATAAAAGAAATAAGTAAACAACTAAATGAACAGTCGATTTATTATGTTATGGTGACGCAGGTATTGGGGTGGGATGTGTATTATATACATCGAGAGAATCAGGCATTTGACGCCTAAGACATGCTAAATGTAAAATATAGAAGCTCACGAAGCCGTTATAACTTGTTGGGCATGCATGTAAATATCGTGTATGTAAACTCATTATGTGGTTCCATTTACCTACACGTGCAAATGAAGTATTTGACGTATAATTTTTTATTGTGTGCCATGGACGTTCGAACTCCTCACAAAGGGCTTTCACATCCCGGTCAAAATCGCTTTATTGCGGCAGTTTGCTTTTTTTCCCTCTCTCGCCCATTTTTATAACAGCAACAGCGATGGGAGCAATATCTTGTGAGCACACAATGTCAATGCTGCTGTGGCCTACCTTATTCCACTTAAGTGTTAGTGCAAAATGTTGATACCAACATAGTCGTTAACGTGCAGTCCTTTCATGATTTTCATTCAAAAAGATCAGTCAACGCCACACATATGTTTCAAACACATTTTAGTTAGTCAAATTGTCGTAAGATGTCGCTGCTACCAGTAGTGCTACTATGCTGGTAATGCGTAATCAGTAAGAAATTTACGGTCAAGCCGAAAGTTTGCTAGAGAGTTCTAAGTTGTCCGTAAACGGGGGCAATGCAGTTTACGGAACGCTATAGTCTATAGTGGTAGTCTATAGACTACGGCCGGAAACTGCACGAGGAAAACAAGTGACGCCTTGTTAGCTGCTTCGGTCGTTCATTAGGGTATTTCAGAAATACAGAAAAAAAAAGAAAGCAGAGAGAACAACTGTATGTACGCGCACACCGCAGTGTTAGGAATAGTTGAAGAAACGGTATTGAACATTGCCAAAAACACTTGAAGCAGCTAAATGTGAAAGGGACAGTTGTTGGAGGGAGCGCACTTGGCAGGTAACGCCGAGTGCTGATGGTGTTTTCGCCGTCCGTCCGTCCGTCCGTCCGTCCGTCCGTCCGTCCGTCCGTCCGTCCGTCCGTCCGTCCGTCCGTCCGTCCGTCTGTCTGTCTGTCTGTCTGTCTGTCTGTCTGTCTGTCTGTCTGTCTGTCTGTCTTATTTGTTTAACTAACTTAACCAAAGATGAGTCTATAGTGGGGCGGCCCGGTGAACGTCGTCGTTAGCAGCAGAGCCCCTGCGAGATTTAAACGGGGCAGCATTTGATGTGTACGCGCCGAGCAGTTGCACGGCAGAATGATTCACGTTTGGATGTGTGGGCTGCTGTATGTTCCGAGTGGGGGCCCATCGCGGCTGTAGTGGCGCGACACTGCACACAACTGCGGCGAGAGACGGCAGAGGGAGGCCGCGGCGTCAGAAGCCGAGTAAATGGCTTTCTCTGCGCTCCATTGTTTCCCATTAAAGCGGCTCAATCGATCGCAATTCCATTAGGCTGGCTAGAAGAGCCGAAAGAGACAGTGCGCAAGAGCAAGATATCGCACCCAGGCAGAGCTGGTGCACATTTCCTTTTTCTTTTTTTCTCGCACTGCGACTAGAAGGTTTCTAGCCGTCGTCCCTTACGCACCTAACTTATGGTATTTCTTATCTCATCGGATTTCGCTCCACAACTTCGGGCGGTGAGAGGTCGGGGGATTTCGGAACTCCAGGGAGGAGAGCTTTGCTTTGCCCTATCTTTTTCAGTGTTGGTTATCTGAAGCCGGCGCGGTGCAGAAGACCGAAACTTCGATTGCGGTCTCGCTGCCTCGGCTAATTTGCCATCTTCTCTTGTTGAGTCTGCTCCTCGTTTCCCATTTCAGAGTATCACCAATTGAAAGAAAGAAGGAATCGCTAAATTATGCGAATCGAATAAACAAATATGGTCTCGGGCGGTCGTGTGTGTTTTCAGTCCGCAGCATAGCGTCGGCGCTTGCATGTGTATATTCTTACAGTGGGCATTCCAATTTCCCTGATCTCAGTGTTGAGCGAAGCTCGGTGCGGCAAGTTAATGTTATCGCGAAACTTGAAAGACAGAAGGGAATAAAAGCACAATATGAGTTACGTCGTCCTCTCAATTGCAGTGGTTGCTGCTGTTTTTGAACTGTCTCGGATTGCGCACGGAGCTTGTCCCCTGGTTTCAATTCTACTCTTTATTGACGAACCGCGCAATTCCGAGCTTGACTTAGTCTAACTTGAAGCGTTTGCGCAGCCCATGCGAAAGCCTGAAGAGATCGTGGGTGTGTGTAGCTTTCTGTGTTTATTTCTCGTTTCATAAACGATAACAAGTGTGTACAAATGATTAGAGGGACTCCATTGTGTCTGCGCGTATGTAGCGTTTAACTTCAAAGCTGGCTTCTCTGCATAAGGAGGCTTTGTCGGCTGGAGCCCGCTTCTGTGCTTCCGTATACGTTTCACTAGCGATAGCCATAAGATTTAAGCTTGTAATCACTTCCCTTGGCATGTGGCTGAGAACATTACTGGTGGTGCAGCGTTACACAAGTTTTCCAGCGTAGCAGACACGGACAATCAAGGAAGGACGCGCTGTGATTGCTCAATGTTGTTTGTTCGGGTCTGTTGAGCAGAAAAGCTTTTGTTGTCGTTATCGATCTATAAATAACTGATAAGAGGGGCTGGTAAACCGCTATCGAGTCTGGGCCCTCTAGATTCTGAGTTCGGCGCTCGCTTCTAAGAACCGCTGGACTGTGTAGCTGTGCGCAACAACCAGTTGCGTCAAGCGAATGCGGACGCCTTATAGGCTAATGTAACAAGGCAACGTACCCGTTAAGGACACTAGTTCTCGCGATGAAGTTGCGACACCGATCACTTGCTTCGTTGACACCAAGTCGTAGCACTTAAAAACCAGCATTCTTTTTTTATACAGATTCTAGAATGAGTTAAATTAAATTAAATCTTAAAGCTATGCATATCGAATTACGACAATCTGCCCACCGGCTCTAGCTTGAAAGAAAAACGAAATGTATTCCTGAATTTCAGTAAGGAAATGAGAAGAACAATGAAACGCGGAAAAAAAAGTTAGCCAGACGCTCGTCTGTTTTGGTCTGCTGCTATAGGGATAGAGTACTCGGCTAATTAGTTCGCTTCCATTTATAAAGTCCGCTCCCTCGCTTAAAGTAACTCTGAGAAAATCACTCGTACGCACCCACACGCTATCTATTCATAGATAGCTTTGAAAAGTCGCAGACGATTCCTTTTGTAGGTCAGATTCTGGAATTTCCATGCAGTGCACAAGAGAAAGCGAATCGAGTTGTCCTACAACTTCGTTTGCACGAAGTCGACGCGAGCGAGTCGAGTCAGAAGTCGAGCAGACTCAGCCCGACCCGACCGCGTTTACGTGCATCTTGACGAGCGAATTGAACGAGTAAGCCCAGCCTTTGGCGGGTTTACTCGGTGGTATCACCGGCCGTATCAACACTCTAAACGTCTATTGCTTATCTCGGCGATATGTGAAAATCGTTTCAACTGACAATGGTCTATTGTCAAGGTGCGCTAGAACGGACGCCAGGGACTGTCTCTGAACATTATATTCAGGACAGTCGCATAGAAGACATCGCAGCTGAAGGCGACGAAGGGACTACGGTTTTTGAAAGAGACGGGGGGGGGGGAAGGGGGCTTGGAGAAGTGGCTGTGACAGTGATGTCACGTGCCACGCAAGAGTTGCGGACTGTAACTGACGATGTGTGTACTGTGCTATGTGCTTTCTCTTTATGCTCCCCATCTTTCACCCCCCAATCCCGCGCCCATGTGTAGGGTAGCAAACCGGTTGAGCTAAACTGGTTAACCTTCCTGCCTTTCCTTCTCCACTTTTTCCTTCCTTCCTTCCTTCTTGCTTATCTCGACTGCTGACCGCTTGATGTTTCCGTTCACATTAAATCCAAGCGCTTCTACAAGAGAGAAACGAAGAGGAAAATGTGCAGAGTGGTCTCCGGTCTTTTTGCTGCGGCATAGACATGCCTCATCTTGTTGCGAATATTTGCTCCGATATGTTCTTTTTTTCCCTAGGCAACCAACTCGAGCCTCAACTAGCAAGGCACTGCCTTTTGTGTTATCGAACAGATTTTGCCTTCTAATGTCTTTCTTCCCATCCTTGTAAATATCCATGGTCTTCTTTTTTTGCATCTATTTCGCTGTCTCTGTTTCTCTCACTCTGTTTGTGGCGACTCCTGGTAGTCTATTCGCACTTTCAACTACCCTGTACTTTGTTGCCAACTTTCTTGACCTCTACCTCGATTCTTTTACCCACGCTTTTCAATTACGGATACTTGTGCACTTTAGCCGCCCATTTATTTTGACCCATGTTCCTGAGTCTGTCTTCGAAACATTGTGCTCTGCGCTTTTCTGACTTGAAGAATAGAGGCCCGACCCAAGTCACCCTGCATTGCCTAATTTGTGGTGTTACCGTGGGCTGCCAGAGCAAACGGGCCTACAAATCCTTAGTTACCTTCCAACCCCGACGTGATATCCGATTTGAAGCGCGTAATGAATGGCCTTTGCAAATGCTAGCGCTGGCATCATTACTCCTTTGCAGATTCCACGCTACGCCTCATATTTATTGTGGCCACAAATTGCCCTATGTTTCGTTATTGCTGCATTCCGTTTCCCCTTTATTTTCACATTATCTTGGTGGGTGCATCTTGACTGAGTGTTTCCCTCGTTTATGTATACGCCGAGGTATTTATATTGCTTGACTATGGGTCTGACTTGCTGTTGAATTGACACCACGTAGTTACTCGTCTCTTCATATAAAGATCGATAATTCCCGATTTCTCGGTGCTAAACTTAAGGCCTAAATTTGTCGCTGCGGTGCCAAAGATATTAGTAAATGTCTTGTTGCATTTGGAGACGATCCCACCGCTGTCAACCAGTTGTTGGATCTGGAGGACAATCCCAATTGCTGTCCCCCAGATATATGGACCTTGCCGATGGGTGCGGGAGTTGGCCGAGGTTGAGGAGGACTTTGGGATGAAAACTGGAGGTTTATTTACATTATTTACAGGGAGAGTACAAAGAAATTAACAGTCATGAAGTCATTACGGGCCGGCAGCAACTCGGACGCTGCGGCCCGTGGCACGAAGCTCGAAATAGATGAATGAATGAGTGCTCCCTTGCTGCTCCCGGTCTCTGGCTTTTAAGCCCTTCGGTGTCACGAAGTCACGTCACGTTCGGCCAATCGGCGAGCCCGCTCAGGTGACGCCATTTTCTGCTAATCGGCGAGCCCGATCAGGTGTCGTCATTTTCGGCCAATAGCAGGCGCCCGTGCGATTGTGTCACACCGGGCGCAGAGGGTCGCTCCTTGGGCTCCAGTTGTCCGAGGGCTTACTTCTCTCTGCGGTATTGCCTTGCTGGCTTGCAAGCGCCGTCACAATAGGCGGAAGGGGGCGACTTTTGAGTGCTGCAAAGCAGCTTTGCTCGGGACCTGCGTTACCTGGAACCGTGCCAGGCTCCCGCTACACTTTCGGGAATAGTCAAGCAGTGAATAGCTCCACCTGCGGCGCACGAGGTGGGGGACGCCAACTCGTTTGCACGTGCCGCGCCTCGGGAACGGGGTAGATGTGCTTCTGCGCTCCTTAATTAGCTGTGGCGCGGTTCGATGTGCTCTGGTGAACTCGAATGAGGCTCAGGAAAACGTCCCGTATCGAACAGTCTGTAAATCACTCGCATTGTCCTCTAGTAGACCGATGTCGTCCCCATACATCGGTCTGGGCACCTTCTCTTGCACCATTTGCTCTTCCCTACGTGGAGGAAAGAGGCAGAATAAGAAACTCCCTGACGTAACGTTTTCGAAACCGGAAGTGCAGCTATGTTGGTGTGCCATCTACCTTTGCGCCTCCAATCAGCTCGCCGGAGCAGATAGGCGGCAGCTTTTGAACTTGCAGTGCTACGAGCCGCCGGAAGTGTGCTGCCGACGCGCGTCAGAACAAAGCCTACGAAATTTCTGCAACTGTTTTAGTGAAGCATACGCGCATCTGTGCTTTTCCGCGGCACGTAGAAGAAAACCCGCGCTGTGGTTACTTGAGTGTTTCTGTTGCTGGCTGACACTCACACTCGTAGACCATAAACACAACCTCCAAGCTGACACACCACGCTCCAACGCCATCTTGTCTCGCCAACAGAATGTGGTGAGAGAAAGACGCGGGCCGAAAAAAATCTAGTCTCACTTTTCAGAGGCCGATTGAGCAGCAGCGAGAGCTTCGGGAGTGCGGTTGCTATGACAACGTTGACGTTTGGGGTACCGGTTCCATTGCTGCTTTGCGAAAAACAGCACGTGACTTCCGCCAGACTTTCTTGAACGCGTCCGTGCTGGCCTAGGGCACTCCTACGCTGTCCTTATTACATGCTTCCCTACGAACACTCGGTGCCCTCCAAGGGCCGATTGGACTTCAGCGTGTATTCTGAACGAAGCAAAGTTTGAGTGACATTTACTGAGTCACAGTGGCCCAAACACGCAAAGATGCTTGGGAATTATTGACGTCATGCCGACGTCGCAGAGAAATAATAATAGAAAAAAAAAGAACTTCGACGTACATTTTATGCTTTAATTATTAGCCTTCTACCGCGAAATTAAAAAAAAAATATGTGAATACAATATGGTATATCAATTTAAATTGATTGAGTATTTGTGTTCAGTGTCTCCTTGAGGAATCTTCGAGTAGTCGTTTGCAAGCGTTCCGGTGGCACTACTGGTATGAAAGGTCCTATAAGACAAAACTCGTAGTTCTAGGATAAGTGGGCTATAACAGCCGATTTAGGTACATTATTCAGGTGTACGTCTGGTTTCCTTCCTCTAGTTGAAGGGGCACACAGTGGAAGTGGTACAGGGTGTATAAAAAGGGTGGTTACGTGTGAACAGGCTTGTTTAGCCTGGTTTGTCACCTCTACATCTGAAGAGTCCAAAGAAACGCCAAAGAAACGAAATCCGAAGAAGCTGGGGCTGCTAGGAGTGGCATTCCAGCCGAAGGGAGTGTGCCGGCGCCATCGGAATGCTGACCAGTTCGGCATTTCTGCGAAAAGGCGTGTCTCGATCCATTCTACCCAAATTAAGTGACTCATCCGCGACGTCATTACGAGGTTCAGCTTATGACGTGCGCCTGTCATTAAGGCGTGAAGGTAAAGTCTGCGTTCGTCGTGAGGGCGTCACAACGAGAGGTTTTCCCAGGACACGTTCCATATAGGTCGCCACTAAAAGGAGCCGGAAGAAGGTGTGCGCACGTGTGCAGGGAGGAGTGCCGCATCCAAAAGGCTAGCTGCTCTTCGCCGACGCCAAATTTTGATATTGAGGCCAACCTCTTAAACCAGTCAAAGAGTGTTTGGGCATTGTGGCAAGTGGTGCTATCCGTCAGGCGATCGTGTGACGTGGACCTCTTTTCCTGTCAGCACTGGGACAATGTGTTTGGTGCATCTTTTCGCTTTTTTTCCCTTTCGGCGATCATCTCGGAGGGCGGTGAGTGCTCTTTGCACTCACCTTCTCTCCTCGGAGGCATGCAGTGTGAGGCGACGGCTACGCAACATCTGATTGGCTGGATATGATGTCACCGGTTGCGTAAGTTTCGCGGTCTCGGGAACACAAGTGCTAGTCAAGAATTTTTTTTCTCTGTAACATTCTGTCTTCATGATGTAGCTATGTGAATAAAACTACTACTCGCCGTACTCCTCGACTCGACATCGCCCTCAGCGTGCATGAGGCGGTCGACGGCGTTAGCCGGTACAGTAAATTACAGTAGGACCTACTGCGGTGATCTGCGAGCCGGTGACGCATTAGACTGGTGGTCTCCTCAGAGTTTCTGTGTCTGATCAGGGTCTAATGTATCCGACCGGTCTAGCGCAGTTCGAAGAAGGCCGCTTTAGACATGTTGCGCACGGCAAGGACGCAAACGCAAGAGGTGGTTCGATTGTCTGTTGAGAGCCGCAGTGGCGCCGTACTACGCGGGCGTGTATTCTATTCAAACGAGGAATGGGTAAACTGTACTTTGAATACCCACCACCCTTGTGGCTCCTAATAAACAACAGCGTCGCGTCACGTCACCAGATCGAGTGGTTCGTCGTCTACAGACACCTAAGCTGGGCGCGCCGCGCGCTCTTCATCCTCTCCGATTCGGCTTCGCGCGTCAATCGCGAGCCAACATGTATCGGCGCCACGGCGTATCGCGAGCGAACCGAACCGAACGGAACCGTGCCTCGAAATTCTCCGCGTACCGGCAGACGGTGTGCGCAAAAGGGGGCCGGATGCAAAGTCTTGCACATCTCACAGCATATATATCTTTCTTTTTCTATCCCCGACGCTTTTTTACTTCCTACATGCCAACTCTCACCTTCCTGAACGCAGTGCATACGATTTTCTGCACCGAAACTGAAACTCAAACCCGTTCTTTCCCTTTTGCAAGAACGTGCATGCCTCTACGGCGTCTCGAGCGTTCGGTATACGTGTCCCTCTCCACGTACGGTTCGCGCCGAGAAATGACACGGTGCAACCCCCGCGTTACACGCTAAAGCGATGCGTGCAGTATAGCTTCCAGAATGGCGCATACAAACTTCGTCCCGAGCACAGTAGTACGTGGCCGCGCGGTCTTCCTGGTCGTTTTGTACCGACGAGGTGACCTGCTGCTGCCGCCGCCGCTGTATACTGTGCCGCCGTACTGTACGTGCATGTCGTGCCATACGCGAAAAAACGGCCCGGCGCTCTCGATCCCGGCACCGAGTGTGGGGGATGCCCGAAAATAGACGGGGCTGCTGCGCGCTGGCTCTTCTCGGACTTTCGCTTATGCATGCCGCGCAGAAAGTAGGAGGAGGGCGAGGAGGAGGGTGTGTACAAACTACATGCACGCATGCGCGTACAATACGCGTTCGCTCGGCCGCTGGCGTTTGCCTGTGTGCAAGCCTGACACAGATACAAAAAAAGCGCGACGTCCCTCGACCAGAGAGACCACGGCGCCTCGGCTTGCCAGAGTCTCTCTCTCTCTCTGTCTCTCTCTCTGCTCATTTGTTCGTTCATTTTCCTGTCTGCTTGGCCTTTCTCGCCCGCGCCAGCCCACTACACCACCGGCTGTTCGGCCCTTCTCTTCCTCGCCTTTATGGCGCGAGGCTCCACCTGGTTACGGGACGGTGTCTCGCTTTGGAGTGCGTTTCGTTCCTGCTTCGTCGCTCGGTGTGGCTTCCTGCTCTCCTTTTGATCAGATGGTTGTGGGAGCGAGGGCGGTTGTAGTCCGTTGATCTCTTTCGCCAACTGCGCTACCGCGTTCGGATGGCGCGCCAACTTGTGTGTGTCGCGCGGCTTCCTTTATGGACGGGAGTGTTTTACGTTGGATGTTGTTCTTGTTGTCGTGGTTTTGTTATATGGCGCGCCTTGTGTTGTGGAACGGGAACCTGCGCGGCTTCGGGAGACGCCGGGCCTTGACATTCGACGGCCGCGCGCTAAATGCCTCCGGTCTCGCCTTCTGCATCCTCGTATCCGCGTCGTCGTCGCCGGTGTTATTTGCGGTCGCGCTTCTGTGCGCCCCGCCGCGCGCGGATGTGTCAGGGTTCGAGCACGGTAAGCTCCCTTCTCCCTTGAAAGAAAGAAATAAAACAAAAAGAGAAAGAAAGAAATGAAAAGAAGAGAAAGAAAGAAAGGGGGTCGTATCAGCTGGTAGGAAATATCTGTCGAGCCGTTCGCGCTTTTGATCGACCGCTATACGTCGACGTACTTTTGCGATCACGCGCTGCCGTGTTTACTGCGCAGTGAAACAGTGCCGAGTTGTGCTCGAGCCCCCCCCCCCCCCCCCCCCCCCCCCAGAAACAACTGTCAAAGCAAGAGTCGTCCAAGTACGTGGAGTGCCATAGATGCTGTTGCATGGTGTCTGGTTAGCCCCTGTACGGGGTAAAAGCCGTGAAAACGTGGCGACGAGGTCCACTTCATCGTTGCAGCTCCTGTTTCCCCGATGGCTATACCGCGTCCTCTCGCTCGTGCTTATGCGCGTCTTCCTTCGTATAAACACGGGTGTACAAACACCTCTCGGCCGGTCTCGGCGCAGTGGCGCTCGCATTTTGCCGGCAGATTAATCTAGGGTCTTCATTATATCCTCTCTTGCAGGCCTTGCACTCTCTATGCATATGTTGACTACGCGCCTTTACGTATACGTGGCTGTATAAATAGGGTTGGCAAAACCTAGCTCCACCACAATAAAACGCTTTCCGAGGAAGAAGCTAAAAGCAAACTCGGTGAACCAAGAAGCCGACTTGTGCTCAACATAATGGGACCTGCTCACTGACCCGTGACCAGCAGCCACCTACTCTTGAAGAACGTCCCCTTCATACTCTAAAATAGTTTTCGAGGGGCTGGTAACATTGTCGACCAGCGGTTACAGCGTTTATATCCCGTGTAAATGGCTTTGTACGTTGTGCGTAATCTTCGCTTTGAAGTAGCGATGTATGCGCACACAAGTATTAAATACTCAATACTGAGTACTTACTAGAAGCACTAAGCGTTGCGCTGAAACTCTGTTCCCTATTACACTAATGTTCTGGCCGGTATAACGCTACAAAACCGTCATGGGGAAATTAAACAATATGGCAGGTTTACCACGCTCTACTACCCATTATCTGCATAATGTGACAATCGTTATAGCGCGAGCAATAAGAGATCCGTGGCCTGGGGAACCGCGTTCTTGTACCGTGTTATTCGGCTTTTACCGGGTGTACGAACATTTCTAATAACCTCCCGGGTCGATTAGGGAGCATTCACGTGACGTCTCCGTATGCCATTTTGTAGTCTTATTCACCGCATCCACTGTGCCGCTGAAGATATGCAGATCTGGTTTATGCGCAGCTTTTTCAGCGTGCTTTCTGTGGAGGAATATGGCGACCTCTATGACGTTCGTGCGTACCTATAGTAATCGAATAACGATATTCGATTGGTATTCTATCATTAGGATATTCGCACGGACCCGAAAGCTTAGGAAAATATAAGGAAGCCGTCGTGACTGGTGGACAAGAAAACGCTCATTTTAACGTTAAACTAGCAAAAGCAGTGGTGTGGATTAGATAATTAATGACAATAGAAATTATTCTAGGTGAGAGAAGCAAAAAAATGGAGTCGAGTGGGCCATGTGATTCATACAACAGAAAATCGCCGACGCACTTGAACAGCAGATTTGATGCCGTGAAACGCAGCATAGGGTGGAATACAATTAGATGAAGAAACTAGATTAGTTTTTTAGCCTAGAGGGTGAGTTCTGTTTGTTCAAGTCGGGGTTGATTGACGATCTGTGGGAGAGGCCTCTCTCCTGCTTTGTTGAATTTCAGTTGGCTGATTGTAACGGATATTATACGGAAAGATATCAGTGACATGTCGTACATTAGCATCGACGGCGCAGTATCGCAGCGTCGAGATGAATCACCGACGCCGTATGCTAATTCCTGCGCTGTTTTTTTCCGCACCCCGATCGTCGATCTCCACTCGAGCGATACGAATTTCGCGCGGCCTCATCGCTGAGGCCATCAGCTGGCTTGCGGCTGCCACCACCACAGCCGCGGCGGCGTTGCTCAGGCGACGACGTCACGCGTGACGCAAGTGAGACTGGGTCAGGTGACGAGGGAAGCCCCCCTCTTTGCTACAGTTGAGAGCGAGAAGGTGATGGAGAAAGGTTGAAGCGAAGATGGGGAGGAATTGAGAAAGGGACGGAGCGATGGTGCGGTTCTCTTCGCTCTTTTTGTTTCTCTTCGGCTCTTTCCTGTTTTCTCCCTCTCTCTCTTCCTCCACAGCGGCCCGCTTCCAACCCGCGCGGACCAGTCAGTCTCAGCTGTGAGGAGTCGCGTCGTGGACGGCGCGCTGAACTGAGCGCTTTGCACTGCGGCTGCTGCGCGCGCTTTCTGCGCGGCTGTGCTGGGAACGTCGCAGTGCGTGTGCGTGCGTGGCCACCTGGCTTTTCGAGCGTTGTCGCCTTTGCCGTTAAGCGCACCCGCGTGTTGAATGTATCGTTTCTTCGTGCTGCGCCTATTTGTTTGTTTGTTAATGACGGTGGTGCTTGGCGGAGCTGTCATCGCTTACCTGTGACATCGACGTTTCCTCCTCTGTGGATCTGATTCCAGTGATCGCATCGGGGAAGCGAGAGTGTGTGCTGCTGCTGCCACTGGGGATCGCGCTCCCCGACCTGCCTGTGTGTGTGGCTCATCACAACTGTGCGAGGTCAGTGTCTCCGTTGTTGTTGTGGAAGTGACCGCCGCCGACGGAGCCGAGCGGGAGGATATCGTCGGCTGCACTGAGACTGTGACTGCCGCAGTGACTTCCGTCGCACAGTCCGCACTGCTTACCTTCGGCAGTTCACGACAGGTGAGTTGGACCTGCACCGTCGTTCAGCTTTTCACTGTCTCTTCCGTGTGTGTGTGTGTGTGTGTGTGTGTTTGTGTGTGTGTGTGATTGTTTTCTTGGAGAACTTGAGAGCGAGGGTTGCGGGGACTCGGTGTATTGCGCACCTCTGGGACGATTAGACATCTGACAGTCAAGAAGCGAGCGACTAGGGCTTCAGCCGCTGACGTCAGACGTCATTTGAGATTGCCGCTGACGAATCCCCCCCCCCCCCCCCTACCTCGTCGTGAGCTCCTATGCGAGCCCAATGCAAATGCACGCTTCGTCTGCGCTCTCACGACGACGCACGTTCCTCGCGAAAGCGATCAACTGCCGAGTCCCACGTCATTACCGATTTGCGCGGTGTCACGGTCAACTCGTTGAACGACTGCTGCATGGAATGCAGGTTAACCTAGAATTAATGTCAAGCGCACGTAAACGTTCTCTAAGTTCACTGCGAGACTCGGGAACACGATCCGCGCGTAAACGAAGCTTGAGCCGCAACTGCACCAGTATTCTTACTTGCCGGGCAGAAATGCTTCGTTGCATCGATAACTCCGCAGCTTCATTGAAGACCGAATAAGTGAGCTGATATGTGAACGCTAGCCAGCGGGACACTGTGTTGTAGCGCTCGACAGCGAAACGTGCTTAGATTATAGCAGAGTTCCTTCGGGTGCGACCATCAGGTCACCAAGAAATGCAAACGCTGAGAGTAGGACTCTTTGATGTGCATGCAAAAGGACTCTTGATATGCATTCCGGCAATTCGCGTAGCCGCGGGACTGTTGTAACACCTGCGCGCTGCGGGCGCGTTGCCCTTTTATGCTCGGCGTGGACTTGTTTTCCTCCGATGTCGCCTGTCGCACTCCGCGCGCGTATTTTTTTTTTTCCTTTTTTGCGGGTCGCAGGGTATAGAAGGACCGCTCAGTTTTGACGGGCAAAGCGTTTCATATCGGTGTGTTGCAACCACGCTTCGTGAAAAACGTGCGACGCTCGCTGGTGTCAACAAAGTGGGAATCGGTAAATCATGTGGCGAAATCTCGCACTATCGAATCGGGCGCGAGGTTGAACTGGCGGACATTACGAAATCCCTGCTGCGATTTCTCGAAATATGCGTGGTTGGCCTAGTTCCGAAGAGAATAAATCGGGGCGTATGAATAAATTACGCATCTGCGGCAGCAAGGGGACCACATTTTACCTTGTTAAGTCCGAGAAGGTCGCGAAAGACGTAAGAACGATGGCAACGCCGCAGGGTCATGGGAGTTCCCGCACAAGCTTCTTATGACGTCGTGAATTTTGGCAGGTTCCCTATCGGTAAATAAATACGAACAACAACATTCCGTTAGGAAGGAACGGAAGAGTTCCGGGAACTTTTCCTGCGCCAAAAACAGCCGGAATGCCAGAAAATACTTCGAAATCCGTGACCTCACGCAGAGGCTGCGGCGGCGCTTATCTAAATAATTCGTATATTTAGCTTCGCGTTCTCTTCCAATAATAAACCTTCTTTGCCAAACAAATGAATATACAATTGGAAAGGAACACTTCGTCGGGATAAGCTGATTTACTGCTGCTACTCTTTCGTGTCGCTCTAAAACGAAGTAGGCACGTCCATCTGTCGGTTTTACCAAAACACCTCTGCTTTCCTCTCCTTCTCTCTCTTTATTGCTGCGAGCTTTAACCTGGCGTTTAGATAACGCCAGGTAACAAAGAGAGCGCGCGAGAGAGAGAGAGAAAAAAAAATGACCTCACAGGTAACGCATTTGTTCTGCATAGCTCGCTCGCTTAGAGGGACGTGTCACGAAGGCAGCCATAACGCAGTGAACGAACAAACTGCGAGGGCGCTTGCGTCTCGCCGCAGGGTGACCCCTCGCGCGCCGTGTGCGCTGGAAGAACCGGTTTGCTCTCCTTTCCATGCCGGCCCGATCAGCTGAGCTGACCGCTGCAGGGAAAAACTCGAAGGCGTCGTCGTCGAGCGATCGCGG
Organism: Dermacentor variabilis; assembly: GCF_050947875.1. Classification (NCBI taxonomy): domain Eukaryota; kingdom Metazoa; phylum Arthropoda; class Arachnida; order Ixodida; family Ixodidae; genus Dermacentor; species Dermacentor variabilis. Next base: position 138,798,594 of record NC_134573.1, read on the forward strand.
GGAGACGACCGAAGTGGCGGGGGGCGACCGTTGTCGTTCCGCCGCATCAGCAGTTGCGACATGAGGCTGCGACCCCGGACAGTACGGGGGTGGGCACAAACGGCCGAAAATACCGTGTTTGCCCGTGTAAGGCACTCGTCTAAATACACACTTTTACCGTTGTACAGAGTCCCCGCTAAGCCGTTTGGTTTCCAGCGGCGACCGTTTCTTGCCGCGTGTTGCGGTATTTCAGGCCGTGCGTGGGCCTAGTGAAATATACTGGAATTGGAGCGTGCTATACGTGACACGTTCGCGCTTCGACGTGCTCGACAACTTTGCCTGCCTAAACGCAGTCCAAGTGCGTGAGAGTCAAACAACTAAGTTTTGGCTTTCGCTAGTTGGGTGGCAAAGGCTTACGACGAACGCGGTGAAGACGAACTTTCGGTTATTAGGAACAGTTAGTGAATGTTTTGTTGGTTACCTATAACCCAATAAAGAAAATTAACGCTTTATACGAACGGCGAAATCGATTAAGCCGAACTTCCTCAGCCGCTACTGTTGGCTGCTGCTCGGCTCGCCCGGAGGCCCCTATCGGTAGAATTTGGAGTTGCGACTCTGCTGGCAGCGCGCGAAGCAAATGTAGTTTATGTGGACGCAAAACAAGTACGCCAGCGTCGGCGATGACGTTGACACATGCAGCGCTGGCGGCACAGAAGCAACACTTGGAAGGATATCTTCGAAATTCCTCTTCAGTCTGCTAAACGATGGCGAGGATGCTGTGCTCCCCAAGATGCAGCTGCGTGCGTCATGTTCACGCGTGATGCAGCTGCTAAATGTCCTGAATGCTTTCGCGCTTATATATATATATATTGTTATAGCGAAATGAATATCTGGGGGGGGATGTGGGCTCTTCTATTTTTGTCTGCCAATGAGTGTCTATTGTGCCGCGAGCTTTTCGATGGCGTTATCGCCTAAGACTCAGAGGTACGAGCTTGGCGTCGGTTTGACCGCTTGCCTCTTAATATTACCTCCGCGTGCCTCTTTAATATGCACTAGCATTTCCGAAGCCGTGTATTGGCATCCCGATATGGCGTCCTGTAGACGCCGCGTGGTTGCTGACTATATTTTCGTTTCTCGCGACTTTGAGGACGCCGTATTAGGGAGTTTTCCCAGCCCACTCGTTCACTTTGACGTCTTTCTTAATATTCGTTATCGTTTGGTTTGGAAAACATTCACGGTTGATATAGAAAGTACAAGAAGTGAATGGGTAAGCATGCCCGCACTGGCAGCTGCCACCGGACATGAGGGGAGAGAAACGTATAAATTGAAGATAGGAAGTGAAGCAAGGAGGAAACGAATTGATTGAACGGTTAACGGGGTCCTTAACATTTCGGGAGCCAACGCTGCATGTTGGGTTATACCGAGAAATGCCGCTGTGTGGAGGGCTGCGGAATAGTTTTTGACCGCCCGGGGGACTCTACATATAATGCGCGCCTGAGTATTCACGCGAGCGTTTCTCGTATTAGTACGCCGCAGTCGATGCGGCGCTGCGGGTGTGCAAAAGAATATAGAAAAGAAAGAGAAAGAGAGAGGAGGAAGGAAAGAAAGAAAGGCAGGGAGGTTAACTAGACAAGAAAAGAGTAAAGTATGACAACGACAAAGAATAGAGTACAACAGCAGGAAAAGTGTAATATCACTGCAGGTTGCATTTAATCAAAAGAGGGGCATGAATATAATTTTATGAATAGATATTTTAAACAGAAATGAAAAAAAAGAGAAAGAACGTCTGCTTTATGTTTAGTCTTTAGTTTTGCGCATGCGGGAAGTCGCGCGAGCGATGAAAATCGACGCTCTGTAAAGTGTACTGAAATGTTGTGAAATTACCGAGAAAAATTGGAAAAGCGAGAAGGTGTTGACTTTCGGGCGAAGCTGAAGATTTTTATCTGGCTGGACGACATGGCATAAACCAGTAAGGTCAGTGCTACTCGGTAGATGTCCATGCAGGCTAAATGCTTCGTGTAGTTACCCTAATTTCACTCCTCAAGTGCCTACTGAAGCAATCGACGTACTGTGCCAAACATTATGTATTTTGCTACTGCAGGTAATCGCGAAGCTTCCGTCGTTTCGTCAGTTATTTCGCATCAATATAGGCTGCGTTCTTGGAAGTTCTTCCCGGACACATTTAGCCTAGAGAGAGAGAGAGAGAGAGATAAGATAATGCAGAGAAAGCCAGGGAGGTTAACCAGAGGTAGTTCCGGTTGGCTACCCTGCGGATGGGGAAGGGTGAAGGGGGATAAAAAGAGAAACAGAGTGGAAGGGGGAAATAGAAAGAGAGACAGTTAGCCTAAAGTCTATGGGTATTTAAGGTGAACTCGTGAACTATGTTTACGTTGCAGAAACGCTTTCGTTGTAAGCGATGTTGTTTTCGACCAAAGGACGGGGTCACGGGGACGCACGGCTTCTCAGCTTGCACTACTATCCATTGAGAAAATCTCGGGGGCGCACCCATTAATCGCAGCACCTCATCACTTTCGCTGCAGCTCGTTGACAATGCACCACACTGCGACAAAGTACTCAGCCTTCTTCTGCTCGTCTCCGCCATCTGTGCATACTGTAGGCCCGCAGCTAAAGGTTAAAAAAGCGTACAGTGAACCCCACGCTTCTCGGAATCTCTCCAGTTGAACATCACGAACTGACTGTGTTGACGGTATGCCACCTGTACGAATTTGAGAGAAGTACGCTGTCGGAAAGACTATTGTGCTTGAGAAACATACGCGAAGTTGGCTGTCAACTGCGCTTTGTTCTTAATTGGTTAAAACTTCGGCTTCGTGGAATGCTTGCTGGAGAAGCGATCGAATTGCACCCTATATGCGAAAACAGTGAACGAAATTCTTGCTTTGTGTGTGTGTGTGTGACCTAATTATTCCATTCGCGTTGAATTTGCACAGTGCAATGCGTCTCAGTCGTGTAAAAAACTGCAAATTTTTCATAAATAGGTTCCGTCTAACCACACGCTTAATGCGTCGTTGCTAGTTGTGCGGTTTACATTATTCCTATGGACGATTTCGTGCATGATTTAGCCTAACGCGTATCGTGTGGCCTGGCGGACTGATTATTTTTTTAAACGCTCGACCGCTCACTGAACAACTAGGTTATGCGTATATTTAACCAGCATCGTACCGTGCTGCTCTGTGTTTCGGTGCCTTGCGCTAACCGGTAATGATGGTGAACGTCATTCTATAACGCCATAAATGGACCACAGTGATTTCTTGCAGACCCCTCCCCAAATCGTTCCCGGTGTGTTTGTTTGCTGCATAACAAGTTTCGCGGCCATAATTGAGTTAGTAATTACAAAGCAGACGACATTGGTTCGTCTGGGAATCCTCCCCGCTGCGGCATCATTGCGAAGCCATTGGCTTCAGTTTTCTATATGTACGAGTCTAATCATGCGCAGCGAAGTTCAAGTGCGGCTATGGGAGCCGGGCTTTCTGGATATATATATAATGCTCACCACTCCGTTGCGTACTTCATGCATCGATACAGGAGGCATGGAACACTTTCCGTGTAGCCGTGTCCAGGCAACCGTTGTGTAAGGGGTGCTCTACTTGAGAACCTATTCTGATGCGTGCGTGCAACAGATTGCGTTTCCAGGGTGATCGGTTATAGCCCGCAAGGATGCCTTCACGTCTCTCTCACTCTCTCTCTCTCTCTCTCTCTCTCTCTCTTTATTTTTTTTTCCCCAAAGGAGCGTGGTGGCGCATCGTTCGTGATGATTACCCGCTGCGACATTGCAACAGACGCTAGGGCCGAGCTATATGATCAATTCGTAATTCGAGTGCGTGCTTTCTCTGCATCGCACGCTTGCCAATTTAACGTGGGAGTAGAGCGTAGAAGCTATAGGGTGGGGGGCACGTATAGCCGCTCTGGGGGACGTACCCAATGGCAGCACCGGGGTCACAGATGCTTTAGCACAGATGAAATGCTATGATGAAGAGCAGATTGGGTGAGGGAACAAACGCGAGCTAAGGACATCTTAGTTGAAATAAAAAAAAAAAGGAATGGGCATGGGCAGGACATGTAATGAGGAGCGAAGATAACCGATGGTCATTAAGGGTTACGGACTGGATTCCAAGGGAAGGGAAGCGTAGCAGGGGGCGGCAGAAACTTAGGTGGGCGGATGAGATTAAGAAGTTTGCAGAGACAACATGGCCACAATTAGTACAAGACCTGGGTAGTTGGAGAAGTATGGGAGAGGCCTTTGCCCTGCAGTGGGCGTAAACAGGCTGCTGCTGCTGATGATGATGAAGTGCTGTACTTGCAGATGCTCAGACTTTAGAAAAAAAAAATAAAGTTAGTATACTTGGAATATTTTTTGTAGAATTCCCACCTTACCATACCTTACTTTCTTTACTAAGTTTTATTCCCCTTCCGGCGAGTGTGATCCCTGCCCCGTTTATTGGATGGGGGCGAAATGCAAAAACGTTGGTGTAGGTTGTGCGGTAAAGAGCCCCGTGAGGTAAATATTACCCCAGAGTCGGCCTCTGCAACGCCCCTCACAATAATAGAGATACTTTGGTAGTTCAAAAGCCGGATTTTTTTCTTTCTTTTTTTCTGCTAGATATCCCTCGTTAGCTAATCCCCCGTAGTGGGCAAGCGCGAAGGTGTCATAGGGCAGGCAAGCATACTCGACGCTTTCGCATGGTTGCATCACGAGAGCCACGTATAACATTTTCCGGGTTCATAAGACAAGCAAATATTGCTCACCCGCGCTCATGTTTTGTTTAATTATGGGGTTTTACATGCCAAACCCACGATTTGATTATGAGGCACGCCGTAGTGAGGGAACTCCGGAGATTTGGACCACCTGTTCTTTTTTTTTTTTTTTTTTTAGCGAGCAACTAAACCTAAGTACACGGGTGTTTTCGCATTTCGCCCCCCATTGAAATGCGGCCGCCGTGGCCGGGATTCGATCCCGCGACCTCGTGCTTAGCAGCCCTACGCTATAGCCACTAAGCAACCATGGCGGGTATACTCGCTGAATACAAAAAACGACTATATGCTGCCATTAGCTTGGCAAACTATACGTAGCGGGTAAAGCGTTGAAATTATGCAAACGGTACATATCAGCGGCTGCGCGATCGTCAGGCTAAACGCAGCCGGCGCCATCATGTTGCTTCAACCTACCGCACCGTAAAGTAATTTACACCTCCGAGTGTGACCAAGGGTGCGAGTAGGTCTTACTCCCTTTTTTTGGGCGTAAGGGTAACAGAGAGTTTCAGATTAGGGGACGCAAGCGGCTTGCGTATGCAATAACTGTGGCCCACGGTAGTGCGCATGCGCAGACCCCTACGTCCGCGTCTGCGCATGCGCAGTACGGTGGCCCCTAGTTATGGCGCACGGTACCGCTTGCGTTCCCTAATCTAAAACTTTCTTTTAATTCGCACCCTTAAGCCCTCTTTGGAGCATATGGGTGTGCGCTTTTAGGTCGATTTGCAGCCTTATGTGCTCTTACGGGTGTAAATTAGTCTACCGAGCACAGGCAGCACTGACGAGCTATAACGCGGCAGCAGTTAATTGGGCCACAATCGTGGCACAGCAAATAGGACACCGGACTACAGAAACGACACGGACAATCCCGCACTGTACACCGTGAGTGTATAGGGAAGCCCCTTGCCGACTTCTTTGTCGCGCAGATCACGTGTCAGGATCCCCCCGTGATCCAGCGGAGGTTCCCCGTTAGGCCGTTTCCTTCCTCTCTACCTACTTTCCACTTTTCTTTTTAACCGTTCTCATTGGGCGCGTTTTTTTTTTTTTTCTTTTTCCCCGCCCGCTTTCGTACGCGGCGTATACGTTCCTGAACATTTAGCAGCGGTCTTCTTCGTCTCTCGCTAGTTTCAGAGCCCGTCCTTCTTTTGAAGCCACCGGGAGTGCCCGTTTCGTTTGGCTCGCCGAGCACGAAAGACAGCCTTGTTCCGACGGCGTCGCACCTTCCCCGTAAGATGTGGAAGATGAGCACAGCGGCGAAGGGACTGTGAAACGAAGCGATAAATGCGCGTCCTGTGGCGGGATGGGGGTGCTGGTGGCTCTGTGGCCTTTAAGCCGGATAAATATTTCGAGTATGGAGAGTTTTCGGCTAGGGGACGCAAGAACTAGGGGCGACGGTACTGCACATGCGCAGACCCAGACGTAGGGGCCTGCCAATGGGCCTTAATGCCTGCCGATGCCTGCCAGTGGGCCTTATTAATGGTCCCTTAATCTGAAGCTCTCTTATAACTTGCAGCAGCGCAAGGAAGACGATGGACAGGAATCGAAGACAAACCCAACAGGACAAGATGGATAGCAGTTCCGTTCTTTTTTTTTTTTTTTTCAGCGCCCGATTCCCGGTCGATCGCCCACGGAGCGGGTTGCGCCATTGCACCATAGGGAATAAGAACGTGGACCAGAGCGCTCGTCTTGTCCTGTTTCTTTTCGTTTCCCGTCCATCGTCGTCGTTGCGCTGCTTCGAGATATTTATACTCGAGTCGAACCAAACTTCCTCAATTAAGTTGTCGCTACAGTATAAACAACTGCACGAGTGGCTCTTTATTTTCTTTTTAATTTGTACCGTCGCCTTGTCTGTAGCACGCGGTGTCGTTGCGCGTTATGCCAGTGGCGCTCTCGGTGTTCGACTCCTGTCCACGGCAAAGAGCAACCGTCATCGTGTTCGTGCACTGAATTTTTTTTTTTTTTTTTTTTTGTGTGTGTGTGTGTGTGTGTGTGTGTGTGTGTGTGTGTGTGTGTGTGTGTGTGTGTGTGTGTGTGTGTGTGTGTGTGTGTGTGTGTGTGTGTGTGTGTGTGTGTGTGTGTGTGTGTTTGACGTGTCCGTAATGAAGAAAGTTATCCAGATTCAACGCGTGTGTTGGAATCTAGTATGTGAAGCGAGGCGAAGCTTTCGTGAAGCGTTCACCCGCCGTGGTGACTATAAAAGACTGTGGTGCATTGAGCTGCTAAGCACGATCGAGGTCGCGGAATTGAATCGCCGCCGCAGCAACCGCATTTTTGACGTGGGTGGGAAAAAAAAAAAAACAAAAGGCACCCGTGTGCCCTGCATCGGTCGCACGTTTGAGATCCTCAGGTGGTCAAAATCAATCCGTGGATCTTCACAATCCGGTTTATCTCATAATCAGGTAGGGATTTTTGACACAAGCGTTCAGTTAAATGCTATACAACTGAATACTATGCCTACCAATATGTTTATTTTTGTTCTATAAGGCTGTTTGCTTTAGATACTTATTTATCTGGAGGAACGCTGAACGACGGGACATGGAAAGATGACACAAGGGCGCGTATAATAAGCTGTTTTTTTTTATTTCTTAAGGTCCTTAAATTATCGCTTCTCCAAAATAAACTTTAAGAATGCACCCAACGAGCTCAATTTTCAATCATTTCTGCATTTAGAGATGCGTATAAGCCGTGTTTGGATCGCACCGCTGGTACGATCTGTTGGGAACTCGGCGCTGACGCCCGTGGTTGTACCTGGGTCGCAAGCCCCAAGGGTAGCGTTGGCCTGGCGGCCTGGGGTACAACTGGAAGCCTCCGAAGGTCCCGGCGAAGCATGAGTCGACTGGTAACAACAAAACAACTTGTTTATTTTAACATCGCAAAGAGTTGGCGGTCAGGTTTGACCGAAGTAGAGAGACGGGAGAGCACTTCACTCAACAGAAGAAATCGGAGCCCTCCTTCTTGGCGTCCGGGGGCAGCTGTTTTTATACTCTCGCAGTTGAGGGCAAGAAGGAACCCCTCAAAAGACGAGCACGTGAATGTACAATGGGCTAATGGTGACGCACACTGTCGTAGCGCTGCCGTAGCACCATGTCGAGCAGGATCTCGTAGCACCCTGTCGAGCACGATCTCGTAGCACCCTGTTGTAGCGCTGCCGGTCGGGCACAATGGCTGTAATGAGGGGACGATCCCTGCTTTGGCATCGCCTGTTTCGGGCACAATGACTGGAATGAGATCCCTGCTTTGGCATCGCCTGTTTCGGGCACAATGACTGGAATGAGATCCCTGCTTTGGCATCGCCTGTTTCGGGCACAATGACTGGAATGAGATCCCTGCTTTGGCATCGCCTGTTTCGGGCACAATGACTGGAATGAGATCCCTGCTTTGGCATCGCCTGTTTCGGGCACAATGACTGGAATGAGAGGGTGATCCTTTGTGGTCGCATCGCCGCAGTCGCGCCTGGAAACACCTGCCGATGAGTGTTGCGGCGACGACGATCGGGCCAAAATGTCTGCCGCCCCGCCGCAGTCGCGCCGGCAAAACCACGTGTCGCAGGCGAAACGCAACAGACCGCCCCGCCGGGGGAAGGAGATCCCGATGGACAGGGGACTGCATCCGCTGGCCGGAGGGATGTCGCTCGATGATGCTCATAACCGAAGTCGGGCGTCCTTCGACGTTTCTTGAGCGCAGCGCACAGAGAAGGCCTCGTTCTCTCGTTCAGGTTCGCACGGGACACTGCAAAGTGACTTCGGGAGAGTTCACATTTTTGTTCTCGTTCCCGGCAAGCGTTAGAACTACGCTGAAACTCAACCGCTCAGTCAGCAAGCACGGCACAACCCTCACTAAGCCCTGCCAGGCTCTTTCCCCTTTTTATACCACTGCCTAGTTCCTTACAGTAGTCTAGCATCACTCAGAACGCGTCCACAAATTGAAAAATTGCACTAGAAAGCATATCATCACTTTGAAACACTAAACAAAAGCAATATGTTAAAAAAAATCCTGCCTCAGGAAGAAAAACATCAGTAACAAACAATTTTGAGGCTGATTCCTACGTTAGGGGCTTCGACTTAAGCCATCGGCGTTACCGTTGAGACTCCCCTTTTTGTAACGCACCTCAAAGGAATATTGTTGTAAAGCGAGGCTCCAGCGCAGGAGGCGGCCGTTTTTGGGAGAGATGGTCTGCAGCCATTGGAGAGGGCAGTGATCCGTCTCAATGATAAACCTCGAGCCGGCTAGATAGCATGACGATTTCTGAACGGCCCACACGAGACACGCACACTCTTTCTCGGTGGCGCTATACGCCTGCTCACGACTGGTCAGCTTACGACTAGCATACAGGACGGGGTGTTCTACTTCTCCATTTTCCCGTTGGCACAGTACAACGCCCATGCCTCGCTCACTAGCATCGCACTGAACAATGAACCCTTTTGTATAGTCTGGCGATCGTAGCACAGGCTGGCTTGTTAGGGCACTCTTTAGGGCGCTAAAAGCTCTTTCCTTTGTCTCGTCCCAGACGACTGTTTGAGGCTCTGTCTTTCTTAGAGCATCCGTCAGGGGAGCCGCGATATCAGAGTACCTAGGGATGTACCTCTGATAGTAGCCGGCGACACCCAAGAACGACCGAATATCGGTCTTGGTGCGCGGTTGCGGAAAGTCTCGCACAGCGGCCACTTTTATTTCAGAGGGGCGGCGACGACCCTGACCAATCACGTGACCGAGGTAGACAACCTCGGCCTGTGCTAACTGGCACTTAGGAGCCTTGACTGTCAAGCCCGCTTCGCGCAGGCGGGTTAGCACTGCCCGCAAGTGTGCCATATGCTCAGACCAGGATGCGGAGAATATCGCTACGTCGTCTAGATACGGTAAAGCGAATTCTTGCTGTCCCCGCAACACTTTATCCATGAGACTTGAAAAACAGTATGGCGCGTTCTTCAAACCAAAACTCAACACTTTAGGACGGAATGTTCCCATTGGTGAAATGAACGCCGCATACCTACTAGCCTCTTCTGTAAGTGGAACCTGCCAATAACCCCTGACAAGATCTAGGGTGGAAATAAACTGAGCGCTACTAACTTTCTCAAGGCGCTCCTCGATGTTAGGGATCGGATAAATTTGATCCTTAGTGATGGAATTAAGCCTGCGGTAGTCGACGCAAGGACGAGGTTCCTTGCCCGGTACCTCAACTAAAATCAAAGGGGAGGTATAATCACTCTCACCTGCCTCAATAACACCGAGCTGTAGCATTTTCTTTACCTCAGCCTCCATAATATCGCTCTGGCGGGGTGACACCCGATACGCCTTGGATCGTACTGGCTCTGTGGAGGTAAGTTCTATATCATGAGTAAGTACAGAAGTCCTACCAGGCCTCTCAGAGAACAGACCTTGAAACTCTTGTAATAGCTGGTGTAGTTCGGTTTTCTGCTCGGGCGACAGCGGTGCTTTACTGATAAGGTCACTAAGGCACGGACCCAGCGAGCCGGCAACGGCGAGCGGAGACCCGCGCCGAGTAACGGCACCTTCGAGGATGACGTAGGCCCTCGTCGGGGCGCGCGAGCGCCCAACTGCAGGCATGAATAAAGTTTCTCCAATCCAATCCAATAATGACTTGACCGGTGTCTTCCCTGTTCGTCACTGAGCCTAGTCCCGGAAGCTCGACCGGAAGCTCTTCAGGAACGTTTACCATCATGCACACCACTGCTTCCCTTTGTCTATAAGGTTTGAGCAGATTACAGTGGTAAACTTGCTGTGCTTTCCGCTTTCCTGGCAGACTTACCACGTAGTTAACGTCCGACAGTTTCTGAACAATTCGTGCTGGGCCCTCCCACTGCACGTCTAGTTTGTTGTTTAGCGATGTGCGCAATATCATGACCTCATCGCCAACCTCAAAACGACGGGCCCTGGCTGTCCGATCATAATAAACCTTGGCCCTCTGCTGGGCCTTGGTCATTGCTTCACCTGACAACTCCTGTGCCCTTCTTAAGCGTTCGAGGAGCTTAAGTACGTACTCCACCACGACTGGGTCGTCGCCCCTACCTTCCCACGATTCTCGAAGCATGCGAAGCGGAGACCGAAGCGAGCGACCGTACACCAGTTCAGCTGGCGAAAACCCCGTAGCTGCATGCGGCGCGGTCCTTAAAGCAAACATCACCCCAGGCAGACACAGCTCCCAGTCAGTTCGATGTTCAAAACACAAGGCTCTCAACACGCGCTTCATGACGGAGTGGAGCTTCTCAACGGAATTCGACTGTGGGTGGTACACTGAGCTGTGTAACAGCTTTACCCCACACCTTTCGAGAAAAGTTGTCGTCAAAGCGCTAGTAAACACTGTGCCCTGATCTGATTGAATTTCTGCAGGAAAACCAACTCGCGCAAATATGGACAGTAGTGCATTAACTATCTCAACTGAGCTGAGTTCTTTAAGCGGCACTGCTTCAGGGAACTTTGTCGCTGGGCAGATCACAGTCAAAATGTGTCTGTACCCCGTGGCTGTTACCGGCAGAGGTCCCACAGTATCAATAACGAGCCGTCTAAAAGGCTCCGTAATGATAGGTACCAATTTCAACGGCGCCCTCGATTTGTCCCCTGGTTTGCCCACCCGCTGACAAGTGTCACATGTCCTCACGAAATGGTCTGCGTCCCGAAAACACCCTGGCCAATAGTACTCTTGCAAGAGACGGTCCTTAGTTTTCTTAACTCCTAGGTGTCCGGACCACGAACCCCCGTGTGACAAGCGCAACAGATCCTGACGATAGCATTGAGGCACGACCAGCTGATCGAACTCCACTCCTCGGCGGTCTAGATACTTCCGGTACAGGACTCCACCTCTTTCCACAAAACGCGCAGTTTTCCTGGCGATACCTTCTTTGACATTGCAGCGCACGTTTTCCAGGCTGCCATCCTTTTTTTGCTCGGCTATCAAAGCCGACCGGCTGACTTTTAGCAACCTATTAAGTCCGTCGGACGTAGGCGCGATGAGCAAATCAGTAGATAGCTCTTCTAGCTTTCCCGTGTCGGGCGTTTCCTCTCCAGTATCTGGCGCCTTCAACGTTACAGACTCAAGTTTATTCAGTTCGGGCGTGCTCTGAATATCAGCTTGCTGCGCCTCTGACCCTTTTTCGTTGTTTGATAACGTCGGCCCCGCAACTACCGCCTTTGCAGCGAGCTCCCGAACCTTCGATCTGGTTAAGGCCTGAACACTAGCTTCACCAAACAAAAGCCCCTTCTCGCGCAGGAGGTGATCGGACCTGTTTGAAAATAGGTACGGGTACTGGGGTGGCAGCATAGATGACACTGCCGCCTCCGTCTCAAGCGCTCCGAAAGGTCCTTCAATAAGCACCTTTGCTACTGGCAGACACACGCTATGAGCTTCCACGGCTTGCTTGATCCACGCGCACTCGCCCGTGAACATATGGGGTTCTACATAAGACGGGTGAACTACATCCATCGTAGCTGCGGAATCGCGAAGCACTCGGCACTCTTTCCCGTTCACGAGGAGGTCTCGCATGTAAGGCTCGAGAAGCTTCATGTTCTCGTCAGTGCTGCCTATTGAAAAAAACACAACTTTTGGTGTTGTTTCCGGACACTGCGCCGAAAAGTGACCCGGCTTCTGGCACGTATAACAAACGCCCGCTCGCCTCATCTCGAACCGCTTTCTGCGTTCGGCTTCGGCTGCCGCCGTCTCCTTAGGTTCGGTCGCACTGCTTCCACTCGCATCCGCACTACGCGTGTTCCCCTTTAATCTCATGGGTGTGAACTTCGGCCTCTCAAACTTCGAGCCAAATTCACCCTTTTGACCGTCCTTAGCTCCGCGAGCCCGACGCGTCACAACCTCCTCGGCTAGCTCAGCGGCTTTAGCCACCGTACAAACGTCTGGCCTATCCAAGACCCAGTATCGCACGTTCTCCGGTAACCGACTATAAAACTGTTCTAGCCCGAAACACTGCAGAACTTTATCGTGGTCACCAAACGCTTTCTCTTCTTTGAGCCACTCCTGCATGTTCGACATAAGCCTATACGCAAACTCTGTATATGACTCACTTCTGCCTTTCTCATTTTCCCGAAACTTCCGACGGAACGCCTCCGCAGACAGCCGGTACTTTTTTAGCAGACTCGATTTTACTTTGTCGAAATCCTCTGCTTCCTCTCTATCCAAGCGAGCGACTACGTCGGCCGCCTCGCCGGGTAACAAAGTGAGCAAGCGCTGTGGCCACGTTTCCCGAGAGAACCCCTGCTTCTCGCACGTTCGCTCAAAGTTAACCAGGAACAAACCAATGTCCTCTCCAAGCTTAAACGGCCGCATCAGGTCAGTCATTTTGAACAATACTCGTTCTCCTGCACCGTGTGCCTGACTTCCATTACGAGCGCGTTCCATCTCTACCTCAAGACGCTTCATTTCCAAAGCGTGTTGACGGTCACGCTCTTCTTTTTCTTTCTGCTCTTTAAGTTCGCGCTCCTGTTTCTCTTTTTGCTCTTTAAGTTCGCGCTCCTGTTTCTCTTTTTGCTCTTTAAGTTCGCGCTCCTGTCTTTTTGACCTCTCCTCAATAGTCTCAAGGCATTCCGACAGCTCGTCATCCTCAGCCTCTAACTCAAGAATAGCCTTTAGCAGTTCTGGTTTTCTGAGTTTGTCCGAGACATCCAGACCCAACTCTCTTGCAAGCTCCAACAATTTCGGTTTGCGCAACGACTTCAAATCCATGGCTGCTCTGAATGCTGCTTTCTCTACTGCTTACTATTGTCTTGCCGCAAACTAACCCGGCAGCAACGACAACCACAATTACCAGCTCTGTTTCTGACACTAACAAAAGCCTGGCAAAGCTCAGAAGAAGAAAGTCCCGCACTCACCAAACTTCGCAGGCAGGAATTCCGCGCAGTCGTTCCGCTGCAGGCAACCAGTCGTCACACAGGGCTCGTTGCACTGCTCCCGGATCGTCGTTGAGCTGCTCAGCATACCGTCAACTGCATCTCTTCGCTGCTGGCCTCCGTTGTCGCGATCTCACCGCTGGCAGACAGTTTTTTGAAGTCGGAGGCGATCCCACCGCTGCCACCAGATGTTTGGATCGCACCGCTGGTACGATCTGTTGGGAACTCGGCGCTGACGCCCGTGGTTGTACCTGGGTCGCAAGCCCCAAGGGTAGCGTTGGCCTGGCGGCCTGGGGTACAACTGGAAGCCTCCGAAGGTCCCGGCGAAGCATGAGTCGACTGGTAACAACAAAACAACTTGTTTATTTTAACATCGCAAAGAGTTGGCGGTCAGGTTTGACCGAAGTAGAGAGACGGGAGAGCACTTCACTCAACAGAAGAAATCGGAGCCCTCCTTCTTGGCGTCCGGGGGCAGCTGTTTTTATACTCTCGCAGTTGAGGGCAAGAAGGAACCCCTCAAAAGACGAGCACGTGAATGTACAATGGGCTAATGGTGACGCACACTGTCGTAGCGCTGCCGTAGCACCATGTCGAGCAGGATCTCGTAGCACCCTGTCGAGCACGATCTCGTAGCACCCTGTTGTAGCGCTGCCGGTCGGGCACAATGGCTGTAATGAGGGGACGATCCCTGCTTTGGCATCGCCTGTTTCGGGCACAATGACTGGAATGAGATCCCTGCTTTGGCATCGCCTGTTTCGGGCACAATGACTGGAATGAGATCCCTGCTTTGGCATCGCCTGTTTCGGGCACAATGACTGGAATGAGATCCCTGCTTTGGCATCGCCTGTTTCGGGCACAATGACTGGAATGAGATCCCTGCTTTGGCATCGCCTGTTTCGGGCACAATGACTGGAATGAGAGGGTGATCCTTTGTGGTCGCATCGCCGCAGTCGCGCCTGGAAACACCTGCCGATGAGTGTTGCGGCGACGACGATCGGGCCAAAATGTCTGCCGCCCCGCCGCAGTCGCGCCGGCAAAACCACGTGTCGCAGGCGAAACGCAACAGCCGACATGATTTTGCAGAAGTTTTATGCCGTGATTTCTGGTTTGGTTACGCCGAACAAAATGTGTTTTCACATTGTGGGTCCTGGAGACTGTGGTTCCCGTGCTTATCAGGCGAGAAACCGGAAACTAGTGCCTCCCATTAATTCAAAGTACATTACAGGGCTGTATCTGAAACATAGCCTGAGGTGGCTTGTGAAAGCAGTATATGGCGACGCAAAATATCTAATAAGTTCGGACAATACACGAAGCTTGTTAAGTCATCATAAATACAGGTAACAGTACAGGTTATGAAAGCGCGCACGTCAGGTAAAAGCGTATAGTTAACAAGAGAGGAAGCCGTTTAAGTACTTTACAAGGAGATGCGTAATAACCACCAGGAAAGTAATCGACGAGTTGTGAAATAGCGGTAACGAGCGAGGAAACCTAGCGAATAAGAATTTAGATCAAGAACATTGAAGGGGGCCGCTCTCAAAGCGATATTATTTATTATACGGAACAGCGTTATACCCCTGACACACGAGCAAAACTAAAGTCCTTTCCAGTAAACCCCTTTTGCTACTCTGAAGGACCCTTTGCAGAAAGGAGTTGCGCCGATGACACACGGCACCGCACTGAACTTCTTTAGGTAGTTCCTCAGATGAACGCCGCAAGAAAAATAGCGCTGGCTGTTAAAGCCACAAGAGAGAAAACATTCTTAAAAAGCTGCGTATTTAATTACACTTAGCTACTGTTGAACCTAAAAATATATTTTTTTCATTGTTGATGGCTAATAATGCTTATAGTCGTTTATTTTATTCGCGTTCTTGTGTTGTTAGCAGCCATTTAACTTGGTCCAGCAACTATGTGCAGCCGGTGTTTTGCTGTGCGTGCTGTTTATTCTGGTGATGCCCACGTTTCTGTCGTCCTTTTTCACGTCTTTGTCGTCCCTTCCTTTGTGCGCGCAGGCGTAACGCGTTTTATTCAATGTGTTATTCCAACAAGTGTGGTTTCTTCTCGGTATTTCCTGCGGGCGCTGATTGTGCAGTCTTCATCTCGCGACGTGAACACACCACATGCACGCAGCAAACGACGACGACACTGCCGGAATTCAACATGGCTGCACTAGCGACGTTATGCGAGCGTTTGAGAGTATAGCTAGAGAAAATCTTCACTATTCGACAAACTGTATTACCGCTAATAATTAAAACATTTTCGCAAGGTCAAAAAAAATACCTATCGGCACCGTAGTTGTGTGGCAGGTTTCCTTCTATTGACGAGTTGTACATTCTGTGTGCGAGAGTAACTCATTTTTCCGCTCGAAAAGTAGTTGCGCGATCTCCTTTCCCGAAAAGGTACTTTGCCGTAAAGGAGATACTCCTTTGTCGTGTGTCACTGCACTTGAACGCCTTTCCGGTAGATGTCCCCTTACCTAAAGGACTTTAGAGTGCCCGTGTGTCAGGGGTATTAAGCGTACAGGTCACGACAGTAACCTACAGAAACTACGATTTTTTTTTTTTTTTTTGTCTCATTGAGACTGTATTTAGGAAAGACCTGGGCCCTGGAGAAGCAGTGAGTGAACGGAACTCCGACGTATTTGTCGCGCCAGGCCACGCTTTCTTTTTTTTTACGAAAACGGGAACAAGACGCGACCGACAACGAACCGGGCGGTATTTGTTTTCTTTACTGTCCCTTTTTTTTATTCCTATTTGTTTTTCGTTTCTTCTCGTTTTATCTTTCTTAAAACGTTTTCCTCTCCCCCCTTTCCACACGCTAAGCTGCGTGCTCCGAAGCAGGAAAGAGAGAGGAAGTGTCTTTTTTTTTTTTTTTTCCTTTTCTGTTGCACGTCGCCACGCGGTCGGCGGGTTTCCTCTGTCGCGGTTGCCGCTGCGCGGGCGCAGATTTTTCTCCGTCCTGTCGCAAGAACCGCGTCAATGCGCTGTTGGGACGAAAGCTGCGGAAGAATACGCACTTCCACATCTGGCAGCTATCTAGCGTTGTAAGTAGTGCCCGCTTTTAGATAAAGAAAAAAGAATTTAGTGAATTATGAACTGAGAGGGAGGGACATTTTATTGTACTGTGGGTTGGAAGCGAACGCGTTAGAGAATAGATGTATAATAATTATGATGATGTATATTAGCGTTGGTATCGCAGCTGGAGGGGAGGAAAAAGAAGGGTAAAAGAAAGGTCACGACACGTCAGTGATTTTTTCTGACGATATCTTTACACCAACAGCTAAGCTCGACCTGGTCGTTGCAATTTCAGCCTCGTGGGTGTGTTCCGTTTCGACCCTGCGTCGGCGGATTCCGTTAGGCCAGCTGCTACGTCAGTACGTAGTCCGTCACTGCAGTAAGAATTCTGGGAGCCACCGTTGAACTCCGCGTCAAGAGTAGGCGCCATCAGTGCAGGTATGTAGACGCAGTAACACTTGGATTAGCTTGAGCAGGTGAGATGATGATGTGTGATCACTTGTTTCAAAGGAAATGTCCTTAGAAGTCATCATCGTCATCAGCATCATCATCACCCGAGTATGTGTCTCCGGCATTTATGGTATTCCGGAAACAACTAATACCTGCACAGGAGTGAGAAGGAGAGAAGAACGGAAAGGCAAGGAGAGTAACCAGACGCACGTCCGGTTTGCTACCCCGCACCGGGGGAAGGATGTTGGGATGGAGAGAGAGAGAGAGAGCGAGCACAGTTTCGCGCACCGTTAAAAGTTCGCACGGAGTCTGCGCACGGTGGCCAAGGCCTGTTCACTCGAGGTATCTCAACAGCGCACGGACACCAGAAACAATAGCTGCACGGACAGCCTGAAACCCCCTAATACCTCATACACGCTCTCCAGTATAGGGGCTCGGCTCGCCCGGCGGTGCGTGAATTGTCGCGTGACGACGACGGCGAGGACGAGTTGGCGAGGGCATGTACCGTCCTCCGACGTGGCACGCGGCGACACCGCGGTTGCTGGCCCCGCGTGACCCTGCTCCAGTTGGGGGGGCGGAGCGGCACGCGCGGCCCGCTTCGGGATTTTGCCGGCTCGTGACCGCGACCGACGACGGCGACGCGAGGTTGAACCTTCTTCTCTCGCGTCTCCCGTCGCCCGTGTCATCCGTCCGCGACTGCGACTCGGTGGCGACGACTATAATATAATATTTGGGGTTTTACGTGCCAAAACCACTTTCTGATTATGAGGCACGCCGTAGTGGAGGACTCCGGAAATTTTGATTACCTGGGGTTCTTTAACGTGCGCCTAAATCTAAGCACACGGGTGTTTTCGCATTTCGCCCCCATCGAAATGCGGCCGCCGTGGCCGGGATTCGATCCCGCGACCTCGTGCTCAGGGCGATGAGAAGCGTGGCGAGTGAGTCGGCAGGTTTCGGGCATCTGCGGAGAAGGGACTCCGCGGAGGCCGCTTGTTTGTCGGGAAGACGCCGCGCGCGATGTCGGCAGACGTTGGCTCATCTGTACCCGAATCGGCGAAATGGGTGCGGCAAGCGCGTTCGAGGATGTGGGAAGAACGAAAGTGCGTCGTCGAGAACTCGCCAGTGACTACGTAGTTGCGGAATTCGCGCGCGTGCGGATGTGGCACCAACCTGTACAACACGTGTCGATTTGAGAAAGAGAGAGAGAGATGAGGTTAGGCAGAAAAAATAAAGCACGGTTGGCTACCCTGCACGGGCGAAAACGACTAAGGAATAGGAGGGGAGAAAGACACAAGAAGGGAATCGGAAATCGGGGGGGGGGGGGCGCACAAAATTCTGCGGCGACGCACAATACAGTCTCGCGCAGGACCCGTAAATAACCGCAAGCTAACTAACGCCCTATAGCTGCCCTTGGCAGCTACGTCCGTTGTGACCGCTGCCCTGACTGCATTTTGTTTCTCAAAGCGGCTGGCTGTTCGGCGTTCGTTTGAATGCCGCGCCGTTCCTCCCAGGATACAAGTAGGGTATTGGGGAAACACTATATAGGTGACGCTAGGGCTCGAGTGGCGAGGAAGCCAAACTTTACTTGCGGTCGCTGCATACGCGAGCCGCTTGCATATCTCCTTGTCTAACTGTATCCCTGTTGTTCGCGTGACAGAGAGGCGAGTGAAGGAGAGAAAAATAAATATTCGAAGAGGAAGGATGACTCGGTCTGCTGTTTATGGTCGTGCGCATATACGGGCGAAAGACAAGGCTAGATGAAGCGAAACCAGGACGATGCAGGTCGACAACAGGAAATGGAAGGAAAGTGTGACACAGTGTCGAGGGGCGCTGCGAGGACACATCAATCAGTGCGACTGTTAATGCGGCGCGTTTATGTCTCTCACTTGAAGTGTTGTCTTCCATGTGTCTTTGATACACCGCGTATCTTTCTTTAGCTTTTTTTGTTCATATATTGTCCGTTCGGTGCGCGCGAATCCGCCCCTGGATCTCTGCTTCGCGTTGCGCGCGAAGTCGTTTGTTTTTGTTTCCCGGAATCTGGCCGCTCCCGTTGATTATTCGACCCGCGTATATAGAATATCCTCCAACCGCCGTCTTGGTTTCCGTTATTATTTCGGAGAAGAAAAAGAAGAAAGAAAAAGAAACGGAAGGAATATTTCCCAGAGTTTCCGATAGCGACGCTCGAGCTCACGTCGAGCTGTT
Source organism: Dermacentor variabilis (assembly GCF_050947875.1). Taxonomy (NCBI): domain Eukaryota; kingdom Metazoa; phylum Arthropoda; class Arachnida; order Ixodida; family Ixodidae; genus Dermacentor; species Dermacentor variabilis. The sequence goes on from NC_134573.1 coordinate 138,817,856, forward strand.
GTGTGTAGTCTCCCTTTCCTGCCTGCATAGTCGTTCTGAATGGTACAGCGCCGACCCTTGCGCGCCTTTCTGAATTATCATTTCTGCAGTGTCGTCGAGGCTTATGTAAAATTACTCACGTGTTCCTCTTGGAAGTTCTTGCAAGTGGTTTGAGGACACAAACTCATGCTCCATTCCTGATCAGCATGACCGAAGCTACACACACAGTAAAATTATTTACGCTTTTTTTAACTTTTAATGGTGTGAATTATTTTACGGTGTATTCGTTGTCGGGGGTGCTCTCGTGTGCGCACGAGAACATCGTCCTGTTTAGGAGGAGTTTTTTTTTTTTTTTTACGCTGCAAGTGGGTTGTTATCTCGCTGATGTACGTTGCACGTGCATATATTGTCGGCGTAAGTTGAAACGTCAGCAATTACGTAACGCTAACTCCAATGCGTTGTTCCTTCTCCAGGTTCACCTGCGTTTGTAACAGCGGCCTAATTCAGACTCCTGTAACGTCGACAATTTGAAATGATCATCTTTAAAACGCAGGTTCCAGGTCCATCTCGCGCCGAACTTCCTTGTCATTACGCGTAACGGGCGATCTGATCAGTTATTTCACGTTCGCATTTCAGTTTATGCTGATGGTATGCACGCGTACGTGAAATCTTTCGCGAAAAGTTTTGGTGCCGTTGGATGCGGGGCCACATCCCGTACCCTTGCGCTGCGCAGTGAACGGGTTCCGGATAAAACTTTCATCACTCCAATAGCCTTGGGAGGCTGAGGAGGACAGATAAAGTGTTCTATGACTGAACAACAGCAACTACAGCAACAAAAATGCACTGCTTCATCCGCATAATCGGAACATCGCAGTGACAATTAATACCTCCCTCACTGCTGAGCTCTGAGCATCATCAGGCGGAGCTTCAGGAACTCTGGAGCGAACCTCGGTTTCGAGTTTTAACGTCCGATTAGGCGTTAATTAATTGGTTCTGTATACCATCGCCTAACCAAAGGAGAATGCGACCGCTCCGAATAGCCCGCGCACGTGGAGCGAGCGAGCGAGCTCTCGTGGGAGAAAATCGTGCGCGTGGGGGCAGCACCACCGCTCGGTTCTGTATTAGTTCTGTGCATGGACGCCGCCCTCCTGCGCTTCTCGTTCGTTCCGTGCTATTGCGGCCAGCACTTCCGGCATCGGTCTGTCGCGCGGCCGCGATTCATTACACGCCGCGGTTGCTGCACACCGGCCAGTACGCGTTCGTTTCTCTGATCGCAGAACGCTGACCCTATACCCATTTGTTCACTGCACGGTCTTGATTAGTGTCCTTGCGTTATTTCTTTCTGTGATATTTTTTGCACCTTTGAATTTATGCTCAGATTGTGTTTTTTTTTTATTCTGTACGTTTGCGGGGTCACTGATCTCATGTGAAGCCAGGGGGTTTGTTTTATGTAAACTATAGTTTGTTCTTTTCAAGCTCAACAGCTGTTAAAAAGTTTTGCTTGTTTCGTTATCTTCAATTCATTATTTGTAGACCTGTCAGGAAGTGTTTCCTTTTGCATGTGTTAACCTTCCTGCCTTTCTCTGATTAGCATATCTCTCTCTCTGCATGTGTGAGTAGTTCTGCCATATTATTTTACGTTGTTTTAGGTGCGCTTTTTGACGTTACTGGGGCACATACCTAGTTAAGCCATTTCTTTTTGCATTTTTGGTCCGTGCTCCTGACATTGTGTACACAATGTTTAATATGTCTAGAGAAGATTTTATTTTATTGTATTTGTTCTGTACTCCTTCTCACACGTCGTTTGTAGCACTGTGGATGCTCCAGGACCCTTTTATCCAATAGGAAAGCCGAATGCCCGTCGAGATGTGTTCGTTCGCGCTGCGTCGTCAGCCCACGGCTCCTGAATTTGCGGTATCCGGCGCGCATGCACAAAGTCCTAACATGCCACATGGTGCCGTAACGTATCATGTACCAAGCAAGGACAAAACTCTATAATCGTTGCCATAAATCATACAGTTGCGCCATGAACTATATTGCGCTGCGCAAGGTTGTTGCCTGTGTACGCCATCAGACCTTCGGCAGCGCTGCAAACGACTTGTGAGATGGTATAGAGTTCGTAATTTGCCGGGGAGACTTCTGCGTATCTGCTTCTATGAACCCGCAAAGACAGCAATTACCACGGCCACGGCAGATGAGAAGTACAACAAAGGAGTTTGGCCCGCTTTGGGAATCCGGATCTCAGCATGCGTACAGGCCGTGAGACAGCGACGTTACTGCGCTTCCCTTTCCTCCTGCGTGTCTGCTCTATTTGATTGTCCTTTCTTCGTGCGTGCGTGCGTGCGTGCGTGTGTGTGTGTGTGTGTGTGTGTGTGTGTGTGTGTGTGTGTGTGTGTGTGTGTGTGTGTGTGTGTGTGTGTGTGTGTGTGTGTGTGTGTGTGAGAGAGAGAGAGAGAGAGAGAGAGAGAGAGAGAGAGAGAGAGAGAGAGAGAGAGAGAGAGAGAGAGAGAGAGAGAGAGAGAGACTGTGCGAGTGTTACGCACGAGTCGTGTTTGGAGCTGTTGACCCCGGTTCAGGGATTTCTCTGCCTCGCGTGCGTCACAATGGCGTCTGTGCATTAAAAGAAAAGAAACTACGAAAAAAAAAAAGACGCATCCGAGCAACTGCCTTCTTTTCGTCGCTATCGTTCAATGTGTCGCAACATCTTTCGAGGGGCGAAAGGAGGGAGGGGGGAATGCCTACATTGCTGGCCCGTTATAATGCTATCCTTGCCGTGTATTGCCGCGGCGGCGGCGGCATGCCCAAGGAGCCGCCTTTCTCGACGTCCGTGCGTGCGGGGCCTGCTATACGAGGACTTGACAGCGCTCTCTCTCCGTACCTTGCGTGATGGAGAGTGTCAAGTCTTGCGTTTAGGGCCTTTTGCACCTGTCAAGGTTGTTTTTCTGAGCATCATTCACGTCGCTTCGCGCGAGCTTGTGTGTGCTGCAGGCTAAAATAAATTGAATTTTTGCAGGAAAGGGGGTGAGGTGGGTGAGGGGTGGAATGTAAAGGAGCGGTGGTTCAGCGCGAGTGTTTGCGGTGAACTTAAGGTATAGGGTAAGGACTGCCAGAAATGATCGGCGTACAACTTTAAAAGATTGGAACAGCGTTGTTGATTAGCCATTTGGCTAAAGAGCAGTTTCTGCAAAGACGACTTTAATGTATACCGATTGTGTGTGTGTGTTTTTTAAAGTATACCAAATGTTTTTCAAATGTAGGGTTTGACGGAATCCCGTCGGGTGTGGAGAAGGCATGATGTATAAAAAAGATCGCTGACCACAACTAAAAAAATATTTAGCGAGAAAATTAAAAGGACGTTTCGGCTCCCACGCGGGTTCCTTGTCATTGTAAACAATTAAGGTTCCCGTTGGAAACCGAAACGTCCTCTTACGTCCTCTTACCTTTTTCATAACATACTGTTTTTTAGTTCTTGTTCGGCGTTCATTTTCATTAGTGAACGACTGTTCTTTAACGTTTTAAATGTTCAGTAGTTCTTTTGTTTTGCAAGGCGAAGCGAGTAAAGCAGTGTGTTTTAGTCAAGCGCCAAGTCGGTCTGAATTCGGTATAGGTGCACGACATAAGCGAACCGAAGCAAAATCTCAGGATTAAGGACCCGCGAACTGTAGACATGGTTTCAAAGCTACGCGAAAGCTCCCTACATACTAACATAAAACAGCAATCGTGACGCTAATGAATGTTGAGGCACCTCTAATTATTCTTATTAGAGGCTCCTTCAAAACCGAGCACGAACCACCGCAGTATATTTGTTTCGCATTCTTTGAGGTCTGGCTGCAGCGTGAAGCTCCACACGACGGGGGACGAAAATGATGATTATAGCTTGTGGCGCTGACAGACACCCGGGTGTCGCTATATTCGCGACACTGTCCGAATTCCCCCGTATCGACGAATTCCGCAGTGGCCGTGTTTTGAGCCAATCGGAGATGCCGTAGTAGCCCTGCGGGCCGATCAGAGATGACGACGCGAAAGATGGCGAACTCGACAATATGGGTGGCCGAATTTGACAACGCCCTCTGGCAGGAGTGTCTCTCTTTATTAGGTAACTGGTGGACACGCGTCGAGCCGGCCGAGATGTGTCGCGAACACCACTTTCTCTTAATTTTTTTTTTTACTTTTTCGTTAGCGTGGTGCGAAAATGAGTCGTTCGTTCCTTCATTAAACTTCTTATTGTAGAGTAACCGTACTAATGGCAAGTGCAAGCGACGCATGGTCGTCATACTGTGAGCGCGCGAGCGCCGCGGGGTCGCGAAAAAACAAAAGAAACAAGAAACAATCGCGAATAGCAGCGGTACGTCAGCGCGAACCTCTTTAAGAATGGAAATGGCTTGGCCTGGCGACGCCGTAACGACGTCGCCCTTATTACTTGCGCGCGCGCGCCTTATACACCCTACATATACTGCAGTATTTCGTTCAGCATCCTCCCTCCCCCACCCCAACCCATAACTACAGAAGTTGCTCGGTGAAGCCAACCCGCGCTGCTTCTCTAGCTGCTCCGCGCGTCCTCTTTGGCTGCTCGTTAGCGCTCGGCGGTTCAGACCGCTGCCGCCGCCGCGCTAACGGCGTCGTTTCTTCGCTCTTGCCCCGCAACGACACGTGATGTGCGGCGGCGCAGCTGTCGAGGGCGCGAAGTGCGTGCGCCTCGCGCCGACAATGCAACTGGACCCCTGAGGAGCCATTTTGCCGGCTTTATTGGTGCGCGCTGATTACTTCGCCGAGAGCGCGCCGTACGGGCCAGCGCTGCAGCCTTTGCATACACTCTCCCGTAATGGTTTACTGTACTATTATTACGATTATTGCCGTCATTTCTTTTTTTTTTTCTTCGGGCGAGCATTCGGAGCGCGGCCCGCCCGGTGTTTTGAACCGCTTGCGCTGCTTACACGATGCCCCCCCTGCTTTCGCTCCGTTCTACGAGCCAAAGATCCTTTTTTTCCTGTGTCGCAAGCTCCGCCATTACGGTTCCGTCGACGTGGCTTTCGCTTTGTCGAACCTAAGTGGCTTTGTCGCAACGCCGTTGCTCTTCGACGAGAACCCAAGAAGCGATCTTGCGAGGGCGCATCGGAGAGGGTGGTTTGGTGTCCCGTTTGCTTTGTGCGTGGTGTGGTGGTTGTTTGTTTGCCCCGCTCGCGCTGCTGTCTCGTTTCCGCGGAGCGCCTTTGGTGTATAGAACTTTACTTCGCTCGTGTGTTGTACCACCGCTCGGCGTCTTCGAGCGCACAGGTGTGTGTGTCAATGCTCGTTCTACTCAAGAAAGAGTATATGGCCGGGCTCTTTACCGGCTCCTGCTGCTGCTTCCTGTCAAACGCGGATTCCACGACGTATTGTGAGTGTTCGCTCCATCGGAACCTTTCTTTCTTTCTTTCTTTCTTTCTTTCTTTCTTTCTTTCTTTCTTCGTGTCTCGTGGATGTAGCAATTGCGTATATAGGTCCAACATTGCGACACTCTTCGAAGTCCGCGCGCCAGTACACATTGAGAAACCTGCAACTTTGCCAGCTCCGTGAAAACGCCTCTTTTCCTGTCTATTTGTATTCCTGCACCCGCTGTTGTAAATGCAGGTGATGTTTACTCGTTACGCTTTCGGTAGTGCAGGACAGTTCGTGCGCCGTCGTCTGGTACAGCATCGGTTGTGCGCGTCACGTTGTGGACTTGCCGGCAGGCACTCGGAGTGTCTCGAGCCGATGCACTTCGAAAGCATGTTGTAGTGCGAATGTTGTGTAATCAACTGCGTAGCTCTGTCTTTTGGACATTGTATAGGCAGTCGTCTCGGCACTTTAAAATTTAAGTGCTGGTCTGTGCACTTTGTTTAGATTAAAGAACGCTCTCTTCTTATTTGTGTGGATCGCCGAGCTCATCTGTTTCTTTCAAGACAAAACTTCCAATATTCATAACCTGATCGCTGCTATAATATAAACGCTAAAGGTATTATATCGTGACATCTGTGGTTCGTATACGTCGAGAGAGAGAGAGAGAGAGAGAGAGAGAGAGAGAGAGAGAGAGAGAGAGAGAGAGAGAGAGAGAGAGAGAGGGGAGTTCATTGTGTTCTGCAGGGCGACTTATTTAGAGATCCCATTTACACCTGTTGCTTAGGTCACGTCTTCCCACCTCCACACTGTACCTTATCCGCCCATTGCAGGCAGTGGAGAATGTCGCTGCGTATTCATATTGCACATAGCGACAACCACACGACATTGAACAGTCATCACTTCTGCGTTGGCGGCGTATACCTGTATTTCACTGACATTGTGTCGTTTGCATTGCATCAGTAGTCTACATCGCAGCGATGATTTTCCTTTCGACATTTCTTTACCTGTCAGCAGCTGAGCGACTTGCTGGAAAGTGCGGGTTATCTAAATTAATAAAGCGTTAGAGCAGGTGTCACGTAGCGTTCGTGTATCGACGACACCTTGCACGATGACGTACGCGAATTCGCATGCAACGACTCTATGCACTGCAGCCTGGCATCACAGCGGCGTATAGGTTATCTCTCCGAATCAGTAAACACAGGGACGCTTTGTGTATATATACCTTAAGAAATGCATTTCCGTTGTGTCGGCATGGTATTGTTCGCAACAGCGACGTAACCAACCAAGCGACCACCGTAACCTAACGTCACTACCACGGCCTAATTGTATTTACGAGCACCCGTTATCTTTCATCGAGCGTGTAAAAAAAATTTTTTTTTTTTGCTCAACCGGTTCCTCCCATTATTCGTGCTCTTTCCTCGTGTCCCTGTTGCAGTGTACTCCAGTAATCGCTTACAGCGCCTTCTCGTTACGGAGCAGCAATTTAGCGTCGCTGGCGCGCTCTGGCGACTTCGTTATCTACGCTGCGTCTCCGCGCGCTGCTCGTTTAACCCGTCGCACGGCACGAATCTTTTCTCTGCATAACGCACGCGCACTTCTCGAGGCTGCGCGCCGGTACGCTTGCAAATCTTCCCTACTAGGCCGTCAACCGAAGCAGTAATTCCTGTTCCGGGTCGCGACGGAATGGCGTCGCAGGTGCGTACGGTCGTTATACCGTATTCACTCACGCAGTGTCTGCACCTTCGTTTGGTTTTCAAAAGAAAGGGGCCAGGTTTCCGCTTCTCTCCGCGGGCAAAAACACAGTGCGCCCGTGTGTCAATCACGTACGGATGTCATTGAAATAGTCAACCTATTTGCGAGAGATGTCGAGGGAGGTAGCTCAGTCGATTGACATTCACCATGTATACATAGTAAAGCGCAACTAAAAGCGAGGACCGTGACAGCCATAGTATAAGCGCTTATTAATTGTTCTGCGGATTTAAGTGTTAAATCTTTCGACATGATTTTAAAGGTATGTGCGCGATGAATGTCAATCTGCTTGACCTCACAGAATCTGTGTGGGTATACTGTACCAACGCATCTGTACCGTATAATCCATGTTTTAAGAGTGGTCTGTATATGTTCATGCCGGATGAAGTGGACATGAACAAGTAGAACGCGCACCGGAGTACGTAGGACTGTATATACCGTCAGCTCGCCGCCTTTAAAGCTGGAGGCGTATGCGTGGTAGATTCGACGTCCCAATACGTTGTTCTGTGCGCTATAGGAAGATGTCTGCAGCGAGTGGTCAAGCCTTTTCGAAACTCGTTGTAACCTTGTTCGCAAATAGTTCCAACCTGCTGCGGAGCCTTGTCGTATGCGGTTGTTGGCACTATATAGGCAATATGATAGGGTCACATACGCAGACCGCACGCCAACTCGTACTATGTTCGCGTCCTGCTTTATAGCCCCGGTGAGCTTTTCAATTTCACCGTATGTAAGGGCCCAAATTCGTTCAGTTCGCGCGCCGTGTTGCACGACACACAGGTAGGGCCACCCTAGCACAGGTGCACCGTATACCGCCTCATACGGAAGCCTGCGCGGACGTCTCTACAGCTGCACTCGGAAAGCTATAGCCTAAATGGCGGTTTCCACTTCACAAGCTTCGAGGTGCGCGCCCCATATGCAGGCGACATCTAAGTACATTTTCTGCGTGGAAATTTTTCGATCAGTCCGTGGCTATCCCTCTGCTGTGTATCGTGTAACCGCGAGGGCGAATCAGAAAGTCTTTGCCCCTGTCCTTTATTAGCCAAAATAAGGTCCATATACGGGTAATTACGAATATAAGTACTATTCTACGTACCTTACACTATTTTTCTACATAGTCCCCACGTCGGTTTGGGCATTTGTCCCATCGCAGTCGTCAGTCAGCGACGCACGCGGCCTGCTCATTGTCATGCAAGTCTTCACGGCCTTTTGCGAACTCTCGACACCACCACTTGACACTTCTCAAAGCGAGACACTTTTCCCCATGCGTGGGCTGCGTTTCTCTTCTGATGTCGATCGGCGTTCATCCCTTGCTCCATGGAAAACGAATCACACTTCGTTGCTCGTACGCCGTGGACGTGTGAAGCACAAGCGCCATCTTCAACAACTGACACCAGCGCCGTGCCGTGGAGCTATCGGCAGATAAGGCCGCGCCTGTCCAAGAGAGGTGGAATGGATATGTCGCTGGGAATGGATATGTCGACTTCATATTTACAGCCGTAATTTGGTTAAAAAACACACAAACGCACACACACAAACAGAGGGCAAAGAAATTCTGATTCGCCGTCGTACATAAGGCATATACCATACCTGCGCCTGGCTGGCTCGAGACACGACACGAGTCTTCTGGCCCGGTTCAAAAAGTGGGCTTTCAGAAGGCCACGCGCCTGGCTTATAAGATACCGGTCTATATAATGAACGCGAGGGTCTACGGAGAGGTTAGGAAGGAGGGATCACGCATAAGAGCGTATAAACGCGTGCTCCTTTGTTGATCCACCGCCGTCGCCGTTGTTCCGGTTTTCACGCCTCCTTTCCCGCTTCCTTCCTTCCTCTTCGATTTGCCGCAGCGGCGCATGGAGTGCGCTATTGTCTGCTGCAAGTGGCCAGTGCGGGCGGGGGGCGCTGAGGGGGAGGAGAGGAGAGGTTTCGTTATAAAGGCAGGACAGTTTGACTCGTGAAGCAAGAAAAGAAAAAACGAGGCCACGCTTAGCTGACGGCGCGCTATAAAGGCGCGTGCGCTGGTCTCATAGACTGCACTTCGTTGAGGCAGAGAGAGAGAGAGGGGGGGGGGAGGGGCTGTGCCGTTCATGGTGGCGGCGTGTGCCTTTTGTGAAGGCGCCAGCGGGCGGTCTGCAGTGCCGCGTGGCCTTGGCTTCCGGGGTCCGGCCGTGGCAACAGCGTGCGTGTGTGTGTATGTGCTTCGTGTACGGCTAGACCGGCGGATCTGGTTGGCTTCGGCTGTTTTTCTTTGCGGCGTCGACTTCTTTCGCGCCTGGGCTAGAGCGTTTGTCTCGGTTGCTGCCGCGGTGGTGCTGGTGGTGGCCTGGTTGTGGAGTTACCAGAGAGGTTGTAGCAGCGACGAACTCGAGGCAGAATGACAAATTATCCTGCGTGGATCAGCGTAGTTAATGGAGCGTCATGTCTCTCTCTCTTTTAACCGGATAAGCTTTGTTGTTATTTCTTCGTATCGTTTTGTGTTAAGAGCAGGGATCCTGTGACGTCGAGGCGGCTGCTTAATCGGTATACGCTATCTTGTTGATTGATTGCATCTCTTCTGAAAGAAGCCGGTACATCAACTACCGGAGCAATGTTTTTTATATAGGAAAAAAAAAGTGCTTGCTTTACCGATCTTACTTTGTTATTATTATCGTGCGTTACGACGACCGCCGCTAAGATCTTGAACCTAACCCATACCTAACCGTAGTAGGTGTATACATTGTATTCCGTTGACAAGTGCAATTGACTCAACGCTTGACCGACCCTCGACGATCGCTCACTACAAGTAGCGAGTCGTGTTGACTTGGACCCAGCGGGGACTTGCGGTCTTTTTCTTCTTTTTCGTTTTAATCCTGTCGTGGCGCCAATAGGTTAGGTTTTAGCAAAATCCTTCGTGGTGTATTTTGTTTGACGCTCGCTTAGCTCGCTAGCAAGCTAATGCAATACGCGTGGCGTGTTACAGGCGCGCTGCCGATCTTTAATTGGAGCCGTCCAGCGTCTTGTCGCTACTGGCTGTGCGACCCCACCGAGTGACATTGAAACTGCCGTTCTCATGTGCTTCCTGCGTGCTTATTCTGCCCTCTCTCTCTCTCTCTCTCTCTGTTTTTACATTGACCATCGTCCGCATGGACAGCGTCCAACAACGGTCGCATTGTCGCTCTATAGCGCTCCCCGGGGATTAGCAGCCAGTGTCACCGTGCCAGTCCAACCAGCATTGGCTCAAGGCTTCACCGAAAGGATTACAATTATCAAGTAGCCCACGTGGCAGGTCAGCCACTGTATCTCCTGTTTCTTTCTTTTTTTGTTGTTGTTTCCTTCACATTACTCGGCTGCCAATGTCGCATGCTACGCTCACGTATACTGCGCGAACTCTCCTGTATAGCCCACGTATGTACAGAGCTTCGCGGGCGGACGCTTCTGTAAGTAGGTCATGAATAATTGAGATACATTTCTTCGGGCTTCCTGTCTGTTTTTGTTTTGTTCCTTACTTTTCTTTTCCTCGTGGAAAAGTATACAGCGCTTGGCCGTGCGCCCGTTCGTGGTTCTGTGGGCGGGTTTGGAAAATGCAATTTTTTTTCCTTTTACGTTCACGGAGCGGCTTGCTTGCATGGCGAGCCGATGCTCCGGGTTATATACGACGCGAGTAATCCGAATCCGAATGGGGAGGTGGCTCGCGTTACGACGGTGGCGTTTATTCACTCGTGTGTGTGTGTGTGTGTGTGTGTGCGCGCGCGCGCGCGCGCGCCCGCGCGGTTATGCGCGCTGTACGAAGATGCAACATCAACCACGCGATACTTCAAGGACGACTCGAGGGCGTATCCTTTACATCCAGTTCCCCGCATTTCGACGTTTGACTTGCCGGTGAAACTAATCAACCACCGTTGGGGAAAGAGGAAGAAAAAAGAAAGGAATAAAAGCGCGAGTTAAAGGTGTACCGCTCGAACTGCGGATTTCAGCGGTGAACGAAATCGACTCTTGAGGGCTGAACAATTTTTCGTCATGTTTTTATACGTTGTCAATATTTCTTTCGGGGTGTTCGGCGCTGTTTGGCCGTCCGCCGGCCGTGAGCCACAGGATTCTTAGATCTTGTACCACGCTAGCTTAAAGTGCTTTAGCATATCGCTCTGTACTAATTGCTTCGGCCTACTGGTTGGCTTTCCTGTTAGCTCGCACGTGTGAAAAGGGCACGTGACCGGAGCTGTTAAAACAGCAGATCAGCGGTGGTGGGCCGAACTAAAGTGCAAATATTTCAAGGTCAAGGTGGTATGCCAGTTTGTCGCGCAGTCTTCTTAATGAAACAAAGCCCAAACGGCTTTTCACAGCAACGAAAATGAGAAAACTAGTTGACATTTTTCTTCTGGTTACGGTGAGTACGTCCGTTAATAAAGCAGTAGAGTGTTACCCGAATTAAACTTTTTCTTGTGGTAATTCATTAATTATTAATTGGTGGAACTGAAACTTTGTTCTAGCACACCAAGAAGGCTTTACTATGACATTTGCATTATGTTTCGCGCGCTAAAATCAGAATTTTGAGACATGGAATTCGGGGCGTCGAGAATTATACGTTTGGCTTTATGGGATTAAAGTATATAAATTCCCCCCTTTTATTTTTTAGTTCCTATCCCCCCCGCTCCTACTCCATTGTTGTGTTGTTTTGCATGACATAAAATGTGTGATTACGCGTTTTGGTGTAACGAGAGACCCTGCTCTTTTCCCTCCGTTTATTGATCCCGGTATTCATCTGTTTCACATGCTACTGGTAAATCTGTAATAATCATTTTTTTAATAGTCACTTTGCTGAATTTATGTGCTATAGTAAATAACGAACCCAGCCTTCACTTTCGCCGTGTCTCAGTGCGCGGTTCTGCACGGCGTACACTTGGTTATATACAGTCGTAATTATATTCTCAATATTTTAAACCGGTGTCTTCAGAAACCTCAACTCGGTCCATCATTGGTGACGCTACGGCAATTCCTATACTTGTCCTTCGCAAGGCCGATCGCCACCGATGGTTGAAGGTTGGCAGAAGTTTAATGACTTTCGCGTCTCATCCTGAAACCTTCAACAACAACCTTTGGCGATCCTGAGCACGATTTATCAATGGACACAACTTTCGAAACATCTGCGCCCCCTGTTAGATACGGGACCTTTTCCTGAGCCTCCTTCGAGTTCACCGGAGGATTGGCCTTGTCAACTCGGAGACGTCGATTCGGCTGTTTCTTAGTAATCGAAGCAGCTGCTCGCATATGGGATCAAAAGCGCACGAAGTTCGTGGCGACTTCTGATGGTCGACCCCCAAGGCGATTGGGCCCTCTTCTTTATTTTTTTTTTGAAGTGTACTGAAGGCCTCACAAATATCCATGGACCTGGGAAAACGCCATCACTGCGCTTTGCTATAGTGGTAAACTTGCTTTCCTGTCGCATTCATTTTTCCTTATTAGAACATGTTTGTCTGGCCGCAATTTTTTTTTTTTTTGCGAATGTTATTGCAGGATTGTCAATTTCTTCAAGAATTTATATTTATGATTCGATAAACCTCCGCGCACGCACACACTATATATATATATATATATATATATATATATATATATATATATATATATATATATATATATATATATATATATATATATATATATATATATATACTTGAAGTTTAATTTCACGAGGCCATGCAGCGAGTAGGTACCTTAGCTCAACGTGACGCATGCGTCCTCATCGGATGTTTCCTCGCATTGGTTATGTTGTCCGAGTCGCACGTTGATCTGAACGCGGAAGCGAGGAGGACGTTTGCATATATACGTGACTCGGTCGTGCCTCCCGTCCTCGAGGTCAGTCTTCCAGCAGACCTGTCGCGTTCGCGGACGAACCTACCTCGATGTCGTCGCGTGTCCGAGTCGTCGCTCTTAATATACGCGTGGCGAGCTCGTAATTAGAGTCGTGAGCTCTCGAAGCGAAGCGTTCGCTCTCTCCCAAGTCGACTGCGAGCTACAACAGCACGATCGTCTCTCGCGTCTTTCTTTCTTTCTTTCTTTCTTTCTTTCTTTCTTTCTTTCTTTCTTTCTTTCTTTCTTTCTTTTTTGTATAGCGCGACGTTTTGATGGGGTGGGTGAGCAGTCGCTGCTTCGGCTTCATCCCAAGAACTTCGCAGGAACGCTGTCGTGTAAAAGGTAAGTCCCGCGCGGTTTCGAAAACCCTGCCTGCACTCTCGTGCTAAGCGTCGTGTCGTTCGTTATCGATGCGATACTGTTTGCTGTCGTTTAATACGTGCTCGTGAACGGTAAGGTTAGCTACGTCAGAGCCCAAAACGCGGTTGTGAAATTCAGGTTAACGCTTTCCACACATGACACACGCGGACGTCCTACGGACACCGAAACATATATTAAGCTTACAGAAAAATAAATCTGTGAACAAATAAATCTGTGAATAAATCTGTGAATCCGAGAATCTGTGAAAAATGAATCTGTGAATCTCTGACAACCCTACGTGATTTCCTTGTGAACCCACAAGGAAATCACGTAGGGTTGTCAGAGAAGGCGACCACGCATAGACCAAGTGCTGTCGCTACCTAAAAGATTATGTCTGTCCGAATGGCTCACCTTATCGCTCAATTTGACGGTGCCACGTAGGGCATATTCGTCGCTTCATGTTACGCCGCGTGTCGTTTTGACTTCGCGGAATGAACTTACCGGTGAGTTACTAAAGCTGCACCGTCGCGCTTCGGGCAACGCGTATTGCAGCAGTGTGTATAGGTTAACCGCGCACCACCGCATGCACGAGAAGCCAGCGGATTTATGTACGGTGCTCCCTAAGCTTTAGTAGGACGTTCGTGAGGGCTAGTTGGTATAGCGCTCGTGATGCGTTGTATGTTTCTTTCGCTGTCCTTGTTGTTCGCGCAGTTCTAACCTACCTTCCCCATAGCTGATCGAGCCCGTGGTCGACCGCAAGTTCGATGCTTTATAGTCGCATACCGACTGGAGCGCATGTATAAAGGAATGAGAGAGACGCCCACTTACAGTTACGCCCAGTCTAAAAGAGAGCGCACTTGGAGTGGTGTACTCCGCCATCGATTACAACCGACGTAAGCCTGAAGTCATTATTTTTTTCTTGCGCATGCAAGTCTGCCCTGTATGCGTCGTATCAGCCATTTCCTTTTTTTTTCAGTAGAGCTGAATGAATGTTTCAGTTGCGTTGGTTTTCTTGCTGTAGTTAGTCCTTACGTCTTAGGACACATCAAAAACCGCATGGCTGAAGTAGTTTTCGAGCCATGCACTCTGCACGACGTCTCTCACAGCCCTCGTGCAGTATTCATAATCAATCAGTAAAACAATCAATGGTAATCGGTTTGTCGGTCGGCTACCCAGCCAATACACGTTTTCCTGTATTTTGTCTCCGTCGCCAAAAGTGCGCCCGTTGTCGTCATCAGCTTAAATAACTCCTCTGAAGAATGATGGCCTTTCCCAGATGGTTAGCAGAAGCCCCGCGCCCACATCCCCCCTCCCCACGTCTACAAATTTCCTGATGTCACTGGTCTACCTCCATTTATTGCACTTCCCTTCTTGTGGTACGCATTTTTTTGGTTTTTGACAGACCGCCTTTCCTGTGATGGTACGTTGGGCACGTTTGCTAATGTATTTGTTGGAAAAAGAAAAAAGCTCTCAGGGGGGGAAGGGGGGGGGGCGTCGTACACTGTTCGCTATAGTAGCCGTCGTAGCGCTGGAATAAGGCTAAAATGGCTGCTTGGCAATTCCTTGATGTACGTTTTGTGCAGCGCACGGGGTTAGAAAAACTAACACACAGACATTGCGGAAGACTGCGGCAACATTGCTTGTGCAACCGTGCAAATGCACAGGAGGACGATGTGGCGCCGCGCACTACAGGCAGCTAACGTAGAGTCACGCATGGCTTAGCGTCTTCGGAATAAATCTTACCACCACGCGTCGCAATGCTGTTTTAAGTGGAGCTGCGCTTGGAAACGTCGGCGAGACGCCTGTTTCCTGAAAATTGCTCCGGGGCTTCCCTCAGTTTCTCCGCTGCTCGTAACTCTTCCACGTTTTCGTCCCTTCTTCGTGCAGCGCAGCTAAGGCTGCGGTGTCTGAAAGCCACCCAGGATCGAGAATCTGTTGCGTGTCTCAGAGTAAGGAGGAGGTCTCGCCAGCTGGTGCTTCGCTAATCCTTTTATAATCCTTCCGTTCATCCGGGGCGGTGCACCAAGAGGATTAGCGGTGGCCACTGGACTACAGAACGTCTCTACGTTTCTCGTTCTTCTACAGAAATGGTTGGACGTGGGTTACGCCGCACTGCACGGATGTGGGCCGGGACCCTCCTCTTTTTCTCCTCTCCACGGCGCCGTTGGTATGCACTCCAACCACGCTGTCGACGACAGCGCGTCGTTACACTAACTACCCTGTCCGCAAGCGACCCGTTATTTTGATCGGCGATGGCGTGTCCCCGCTTCGCTCATGTATCTACCGCGCGCGGCCATCTTGGATGGTGTGCGAGCGTTGCGGAGGGGTGGCTGTTTCTCCTCCAATCTCTCGCATCGTCCCTCACCCCCCGTTCCCCTCCTCGGCCGTCGTGTATTCTGCCGCCGCCGCCTCGTGCAGTGCATGAGTTGACCCCGTTTCCAAACGACCGGTGCTGGCAAAAGGCCCCCCGTGCCTGCCTGCTTGCCTGCTGCGCGGTTTCGCCTCTCAGGATGGACGGGGCCCTGGACCTGTCCGTCTTCATTCCTTCTGCTGCTTCCGCGCGCTTCGCAGTGACGTTCATTGCCGCTGCCCGAAGATGAGGGGACTGCCGTACTTTCTTTCCTTTTTTTCTTTTCTTCGCGTGTGTACTCTGATGATGCAGGCAGCTAGCATCTTCCTTTATATTCGTGTGTTTGTGGGCGTGATGGGAAAGAGTTGAGCGCGCGCAGAGATTAGGCTGCTTGACACTGTTTGCAGAAGCGGTCGTCGAGAGGCGTTTGCAGCCAGGGGGAGGGCCTCCCCCTCGCGTCCGCTGTGGTGCGCCGAGGACCGCGTGCAGACGAGGTGAGTGAAAGGGTACGCGCATATATACTGCATACACGTTCGCCGCTCGTCTTGGAATTTTCGTGCCTGTCCCGGGCGGGTTTCCTTTTTCTGGGCCGACGAAGAGTCGCAGTCGGCGCGGGTCGGGTAGCTGACCTAGCGTTCGGGTCGGCGTTTGAATGCCGCGTCGGCAACACTTTGTGAAAGGCCCGCCGTTAACCTAGTTCTCTGTGACTAGACGGATGGGTCCGAAAACGTAGTCTACGCATTGTGCCTTTCTTTTGTGTGTGCGTTTGTGAGCCCGGGAAAAAAGGCCGGTGGCCGCTTCCGGTGTTAGGAGTATACTATCCGCTGGTTGTCTGTGGACTTCTGCGCGGTGAAGTGGTGGCTCAGTGGCTATGACGTTGAGCTGCAGAACACGACTTCGCGGACTCGATTCACCGGGCGACTGCGGCTGCATCTCTACGGGCATAAAGTTCAAAAAAAAAAACAGAAAAAAAAACAAAGAACGGTAGTCTACTGACACGCAAGTGCACTTTAGAAGCAACCCTATCATGGAGCTGTCTTCATGTGTAACAGTCCGGCTACGAGGCGTCCCTGTATCGGGCGTCGCCGGTGTCCCGAATGTCGCGTGTAGCCGTATAGAGACGTATTGTACGGAAAGGTGCGCGTTCCTGTTCGACACGTGGGTTGCTGATGGGCCCAATCTGCCAGTTACCAGCTTGTCTGGAATGACACACGTGCTGTGACACCTGGGCCGTTCTCATGCGAGCTTGAATTTGAGCCATACTCACGCGCAGCCAAACTACATACATCCCTCATTCAATTTAATCTTCAGGCCTTGAGTGTTCGTCACTTTTCTGTTTGAGGTTTCGATAAGAGAACAAAGGTTGGTTTTGAAAGAAAGGGGCTGTAGATAGATAAAGAATGCGTGCGTGCGTGCGTGCGTGCGTGCTAGCTGGGACTGGTTCTTTTGTAAGCGGGTATTCAATCTCTCCAGCCTTGCATATCTCGGTGAGTGAAAGTGGTTCACCCAGATAGGAACACCAGTTACTTTTGCCCATAATGTCGCCTACTTTCGTTCTCGCTCGTTGCATTTATTTCTTGCGGTAATTCCACCTTTTCTTCACGCGAGCTGGCAGACATCTGTGTATATCTTGTATGCTTGAAGCGATCGAGGCCGTTGGTCCCGACCATGTGATCGGCCGATGAAACGCAGAGAGACGCACCGGTGTGGTGCAGGTCATCAGACGAAGACGGCCGATCCGTATCTGCGCTATCTTGTCTCGAGAGCGATCGACCCGCATTCAGCGACGAGCACCGCCCGTTCGGTTGCAGCTCGTTTCGGCAGTGCTTCTTCGGCTCGCCGGCGCGTGTATGTTGTACACATACGAGGAAGCCTGCGATGATTTCCCGTGTGCGACGATATCTCGCGATGCCTATAAGCAGTGCAGGGTCTCAGAGCGCGTATACACGCTTCAGGGATGCCCAAAGTACACGTGTAGTACACGCGCACAACTTTCGCGCGCGACGCTGTTTTTCTGCCGCTCCTGCCTGTGCATGTACACCGGCTCGCTCGGCCGCGTCTTCGAGGGACGCGTCTCCGATATCGACAGCCGCCTATATATACCGCGTATGTCGGAAGGCTTCGCGCTGCCGACTTTGTGTAGTCCGTGTTATATCGTACTGTATTCAGAGTGAACGACTGGGGCATGGTTTTGAGGTGCTTCCTGGTGTGCGCGAACTTGACACGTTATGGTGTGTGCGTGTGTGGGGTGGGGTGGGGAATAAGCCTGGGTTTCTGCCCTCGCGCATCGGATCATAGTACCACCACCGCCACCTCTCACTCCACTCCCTCTGTTCCCGCATGCGTGCTGAGCCGTGCTCCCACCTGGGAGGCAGAGTATAGAGTGTCTCCTTTCCCCGCCGAAAATCTCTATTTCTTGGCCTTATGTTAGATACGGAGAACACGTAGGGGCGCGCGGGTCCCCAAGTTGTGCACTTGCGGGTTCTGCCGGAGCCAATGCCGGTGAGGTTGCGCAGGGGCACACTTTCTTCCTCGCCGATTCTCCATGAGCTAGGCAGGAGAAGGCGCTGTCAGAGTCCGCCCACTGGAGACCGACAGTGCAGGAACTCCGAAGGGGGCGTCGGCACCCATCTTTCATTTTTACCACACTGTAGCTTTTTAAGAGCGTTGGCTCTTACTCATCACGTTTCTCGGTTTTTCGGGGTCTGCTACCACCTCCCTTCGGCGTGACATTTTCTG
Source organism: Dermacentor variabilis (assembly GCF_050947875.1). Taxonomy (NCBI): domain Eukaryota; kingdom Metazoa; phylum Arthropoda; class Arachnida; order Ixodida; family Ixodidae; genus Dermacentor; species Dermacentor variabilis. Next base: position 138,836,214 of record NC_134573.1, read on the forward strand.
TCCAAATAATTCAAGATGGCGGCCCCCATAATAAATCGATACAGCAACCCAATGGTGATTGGTGACGTCATTAGTATATCAAATTGGTGATTGATTGGTGACGTCACTGATATATCCAAGATGGCCGCCATTTGATGACGTCTTCGATAAATGCCAAGATGGCCGCCCCCATAGTAAATCAATAGCAACCCAATTGGTGATTGGTAAAGTCAAGGGACTGTGACGTCATAATCCAAGATGACTCCAAAATTCTCGGGCCAATGATGACGTCGTCATCCAATATGTCAATAGAAGTGAACCCACGTGATTAGGACGTCAGAATCAAAGATGTCGTCATAGTTTCGGAATATAAAATCGAAGATGGCGGCCAAATTTGGGTGCCAATGATGCCGTAAGGGTCCAATATGGCGGATAGAGGTGGAACCACGTGATTATGGCGTCATCGTACGAAATTGTACAATAGTTTCGGTTTTCCAAATTCAAGATGGCGGCTTTTAGTGTGACGTCATAGCCGAGATGGCGGCCACTAAAATTAGCCTATATTATATCCGCTGCGGGACGAAGGCCTCTCCCTGCGGTCTACAATTAGCCCTGTCCTGCGCCAACCGATTCCAACTTGCGCCTGCGAATTTCCTAATTTCGTCGCCCCACCTAGTCTTCAGTCGTCCTCGATTGCGCTTCCTTTCTTTGGCGCCCATTCTGTAACCTTAATGGTCCACCGGTTATCTAACCTACGCATTACATGGCCTGCCCAGCTCCATTTTTCTATCTTAATGTCGATTAGAATATTGGCTATCCCCGTTTGCTCTGTGATCCACACCGCTGTCTTCGTGTATCTTACGTCACGCCTAATATTCTTCGTTCCAGCGCTCTTTGTGCGGTCCTTAACTTGTTCGCGAGCTTCTTTGTCAATCTCCAACTTTTTGCCCCATATGTTAGCACGGGTAGAATGAATTGGTTGTATACGTTTCTTTTCAATGATAGTGGTAAGCTTCCAGCGAGGATCTGGCCATGTCTGCCGTATGCATTCAAACACATTTTTATTTTTCTGCATTTCCTTCTCATGATCGGGGTCCCCTGTGAGTAGTTGATCAAGGTAAACGTACTCCTTCACAGACTAGAGGCTGACTGGCGATCCTGAACTCTTGTTCCTTTGTCCGGCCATTTATCATTATCTTTGTCTTCTGCATATTAACCTTCAATCCCACTCTTACACTCTCTCTGTTAAGGTCCTCAATCATTTGTTGCAACTCGTCTCCAGTGTTGCTGAATAGAACAATGTCATCTGCTAACCGAAGGTTGCTGAGGCATTCGCCGTTGATCCTCACTCCTAAGCCTTCCCTGTTTAATAAGCTTGAATACTTCTTACAAGCATACAGTGAATAGCACTGGAGAGATTGTGTCTCCTCGTCTGACCCCTTTCCTTATAGGTATATTCCTACTTTTCTGGCGAATCAAGATAGCTGTGGAATCTCTACAGATATTTTCCTAGATATTTACCTAAGCCTGCTGCACTCCTCTATTACAGGAGGCTGTTGCAGAAACGACTAAAGTGGTAATGTACAGCTTAACGCGATGTTATCGTTTAATTGCTTTCTGGTGCACTCACGCAGTGCTCCTCGCGAGCCCTAGTATACGCTGCTGCGTTCGGAGGTGAGTGGGAGTGCGTACAGCTTTCAGGCTCGGGCGACACGCGTAGGTCCACGCGCGCGCTCCTTCGCACTTGAAGCGCAGGCGTTCTCCGCCGACCGACCGACCGACCGACCGACGGAGAGGGGGGCGGGATGTTTCGCCAAGCGTGCATACGTCGATCCTGCGGCCTTTCGAGCCGCGGTGGCCGAGACAGAAGCGAACGACTGCGTGGCCGCAGGCGCGGACGCCTTGCTGCTGCTCTTCCTCGTTGGAAAGCGGAGCGTTCGTCACGTACGAGAGCGTGCGAGAGCGGCACGGGCGACGAGGCGCGGAAGGGGAGGGGATGGGGGGGGGGGGGGAGAGCACGCAGGCCCCGTCGCTGGCTTCGGGCTTGCGAGGTGGTTGTGTGTACGCGGTGCGAGTCCGAGTGTTCGCTGCGCCGCCGGAGAGGTCGTCCCTTTCTCCTCCCCCCCGTCCCATGCAATCACGTAGCGTGGCGCCCTTATGCTGCAACCATACTCGTTCAGGAGTCTCACCTTTGTCTGTTTGTTTGTTTGTTTGTTGTTATCTTTCCCTCCCTTCCGCCCCTAATTTTTTTTTATCGGTTCTTGTCAGGGCGTTTTTTGCCGCACACGCTTACTCGGTGAACCCGCACAAACACGCCATCACGAGTGCTATACAGCGAGGACTGGAGGCTGTATGCAGTGTGGCCCGCCATCGCATTTTCTAATTATGAAATACGTCTTTTGACAGGATATCCTGGCTGGTGTCTATTACCGCTTTTTTATAAGTTTTACGCCGCCAGTATAAGAAGCATAGTCTAAGTAGTAGTAGTGGTAGTACTAGCAGCAGTATTATGTTTGTACTATGGTAGTAGTTGTAGTAAACACTATATAGTACGTGCGTACATATGGGTTCAGGGCTCAGTTTGAACGGGGTTTTAGTGCGCACACTTGATCGCATCCGGAGCCCCGTAACGTTCACTCTTATGATAAGTTCTCAGCTACGTTTGACCCCTTCGCTTTCGTCTGTCGCTGTACCTAGCCTGTTTTGCTACATCCGCCTTTTTAACGCCAGCTTTCATATTGCGGAAGGTTTCCTTTCTTTCATCTTTTTTTTTTCCTTGCGCAAATCTTGAGTACCATAATGACGCTTGCGGTTTCTTTTAATACTCGATGGCAGGCCTTATACGCCGGTGATCACGGTAACTCGGCGCAATTATATCGGCCGCGCAGTGAAAAAGTGGTGGGAAAGGAGAGAGACAGAGGGAGACCACGATGCGGACGCCGTGTTTACCGCCGCAGGGTGGGTGTTTTTGGTCTCGCAGTATTTGCGCTTCTCTGTGTTGGACGCGTGTGTAGTATACGCTCACGACGGAGAGGCCGGTAGGAAAATGAGTACGGCGCTGTTCGGTTTCCCGCGCGTTAATTGGTGGCAGCGAACGTGACCGTCGCGTCCGCGCTGAGTTCTCTGCTCGAGACAAATTTGATCTGCATTAGTTCTTAGGGTTAATAATTCAAGATAGAGAGAGCGCTCTATGTGTCTTAAGGACATGTCTTCGTGGGGGATGCAACTTCGCCTTTTCGCTTAGCTGGAAAATGATAGGCCGGCTTAAGAATCAATCAATCAATCAATCAATCAATCAATCAATCAATTGTTTATAATAATGCTCTACGGGTGCACTTCGCGTAGGGTCATACAGTACTACTCCTACTATTACTACTGCTAATCATAATAATAATAATAATAATAACTTCGCCTTTAAGAGTGGAACGCAATAGCATTCAAAGACCCTTAGTGCTCGGCAACTGCAGCTTACGTAACCGTAATATATACGGGAAAAGCTGGCGGCGAACGCTATGCACTAAGGGCGAGCTTTCTGGTGGAAACAGGGCCTCTAGTGGGGCCCCGATGGGGCGGAGGCGAGCGCCACCTGGAGGTGTTGCAAGGAACCGGGCGCGTCGCTTTATGGCCTTTGAGATTTGCGCGCGCAAATCTGGGAGGCATATGGCCGCTCTATGGATGCTAGAAACGCGGAAAAAGGGATTTTTTTTAGTTCTTGCGTAACAGAATTATGTTTTCTCGTATATTCAAATTACAATCCGACGCTATCACGTCTCTAGGTTGCGTGTAAGTCTTACTTTATAAATTTTCTACGTATTCTACCTTGAAAAATTCAATTAGTTCAGCAATTTCCTTGCGCCACATGGAGGGTCTGCGTGGTTGGGTATGCGCGGTTCGAAATAATTCTTGCCGAAGCGCCGTCCAACGCTGGACGCTGGATTTTGTGCGACACAAGGCCCTTAACGCTATCGCGTTAATGTAAACGGTTGGAACGCGCTTACGCCATAGCACCACGTCTGCGAGACTTCCAGCGTGGCGATTTTTATGCGCCGCACCAGGAGCTCTTGTCCAGGTTTGCCTGGTTTGCACATCGATTTTTGCTCGGTTCCTTGTTCCAGTCGACGAAACGTTATCGTCTCTTAAAACGGTCGAAGCCATTCAGTACATACGCTTCTCTGTCAGTTTTATCGTTTGTTCGTTTATCCTTTCGCTTGTGTCTTGGCGGGGCTAGCCAGACAGAGTACAGGGGTGAGCGGCAATTTTGTGCCATTTGTCGTCCGGGAACTCGGCCGCGTATGTGAGAGCGCGCGTTATGTATACGTGAGCTATAGTAGCGGGGACAGGGGACAGAGAAACATAAAGAAAAGGAAAGAAAGCGAAACCACGAAAACGCAGTCGCAGCAAATGACGCCAATACGAAGCTGCCGCGGTGCCACGGTGTAGACGTCCAGCGTTGAACTCACCGCTGCCGTTGCGGTTGTTCGAAGCACTGTCCCCTTTTCTCCACCCGTGTTATTTTTTTTCAAGCGGTGGGCCAAGCTGCGCGTTGCCCCGACTACGACCTGAATCGCGCCGGCCCGGGACCGCTGATGCAAGCCGCCGTGTATACCACTGCACAAAACATACGCGCTTGGAACGAGATCGAAGCGTATACGTAGTGCGTTATGGGCGAGCCCTCCGGGCCTCGCCGGCATTTCCGTTTTGCAGCGAGAAGAATGCTTTTTACTTTTCCACGTGTACGCGATATGCGGAAGCCACGGCCGCTAACGAAAATTTTTGTCGTGACGGTCTCGAGAAAGACGGTGAATGAATTAAAAGTATGTGGCGTGTCTATGGATTATCGACGTCATCTTTAACCGTGTGGGTTTTATAATCCCAACCGGCCACTAGACTCGCTTCACAATCAGGTGCAGCGAAATGTTTGATGACGAAGGGCAAGCTGACGTTCGCAAACGCACACGCACGGGCGCACATGCCCCCTCCGCCCCCCCCTACACACATGCAGAAACAAGCACGCACGCCCACGTACGTTCAGACAACATAGAGAGAGAGATAGAGCGCCTGTCTCTACACTGAATGTTGTGGGTATGCGCGACTGTCACGCGTCCCCTTATGGGCTGTTTTCCCTGCATATCTCGCGTCTCTTGTGATCCGGCTTCTCCGCCTAGCTTAGTGCCGGCGCAGTCTGGTTGCTGCGCATTACGAGAGATGGCGCGGTAGTCGCGCTGCTAGCGCCACCTAACGGTAGGGTTAGTCGGGCGCGAAATGGAGTAGACTCTTCCTCTTTGGCTCCGACTCGGCAAGCGGCACGGACGTTCCGCGCGTGCGCCGATCCATGCTTATGCGAGAAAGTCTCGCGAGGCCTACACCGGAATGGACGAACACGATCGTTCGAACGCGTCACCGAACGACCAGGCGTTAGTGTCCAGCATGGGGCGAACATATTCGCCCACTATCCGGTCGCGGTGAGTCGGACTGCCGCGATTTGTCGCGCGCCCGTCGGCATCTTTTGTAGATAGCAACTCGGCTAGCAAACATTAGAGTATGAAAGGTGCAATAAATGCCCTTGTGGCTGTTTGCACTACTGTGTTGTCGTTCCTTTGTGCCAAGAACACAGGTGAGAAACCCATGATGTAGACGTCATATGGCTGCATAGGGCGAGGTCTACACACATCGCATACGCGTCTGAGAGCGGACCAAGCAAGCTGGCGGAAGACTTTGTCGCTGCAGAGTCTTAGAGGGCAGCCACATGAAACCATTTTCGTGAGGCATTTTGGCTGTGACGTGTCGCTGCATCACTCGTGCAACCACTTTGCACCGCGATAGCACTCCAAAGTCGTCACTCCAAAGTCAAAAAAAAAAAAAAATTACCGCTCAACATGGCGTCGCGCGATGTCCTCGTGCACGCTGCTTAACTATTATCTCTATATAGCTGCGGATTGATGGTGGTCGTTGCATATCAGGACTGCGATAATACAATGATTCTATTTCAGTTACTTTTTTTTTTTTCGCGTTTCGTCGGTGGTTCGAGCAGCGCTCCGCCTGCGTTGTCACTACGACGGGGCTCTCGTGAGCGGTGGATGATGAGCAATGCATAGAAACGAGCGAAAAGAGTCGCTACGTTATACCGGCCCTGGCTATTGTATAGGTGTTATGCACTCACGTAACCGAAGCCGCCGTATTGTTGTTTAACTAGCACGCTGTATGGGGTGCACTTTATATCTCTAACCGCCCATCTCTTACAGCAGAGTGGAAGCTGTGAATGGAATAACAAAATGGCGTACGTGATGTCACGTGAATGCACTGACGTCATCGAGGCCGCCATGTTGTACAGCCAGTACGGTGAAAGGCTGCACTTTATATCTCGTTCCTCTTATCTCCTGCAGCACAATGGAAGCTGCGAATGGAACAACAAAATGTAGTTCGTGACGTCATGTGAATACTACGTAATGACGCCGCATCCCCCACTTCCTACATGCACCGGCGTTTCAGAAACGCATGGTGCACGCTTCCATTACTGTTGCCTTAGTAACTGTATACGTCGAGAGAAATTCAGCTGAAACGTTATGTGGCCACATTTTTCCTCAATGCATTGTATTGTGTTTAACTACGACAGCTTCAGGAATTCGACTATTGAAGAGTACGCTATCCCAAAAGTGTCGCCAAGATAGAAGAAGAAAAACAAAGGGAAAGCACTGAACGATAAAATAATATAAAATATAGAAGTAACCACAGTACGTCAAAGTGCACGCTGAGAAGGCAATAATGCGGTGCTATTTTCGGGGTGCGGGATCCCTCAGTGTTCAGTGTACGGGCAGTCTGTTTTAACTCTATCGCAGTTATGCAGTGCGCGTTCTATATTTCCCGTTTCCGTCAACCCCCCTTGTAAGTGGGGGTTCAGCGCTGCCTTTTATACACCATCTTCGTTGTGCTGAAAGCCCGGCTTCCACCACTGGGGCAGGTAGCGTAGCGGAATCTGCCCTCCACATTAGGCATGCGCGCGACACCTTATCCCTCACTATTCCCTCTCCCCCACTTTCCTTTCGCTCCCCCTCTTTCTTTCTGGGTGTTCCTCGATCGCCGACGAGTAAACGACGTTTCGTCTTTCGGGCTGACCCAATTTCCGCAGGTCGTCGGGTGGCGACTGTTGCGGAAACGGCCCCCTTCACTTTGCGGGTCGTTTCGCACGTACGCCTGCGCGCCATGTTTATGCAGCGGCGAAGCTATTACTACTACTATTATTATCATTATTACTGGGGGCGACTGCTCGCCGAAACGGTCGTCCGATGGACGGTCTCAGATGACGGGGAGAATGGGCTGCAGGCCTTCTGCGCCCAGCCGGCGTTGCCTGTTTTGGCTCGTTAAGTTTGCGGGATCGACGCGTGCGGCCCGCAATTGACATCGCAGATGTTATCGTTAGGCGCTTTGTCCGGCGCCGTAACGGCTCTCGGCGTTTGTGCGCGTCGCCGTTGCCTCGATGAGCCGAGATGTGACGCAGACGTAGGGACTTCTCGTGTATAGGACGCCTGTTGATGCGAGAAATATTGATGAAGCCGGCTCTGACTGCAAACACCGGCTTAATGCGTGCCGCCCTGCTTCGCGCTATAATGACGCTCGAAATCGCCAAGCAATGCCGAAGCTCGAGGGGGGGGTCTCTTCTGCGTGGGGTTCGTAGAATAGGACTTCGAGACAGACAGACGGGCGGACGGGTGTGTCTGCACTGTGGAAGGGCAGATAGTGAGCAAGCAGATGAAAATAATGTGGTCAGTTATGGAGAGTGGCATCTTAAGGAACGTACAGCAGGGCGCTTTTGTGGTTTTGCTCGTCGCGGACGAACGAGGTCACTGTCTAACTTCTGTGAAGGAATACGCGTACTAAGTATTAGGCATAGTGACGTCTATTATAAATACTAAGTAAAACTAAAGTATACCAGAGGGAAACCGGGCAGGGCCGACACTGTTGGACGAGTTGATCAGTAGTGGTAACGGTATTTACAGTGCAAAGAATGGTGCGCAGAGAGAGATGGAAGAGACAAGAGACAGGAAGTCACGTACTGTCGTCCGAGTTGACCGTCAGCATGGTAGCTGAGCCGGCGTGGAAGGGATGGTATAGTGCCATGCATTTGTCAAAATGTCATTCCTCCGGCTGAAATCGAGTGGTACGATTTTATGTCTGAAACTCCGAACGAGGTCAGCGAACAAATGCCGGCACTGCTTGGACGCTCCAAAAACGGAATAAAAGGGCTATGGCCACTCGATCACTAAACGTTAACGGTGTCGTCCTCTTGAGTAAGGTCCGTGGAAGTCAAATCGCCATTGAGGCCGCCACCGCTTGCGCTTGTATGTAAGGAGCCATGACGAGCATTCGCCGTCCGGCTGGCGTGTGTTGCGTGCACTGACAGTTATTGCTTTAAACTGCAATCCAGGGCCGCCGAGCGTGTTGGGCAAAGTTGGACGGTCGACCCGCGCTTCTGTAGCGCGTCCCAAGGAAAAGGGCGAACAATTGAGAAAAGAAAGGAAGCTGTTTATAACGGGCGTGGAGGCCATCAGCGGCGCCATAGCAGCGAAAGCTGACACTCTTTCGTCAGACGAACCCGTGTCCGCTCGCATCGTACGCCTCGCACGCCAGCATGCAGGCGCAGAAGGGGCGCTGATATCAGCTTTATGAGCCAATTCCATCCACCCCGCCATCATCCAGTTCCGAACCCGCGTCCTTTATTAGAAAGCGAAAGCCTTAAGCTGTTGTCAGGACTTCATTGAGCTTCTTTTTTGACATTTCATCGATGTGCGGCTTATACCATGCCGTTCCAACGAAGAGATTGTCAAGCGCCGCCACGCCTCGCTCTGGACGCTTGCCCGGAAGTGATAGGAAATTTGGGGCATCTGGTCTCCATACTGCTTACAATTGATTGATCAATCAATCAATCAATCGATCGATCGATCAATCGATTGATTGATTGATTGATTGATTGATTGATTGATTGTATCGTTGCAAAGCCAGCGCTTGGCCTATTATGAAGCTGCAGTAGCGGAGGTATGGGATTAATTTCGTGCTGATGGAGTTTTTGTAATTGCGTGGCTTGCCGTCCTTTAAAGTTCGCCTAGATTTGCGTACGTAAGCGTGTCTTTGATCGTTAGTTCGACTCCCGGCGACGGCCGGGAGTCGAACAGATGAGTCGGCTCAGCGACAGAACGTAGCTGAGCCGTCGGGGCATGGTAAAGCGGGTATTGAGACACTCCCCTATGCAAGGCAGCTGCAGCTGAAGGGTCAAGCTTCGCTGGACAACTTTTCAGGTCAGATTGTGTGTGTGTGTGTGTGTGTGTGTGTGTGTGTGTGTGTGTGTGTGTGTGTGTGTGTGTGTGTGTGTGTGTGTGTGTGTGTGTGTGTGTGTGTGTGTGTGTGTGTGTGTGTGTGTGTGTGTGTGTGTGTGTGTGTGTGTGTGTGTGAGGGGGGTGGGGAGGTCAGACACGAGGCGATGGCGTTTCGCAAACGCGGTGTTGGCTCCGCAGTGAAACTTTTGTGCAGTCTCGGTCACTCGCATAATCTCTCGCGTCGCAAGCGGGTAGACGACGACTGCGTCGCCGAGTCGGTTTGCCGCCCCCAGTGCGTGCGACGAATAATCGACGGGCGATATGTAGAAGGGTCGCCACGAGCTCGACGCGTGCGCGGCCGGGTTCATCCCAGTCCTGCCGGCATGTATAGCCTTGACACGAAGGAGCAGGCGGCTGGCAGACCGTGGAGATATGAAAAACAAAAAAGAGAAAAAATTAGGGTGAGAGACAGGGGCGTTGGGAGGCCATGCACGATGCGGCCATATACCGCGCGTGATGCAACATTGCACACGTGAAACTCAAGAGGCGAGAGAACTCCGGCGTGGCTACAGAGACGCAACTGTGGCTATCGCAACGCTAAAGGGACACTGAGGGGTAAATAAAAAGTGATAGGGCGGTTTATCATCCTCCTCCTCGCATTTCTTTCTTTCTTTCTTTCTTTCTTTCTTTCTTTCTTTCTTTCTTTCTTTCTTTGTATGTATGTGGTGTAGACGTGGCAGGAAAACGGTCTTCGGGGGCTTAGTGCGAATCTCGTGTGAGTGGTGAATTGATTCGTTCCGTTTTTTTTTTCTCTTTTTCTTTCTTGCGAATGTTCGTCACTATAGCGGCTGTTATGCGTCAGTTGGCACTTTGTGGGTGCGCAAACAACTGTGGACAGGACGTATAGAGTTTGACGACCTCATCATTCGGTCGCCTCTCACTGCCTTGCGTCTTGCATGTTTTTCTCTGTACGGGAAAGAAAAAAAAAAGATTAAGACGGTATTGTGAAACTTCTTCCACTGTACGCGCAGTGCGGCAAAAGTGTATGAACTATGCGTATTGTGTGAAGAATACGGCCTCAACTTCACGTATTACTGTTTCTCTCCCGTCTGATTGGTCAACCAGACGTTGTTCTGGTCAGTGTCCATACCCTGCCCTTACTGATTCTTTTTTTTCCGTCTCCTCCCGTGGCTGGCAGCTCGGAAATAAATTAATGTTGTCTTTAATAATGGAGCTCGTGTTATCGCCTTAGTCATGGTGTACACATTTGTGTGCGTGATTTGTTTTTTCCAGGGCTGTCCAGTAGCGGCAAAAAAGAAAGTTACAATGGCAGTGTGATACAGTCACAGTTAGTCACAATGTATCGCAATAGAATTGTTTCTTTTGTGGAAATGGTGGTATCCGCTGTGAGCGCCTTCTGATATATATCTCCCACTGAATGGATTCAGGGCCGGAAGCATGCAGCTCTGAGCCCTGCTTTCTTTTTTTTTTTTTTCTGTCTTACGTTTTCTTCCCCCTCTTTAACGAACCTACCTCAGCAGGGTGTCTTACATTCAGGACTATTGCATTTCGGTAGCATTTCTGTTATAGGGACTCTACTTTTCAGGTTTCGAGGGCGCTTCGAGCGGCGAGAGCCGGAAATGTGTTACCGCTACATAACTGGTCTGCCCGGCCGCCTACGGTGTTCTTGCTCTGTGCCGCCCTCGTGATGTCGTGGGCGTAATCGCATAACTTTTATCGCGATGTGCTAGCGAATTTGAAATGCGTTGGGGTTCGTTGCTTTCCGGACGTTGCGGCTCTGCAACGTCCCAACTCCCATCTGTAGTCTTTTCGGGGCACACATACTCGCGCGAACACAAGATTTCCGCATCAGCGAAAACTACAAAAAAAAAAAAAGAAAAGAAAAACCAATCACCTCGGTTCGACCTCAGCTTATCCTCAACATCTATGGGTCTTCACGGCTTTAAGTCGACGTTCTCTCTTCTTGTATTTTTTTTTCTTAGGGAACAGCCCATCAAAGGGCAGGGCCGAAGCTCGTTTCGGATTGCAGGATTCAGACGGAGTCGGCTTTTGCGGCAGATTGCAGCGCTCGACATTCACGTTGAAGCGTGAACGTTTGTTCGTGGAACGTCCTTGACCGATGCAGCGCAAATCGCTAGTTCGCGACAACCCGACCCGCATGTGACGAGTGCAATCACGACCGAGAAATCAGTGCGTTAGAGATGTCACACATCCTCGTGCCACTTGCGCAAGCGTTCCCCAGCTCCTTCTTCACTTTCCTGACGTGGGAGCTGTGACGTCATATCGCATGCGAGAAAATAGGGGCACGGTGTAGTTTTCGCGTATTTAGTTTGCGTTTCGGTTGTGCCAACCATGCGAGAACGGGATGATGTCCCGGAGTCAGTTCGAGTTTCTTGTTTGCGGAGTCTTTTTTTGTCACGTTCGCAGGGGCCGCAACCATTTCCTAGACCAATCCCTCCCCCCCCCCCCTCTATTCTCAAACAGCTCCCACTTCGGGTACAAGTACGAACGAGCCGATTGCCGAATCTGGCATACATAGCATACACGACTTGTGATTGCTCTTTGCAGCGAGCCACTCAGCGTAATTGGAATCCTGCTCCGAGCAGTGCCCGTTGTGACGCAATCGAAACGAACTACTTGGCGGGCTGATCAGATTTCTCCGTTGCCACTCGTGGCGTGACAAGCGAACCGAAGTGGGTACGTATTCGCACTTGCGCGCGCGCCTCTTGACGAGCGTCACGCCCACAGGGGCGGAGCCCGAGCCATTTCGACCTATCGGGGAGGACTAATGGCCGATTTTGGTGTAAAAACAGAACTGGAATAGCCGAGCCATTTCGACCTGTCGGGGAGGACTAATGGCCGATTTTCGTGTAAAAACAGAACTGGAATAGCCGAGCCATTTCGACCTATCGGGGAGGACTAATGGCCGATTTTGGTGTAAAAACAGAACTGGAATAGCCGAGCCATTTCGACCTATCGGGGAGGACTAATGGCCGATTTTGGTGTAAAAACAGAACTGGAATAGCCGAGCCATTTCGACCTATCGGGGAGGACTAATGGCCGATTTTGGTGTAAAAACAGAACTGGAATAGCCGAGCCATTTCGACCTATCGGGGAGGACTAATGGCCGATTTTCGTGTAAAAACAGAACTGGAATAGCCGAGCCATTTCGACCTATCGGGGAGGACTAATGGCCGATTTTGGTGTAAAAACAGAACTGGAATAGCCGAGCCATTTCGACCTGTCGGGGAGGACTAATGGCCGATTTTCGTGTAAAAACAGAACTGGAATAGCCGAGCCATTTCGACCTATCGGGGAGGACTAATGGCCGATTTTCGTGTAAAAACAGAACTGGAATAGCCGAGCCATTTCGACCTATCGGGGAGGACTAATGGCCGATTTTGGTGTAAAAACAGAACTGGAATAGCCGAGCCATTTCGACCTGTCGGGGAGGACTAATGGCCGATTTTCGTGTAAAAACAGAACTGGAATAGCCGAGCCATTTCGACCTATCGGGGAGGACTAATGGCCGATTTTCGTGTAAAAACAGAACTGGAATAGCCGAGCCATTTCGACCTATCGGGGAGGACTAATGGCCGATTTTGGTGTAAAAACAGAACTGGAATAGCCGAGCCATTTCGACCTATCGGGGAGGACTAACGGCCGATTTTGGTGTAAGAACAGACTGGAATAGCCGAGCCATTTCGACTTATCTGGGAGGACTAATGGCCAATTTTGGAGTAAGAACAGACTGGAATACTTTTACGTTATGCAGTGATAGTGATAGCCTCGACGCAAGTTTATCGGCGTCTCACGGGAACCGCATTTTGGCACGAACTGGGTAGTCTCTGTAATCGTCGCTTTTTAACCCCGCCATGTCCAACGTGTTATATTTTGATACGCCGTGTGTGACATTTCAAAAATGATCACTTAAATGTCCAGAAAGTTTAACGCACGACTCATAGTAGCTCGTTTTTGACGCGCTGAAGATATAAGTTTCAGTCGGGGATAGCTAAGCAAACCAGGTCTTAACTAAAATTTAAAAAAAAATTAAATTATGGGGTTTTACGTGCCAAAACCACTTTCTGATTATGAGGCACGCCGTAGTGAAGGGCTCCTGAAATTTCGACCACCTGGGGTTCTTTAATGTGCACCTAAATCTAAGCACACTGGCGTTTTCGCATTTCGCCCACATCGAAATGCGGCCGCCGTGGCCGGGTATCGATCTCGCGACCTTGTGCTCAGCAGCCCAACACCATAGCCACTGAGCAACCTCGGCGGGTAAACCAGTTATTAATAATTATTACTGTAGTAATTTTAGCTCAATTTGAATACCTTTCTATTTATATTATGGTGCGAATTCAAACATGGGGCTTGTGCTTAGTTCGATTGAACTACTACCACGGCGTGGAACGCCGTTCCATCAACCGTTATTACAGCACAAGCACCGCGTGCCGCGAGGCAGACGCGCTGTGCTACGCAGCGCCGGAAATACGCCGGAAATGCGCGTACCGTGTGGTTGCCGCCATGTAGTTTGCTGAAAAAATCACTAGAGAAATCTCTGGCGCTTTGATGCTTCGGCTACCATCGGAGCGATGGATAGCATGCGTGAATTTCCTTAACCTTCCTATACACGCGTGGCTCCGGACGTTATTTTGACGCAAACTTTTTTAGGCTTTATCTCTCTAAATTTCTACGAACTATAGTTTTCTTAACAGATAAGGTAATGCAAAAAATACAGGCGCGAGTGTACATAGTCATTGCGAATCGCTATCCATCGGTAGCGCAATGTGTAGTGGAAAATTACGAAATTCTTCGAAATGACAAAGCCTTCCGAAGCCAGAGGGAGGGAAGTCGAGCCAAATCCACGTATACAGAGCCCGCGTGCTGCTGCCGAACCGCCGTGCTTTGAGATCTCCGTATAGACAACTATATATAGCGCCAGAGTTCCCTCTATATAGTGATATTTCGTAGCAAAATCACTGGTTTCCGCCCTGCGCCACCGTGCCTCCTCACTGTGCTCGGTGGAACGTACAGCAACCGACTTGTGGATGGCGATGAAAGATAGAAGCTATAGAGGTCTCAGACGTCCGAAACCTTTTCAGACTCGTGGATGACGTAGGAAGGGAGGGGGGAGGAGGAGGGGTATGACGAACGAACCCGCACCGAGAAACAAACGAATGATACAGTGTGTACACAAAGGCTGCCCATTTACCGACGCTGCAATATGGTGCCGTCGTGAGCGGCTTGTAGTATATATACATTGGCCATATATAAGAAGCGTCTCGCCGCAAGAGAGCGTGATGTGCGCGGGCGTTCCTGTAATTGGACGTGCGGGCGGCGCTGACGGAGCGCGCCCGCGAGCGCGGCTATAGCCGTTATACGTACGCCGCCGGGACGTCGCGATATATGCCGCCGTCACGCGCACTTTGTCTCCCGACGGGAAGAAATTGCGGCGCTGACTCCGCGACCGCAGAGAACATTCTTTTTTGTTCTTGTTTTTGTTTCGTTCTCGGCATTGAGACGCGATGTTTCTTGGGCCGCGGTGTATATTGCTCTCGGGACGAACCGCGCGCGCGATTCATATAATGCGCCTTCGTTGCCGTTATATATACCGGCCCTTTCGTCCGGGCCCGCAGCGTCGCATTGTGTCAGACTGTTTCTTTCGGCAGTTTCGGCCGACGGCAGGCAATAATAATAATAATAATAATAATAATAATAAGAAGAAGAAGAAGAAGAAGAAGAAGAAGAAGAAGAAGAAGAAATGAACTAGGGCTTTCGAAGCACACTTGAAAATCCCCACGTACCGTCGTGTATACTGAGATTTCTTTATTGAGCAAGGGTTCAGGTTGTGGCTTAGGTCCGTTTTACTCAAGCTGAGGGCCTCATTGGGGATTGATACGTAAGGATACGAGCGGCCACGGTAGCGTGCCGCAGCTTTCGTGAGTAGTGTAGGTTCGTGGTTCGTCAAGGCCTGCGTTCTTTATCTTCTTCTCTTTGTTTCTATCTCCTCACCTCTCCTGCACCCCTTCCACCCCCACGTTTGTGAAAACATGTACGAAGGCAGCGCCGGGGCTTGAGCCAGTGAAATTAAATTAAAGTGTTCCGTTTAAAGTTCCGGTACACTGGCCCCATGATGGATGCCGCAGCGGAGAGCTCGGGATTTATTGTGACCACCTGAGGTTCTCTTACGCAAGCCCCAAAGCGCGATAAACGAGAGTTTGTCGCATTCTATCCCCCATCGAAATGCGGCCGCCGTGGCCGGGATTCGAACTCGCTACCTCAGCACGGCATGTTTAACGCCACTAGCCACTGGGCCAGTCGGCGCCGGTGCGGAGAAAATATTGGCCCATCATGGCGCCAATGCGTTGTCCCAATTTGGGCCAGCGTTGGTCGACGTTGGACCTGCGCGATAGATCTGGTATATTTGCGCTTGTTTCTTATATTGCGAGATGTCATATAGGAGGTTGAAATCTTAGTTGAGGAGAGGGGGGGGGGAGGCATGGGCAGGGCATGTAATGAGGAGGGAAGATAACCGATGGTCATTAAGGGTTACGGACTGCATTCCAAGGGATGGGAAGCGTAGCAGGGGGCGCAGAAAGTTAGGTGGGCGGATGAGATCAAGAAATTTGCAGGATGCATGTTCCACGATTAACACATGACCGGGGTAGTTGGAGAAGTATGGGAGAAGCCTTTGCCCTGCAGTGGGCGTAGCCACGCTGATGATGATGCTAGTGAGACAGCTAAATCACGCACGAAGACCAGAGAGAGAGAGAGAGAGCGAAACAGAAGGGAGTTAGGGTGTCCATATTGGCACGCATTCACGTCCAGCTGTCGGCCGGATATATCTCCTCGGGCTCACCGGCGGGCGTCGCGCTCTGCATGGCGACGCCGCTGCGCGATATTGAAATGAGCGCTACGCCGGTTCGTTGCCGGCAGGCGTAATTGCGTCCTCCGTTACGGCACTAATTGGTCCCTGCTCGCACGCAGTGCGGGCACGTGGTGTTACGAAGCGAGCCGGTTTCTTTCTTCCCGATGACGTTCGCTCTCTGGAGTTCGTACGCACACGCACAACATAAGCAGACTCTGCAGGGATCGAGTGTGTTCTTTGTTTTGTGCTTTGCCCATGCGTGTTACCCACGAGCTGGGTCCGTGTTCTGCGCCGACGATCGCTTTCGAGAGCGTGCTGCTTCTCGCCATACGTTCTTGCGGTTCGGGTTCGTGTTGAGCGCATTCGTCAGTTATACCTAAACGCGGCTCGAGCCTTGTGCGCTAAATGATTGACAATTTAGCACACACCTTTAATTTCGCTTCGGCAGCAGTTCGGAGCTCGAAGCTCAATTGGCTGCGTCCGCTTGTCCTTTCAAAGTTACGCCGACGGCCGTTAGTGTGAAGCCGTCGAGTCGGTTCCTCTCTGTGGATACGCCATAGGACGAAGATGAACAGAACTTTGCCTACCAGCGCAGCCGCCGCAATTAGAACTAACTTCCCTGCGACCATGTGCAGTTAGGAGCTGGACGCGCTGAAAATTGCGTTACCTTGCGGCTTTGGCGCTCTGTAATCAGGACGTTAATCACTCACTCACTCACTCACTCACTCACTCACTCACTCACTCACTCACTCACTCACTCACTCACTCACTCACTCACTCACTCACTCACTCACTCACTCACTCACTCACTCACTCACTCACTCACTCACTCAGCGACATGCGTTATACATCCGGGGCTGCGAAATATTTCGCATATACCGTTGCAGTCTTGTGACGAACGGTTTATTTTGCACGGACTTCCCCTCGGCCTATTTTGTGGGTGGCCAGGATCTCAACGAAGGGCGAAAGGCAGGAAGAGGGGGGGGAAGGAGGGTTGATAGAGAGGAGAGGACCAGCCCAACACACTGCCCGAGCCTTCTTAGCGCGTACGTACCGCAAAGAAAGCAAACCGGGGGAAGTTGTTTCCTCCGCTTCCCGTACACACTTGCTCGTCGCCACATGTGTGCGTCCACGTCGCGAGCAGACCCATCTCTTTATAGACTATTCATCGCCGCTGTTGCTACGGGTCTACACTCTGGACAACATCCGGTGCGTGTTGTGGGTCTTCTCTCATCTGGAAAGCCTTTGCCCCCGGCCTAAGTGCATATGCCCTCTTGCCACACCGTTTGCTCGAGCCTTTCGTGTTCCTTTGTTTTTTTCTTGTAACCTCCGCCCCATCTCTCTCCCATTGCGTCGTGGAAGGTGCCTGTCGGCGTGTATGCTGCGGTTCCTTCCTTGGCGGGGTGGCTCCTTGTATAGTCGACCCTCCTCGAAATGGGGGATTCAGTTTGTGTATTTGCGCGCCGTATGACTTTTCACTTGGTACGCTATGTGCCACCTCTCACAGGAGGACAGGACCCCGAGACACGCACTCTGGTCTCAGAGCTGCTGCTGCTGGGAAACTGGGGATCGCGCGCAGTCTATTTCTGGCCACCTGCGTCGGTCGGTGGTGTGGTGTCTAGAGGCGTTCGGTGATGCCGACGGGCTCGCGCTGATTCCAGTCTCCTTCCTTATACTTTTTTTTTTTTTGCAGCAATCTTCTGCCAGCGCACGCGTCTGCTACCATCCCTCGCTGCTACAAGACCAACCGAATTGATGCCATGTACTTCCTGTTTAGCGCGACGTGAGAGTTGGCCCGTGGGCATCACACCAGGGACCTGTCTGCTACTGCCTCGAGCTCTCTTCCCTAAGTCCACACTCACAGCCCGAACCACCTCTCCCACCTGGCTGGTCAGGCGTCAACATTGAAGTGGGGAGGTGGGTTTCCAGCCGCTTCGCCGAACCCTCGTTACGGGTCGACGCTGTTTAACGGGTCGCCAAGTTTTCTGTCTCTCTCGCTTTCCGAGATGCCTGGTTGCCGGTTCTTCCTCGCTTCTCGCCCAGGGCATCTTGCTCGGGCACCGTTGCTAGTTTTTTTTTTTCCTTTCTTTCTTCCTCGTGTGTTTCGTGCCTGCGGGAGTCACGTGATTCCCCGCCGCTTTCTCCCGTTCCCTTTCGGTTAAGTGCCGCAGGGCAGTTTGAGGAGGGAGGGGCAGAGTCGAGTGTGGAGAGAGCGTCCGGCAGGCGATGCCGTCGTCGCTGTTATCGGTCGCGGTGGTGGTGGTGTTCTGCCTGCCTGCCCCCGCCGTTGCTGCATGCGAGGTGCACGTTCGGGCAAGCAGGCAAGCAATCTCGATGCTGACTGGGCTGCCGCTGCCGCCGCTGTAGCAGCGGTGGCCGCCAGAGTGTGGCTCCGGAGAGTTCATTGACTTCTCCTGGTGCCACAGTGCGCACGCCTACTACAACTTTGTGCGTGCGAGAAGTTCTTTCCGATGTTTAAAGAAAAAAAAAAAAAGAAGGAAAGAGAGAGAGAGATTTGAAGAGTGTAGAGAGGATGGGGGAGGGGGTTAATGGCTGCGTGTGCGTTTGCCTGCGAGAAGCGCGTAACCAGTGCCGTTAGCGAAGTCTTTTCAGCGAGAAAACTCGCTCGACCAAGCGGTCCGCGCTGGACTCAGGACTCGCATGCGTAATGGAAAAATGAAGTGGAATGGGGATGGGAAGAAAAAAATGAAACCGCAGACTGCAGTACTCGCAGCCGAACAGAATGCACAGGATGTCCGGAAGCGAGCGGGAAGACGTGAACTGTTGAAAAGGAAAAACGAAAGAATCGAAGGAAAGAACCCGAGGGGTCATCGTGAAGAGGAAACGGTCAAAGAGGAAGGCAGGGTCGCCGAGAGGACGCGCGGACCGGCGTAGAGTGGTGGATACGTGAATATGTGAAAATTAGATGGAAATGAAATGAAAAGAGGAAATCCGGACGAGTGAACGAGAAATAAAAAATAACAAGGACGCGCGCAATATGTACGTGTAGAGAAAGCGCGATGGCGTCGGCCTTCGTCATAGCTGTGTAACCGGAACACCGTGCGTTTCGAAAGCTTTTTCGCTTATACTTAATTTCATGTTCTTCCTGCTCTTTGTTTTTCACTGTAGTTAAACACCAGAAAGCGGCAGCGCTTGCAAGGTAAAATACTTCTTTGTAGGAATCACACAGTTGCGAACTCTATGATAGACAGTTGTGAACTCTATAAAGAACAGAAGTCCTTCGCAACTGAGTTTCACTTCCGTGTTCTGAATCCGGCGGAAGGATTCAAGCTTCGATGCTGCTGCACTTCTGCGCAAACTGACGAAAATTCTGAGCCCCGTCGACAAACGCGTGGTCGAAGAAAACTTCGCTTTTTTTTTTTTTTTTTTGACGAACGAGTCACATTCATTCGCTCCAGTGACCCTGTTTTGGTGCTGTCGCAATCTGCAGCTTATCCTTTGAGTGTCAGTCGCGCTTTTCCATAAGAGGCTTAGGGGCAGGGCAGCGGGAATCACTGGGAACGTGTGTGAGCCTCGTATTGCGTCGCCCGGCGCCGCAAGGGCCTCCTTTTTTTTATCCGGTCGGCCTTAGTGTCACTCTCAAATGCATACGCCCTACAGCCCACCAGATCGACAAGGTCGAAAGGGCAACCTACGGAAAGCAATAGCGCTTTATCACAACCGGGAAGGACGTGGCTCTCCATTGCCTCGAACGCCTCCACATAAATTAACTTCGGTCGTGCAAGAAGAAGAAGAAGTAAAAGAGAAAGCCGGACGAAACTGTAAAAGTATCTCTTCCTGTTTAATAGCGCCGTGACAGGTGTCCTCGAACGCCGTCGGCGAGTCGAAAATCCCACGTCATTAATTGTGTTTTCTTCCGCCTGGGCACCTGCCCGATGAATGCGGCCCGATAAGTGCGGCCGGACAAATGTGCAGCGGGCGACGCACCGCATGCACGGCGAGAACAGTTGGCGCCGCATGCGGTGTCGCGGGTTCGACACCCGCACACGGCGCCCACTTTACGACAGGGGCTTTGTGTGGTCGTTGGAAGAACCTCGCGTAGGTGGCCTGATCAGTTCCTCGATACGCGGCGTCGCTCAGTATACAGCCCCGTTGTTGCTTTGGGACGTAAACCCCATCGTCTAGCTAGCCAGCGGCGTAGTTCAATTGGGTCTTTGCGCATCTGCAGAGCCCAGACAAGGCTTGTGTGCGTTTGATGGATGGATGGATGTTTTTTTATCTACGGGGCCAAGTGGAGAGGTTCAAAGCTTGCGCTTCGTGGTATAAGCTATTTCACTTCTATATGGGCGAAATCGTCGCGAGTAGTGAGCATTGTTCTAGGAAAAACGCTGACTAACATCAGGAAGGGCCGAATGACTCAACATTACACCTAAACTGCAGATTGAAAAAGGAATAAATCAAATGAAGTTCAAACACGCATGCACACTGTCAGGGCTTCCATGCTATTGGGGCACGAAACAACAAGAAAAATAAATCACACAGCGCCAGAAGGCACCTTTAAGGTTTCTTCCGACTTTGCGTAGTCCTCGTCTTTTTGTACGTGGAGGTTGGGAAGCGTACGGGCTAAATGTGGTCGCGCCGTTTCCGAATCTCCCTACAAGTGACATTGCGCAAGAACACAAAAAGGGACGAAAGGGCGCTTCGGCAAAATGTGATTGCTTCGGCGCGATCCTAGAGTCCGTCGGCTCTGCGGAACCTCGGGAAATCCTCGGGAACGCGTTTCTCGTCTGACCCACCCGCCAGGGCGCGCCGATGTTTCACGTCTCGTATGCGGACGAGAGCGACGCAAGACGACCAATGAGGTTTGAAAGACCCGGCCGCTCGAGCAGGTGAGACGTGTGTTGAAAGGTGCGACGAGGGCACCTGAGAAAAACGTCGGGGGCGCCTCGACCGCTGGATTTGCCTATCACGAGCGCTGTCTCGAGGGGCGCCTTTCTCTGCGTGCCTTGGAACGAAAGTGACCGCACCTCGTTTCTTTTTTTTATCTTCGGCCAAGCCCGCGCAGGTGTGCGGCCTGTGAAAAATGGGGCTCTCGCGCTTTCACGGAGCCCCCAGTGTAAGGAGGTTCTTTAGGAGGGACGTGAAATTGGGGTAAAGTGCAGGGCGCAGTAACTGTCTCTTAGTAGAGGACACCTGTCGCGGTCATCGGAAAGGAAATATGGAGAGAAATGCGTACTCGCGCTGCGGTTTTTCGCTGCTTGGGGGCGTTTGCGAAGAGGTTGCAGTTTGAAACTGCCGCTTTTGTTCTCTTGTCTCATCTCTGATCAACCAGACTTGCTTTTTTTTTTTTCTTCTTCTGATGCTGCCACATGTAAATGGCGCGGTTACCCGGTATTGCGACGCTCCATCCCTAAGGCCTTCTCCCGCTCTGCTGTTATTGTTGTAAAATGACTATACTGGGCCGGAAACCCATTGTAGGAACCGCGGTCCTCATATGTGGGCCTTGTGTTTGGTGTTGTCAAGGCTAAATGAAATACTGCGGCTGCAGGTCCCGGATGAAGTATTAAGAGGCTGTCCAGCCCAACCGAAACGTACCCAAAGCCGCTGATAATCGGGTGTTATCTCGAAAAAAAAAAAATCATGTGTGTAAGTTATCCTTAAAATTTCAGCTACACATGGAGCCCGAAGTTTCTCTCAAACTGGCAAAATTTCCTTTATTAGCACATAGACCCGGAAATCACCTTAATCTGGGAAAATTCCTTCGAGTTGACAGCCCTGGGTATGGCGTTCTGATGCTCAGCACGAGGACACGGGGTCGATTCACGACTGCCGCATTCTGAGGGGCCCCAAGGGGGAGGGGGTAACATGCAGAAGAAGCGCTCGTTAGAGCACACTTAGAGAACTCCGCGTGGTCAGAATTATCCTGTAGCCGTGCAGCGCGTCTCTCGTAGCTCCAGTCTCGCTTTATCATTAAAATCAATCAATCAATCAATAAATCAATCAATCAATCAATCAATCAATCAATCAATCAATCAATCAATCTCTTGAATAGACCTCTCGATGCCACTGAAAGGAAGATGAAGCTAATAAATATTTTTTCAGCTGTTACAGACCTGACGTTAATATGGTGCTAGCTATCGAGACTTGGTAGAACGGCGTACAGCCTGAGGTTGCTTTATTTCCCTATAGGTTGCTTTTTTTCCCTTTTGCCTGCTATGCATACGGATGGATATTTGAATCGTTTTCAATTTTCTTCCTGAAAAGCAATACGTAAGTAAGAAAGATTATGCAGAAGAAAATAAGCAAGATATGCTATATCGTTAATAGGACGATAAGATGCACGGGGTGAAAATTTCATTTACTATGTGCTGATAGTTAGCTTATTAACAGCACTCTAAGAAAATCGGCAACCGAGCGTGTACGAGCATATGCACCCTTTCATTACTCCAGGTTCGGCTGTTTTATAAAGTCTCTCAGTTGCGTGACTTGACGGAAGGGCGCGGGGCGCCCCTGGCTTCTTATCTCGAAGTCGTTTGGTCTCACTCCACTTGCGTGACCTGAACTAAATACAGAATACTACTTGTTACGTCATGTTCGGACCGCCTACTTTCGCGAGCCGGTAAGCCGACCATGTAAGTGCGGTCGCGCCAGTTTCGACGCAAGCGGGAAAGGGTGCTGAGGAGAAACAGACTGACAGGAGCAGAAGATATGCGCACTCATTTCTTTGTGCTTCGCATTGTTGCGCGGCCCTCCACGCGCACTCTTACTACGCACGCGATATATCTTAAGTTTTGAGACGGCGGCCATTGTGTTGTGCCGACCGAGACGTATAAAAACACGCTTGTGCTGCTTTTCCTGAACGCCTAAGGCACGGCGTAACCTTTTTCTTTTTTCACTTCTTTCTTTGTTTGCGTTGTTCCACTGTGGTTCGCTTTCTTTATAGCCTGTTCTTCTTCTTTAGTTTGTTTATTTTTATTTTGTTAATTTTTTTTTGTTACGGTTCGCGGGATAACCGACAAACGTCGATTTTGCTCGGCGTGATCGTTGAGTATCGTTAACGCACTACGCGTGCGAACTCTGCACATTCAGCGGGCACAGCGTTCGTTTCCAGCGGTTACGCGTCATGTTCGTCGAGTTTATCGCCTTAAGCCTTCGCGAAAATGAGCGTGGAAATTCTTCGCCTTGACTGGTGTGAGTTCTTGTACGCCCGTCCAAGCTTCTGGCTATCAGAGTATGCGTGCCGGGCATAGAAAAAAATAATAATGGCAGGTCTCCTTTACTGAGTGAGTGAAGTAACTTTATTTTGGTCCAGAGAAGACGCAGGGAAGACCCCGCGCCACCCGGCTAGTCCCACGTAGGGACCGCCAAGCCCAGCTTGACGGCCCGATCGCGGGCACTCTGGACGGCCAGGGTTTGGTCGTTGAGTTCGGGGCTGCCCAAGAGCGCAGCCCACCTATCCTCGCTGAAGGAGGAGCCGATGGCTTCACACTCCCACAACACATGGTCCAATGTTGCCCTTAGTCCAGAGGCAGGGCAGTCCGCACTGGGATATCTTTCAGGGTATATGGCATGAAGAACCGCGAGGTTAGGGTATGCACGGGCTTTTAGAAGTCGAAGGGTAACCGCCCGCGCCCTGCATAAGGCTACTGTGGTTCGTATAGACTTGCGAACTGGTCGTTTACAGAGAGTGTTTAGTCGTAAGTCGGTAAGACGCATAAGCCATTAAAGTGTTTATACTTCGCCGACTGTATCTTCAAGGACTTTTCCCACGCCTGCCCCTCTCGTGTGCAATTCTGGCGAAGGCTTGCTGAACCACCCTTTTTAAATTATTGGGCGATTGGTTTGATTTAGGTATTCAATGTGGTATTGGAAATGTTCGCAAGAAATAGCTCGCCGGCTTCTCGACAACGAGAAGTTCAACAAATGAATGGGTGAGGATGATGTGAGGTGAATTGATTTCTTACACTTTATAAGCATTTCGTTCCCCCATGCGGGGCAGGTATTTCTAATAATAATAATAATAATAATAATAATAATAATAATAATAATAATAATAATAATAATAATAATAATAATAATAATGATGATGATGATGATGATGATGATTATGATAACAAGGATGGCTTCTGAAAGAGAAATTCAGTGCTTTGAACATTGTGTCAGATAAGGACGTGAAGAAGACGAGCCAGACACAGTTACCTAAATAAAAAGAACCCGTCGTGGTTTCTCAGTGGCCATGGCATTCATTTGGCGCCTGCATCAACTGCTTTACGATGGGCGAGGGGGGGGGGGGGGGACGGCTGGCCAGTCTTCCCGATGGGGGCGGAATGCTTAAAACGCTGTTGTAGCCGTGCTTTGGATGCAAGTGGAAGGGACACTAAATAAAAGACAAATATGAAGTCGAGCTAGATCGATAGATCATTCACTTAGAAGTCTGCCATCGTATTCTATGTGCCCGTGCATTTTGCCGATAAGATCGCCGTCGAAGGCCCAGCTTCAGCCCGCGCCGAAACGGACGAGTTGACGTAATCTGCACGTGACCGTCGTCTACGCCTCTCCGCTGTGAATCAGCCAGTGCTGACGTCGCATGAAAGTTGCCACAGTCCACAACAGGTGACGTCACTCCGGCTTTCCATTTTTCGGTGCTTTCTCACTTATATACACACACACACAAAAGAAAATATCGAGATCGGTTTTCGCTACGAACGGCTAATTCGTGATTACAGAAGCCTGATTTTTCATTGTATAGCTCGCCCTGGACATTTTCCTTCTATGTACTTTTAAAGAAACCTAGGTATCAAAATTATTCCTCATATCCGCACTACGGCGTCTATCATTGCCCACTGTGCGGCTACCAGATGTTAAATCTCATAATTTAGCAATAAAATAAAACGCTTCGCACGGTTTTGCGATAAATACCGCATGCATACTACCGTCATTTTTTTTTCTCCTTGTACGCATTAGCGCCCCTCGTTCCGGCTTATAGAGCGCATGTGTCGGAAATTTTGGCGATTGTATCGCTTCGCATTCCGATGCAGGCGGCGCTAGGGCTTCGTCGCGCATATGAGGCACGCGGCAAAAGCGGAACTTGAGACACGTTTGCCTGTAGTACGCTTACCCGCACGCACAACTCGCGACGCCGGGCTGGTGTGTACGTCGAAACGTTTTCCGAGCAATCTAGCACGGGGGTGTGTATGCGACGTGGCCGACGCGCTCGCGGTCCCGTTTCCCCACTTCCGCCATGCTCCCATTAGACGTCGCGCGGGCGAAGGAGAACAAGTGTTCGCGGCAAACGGCGACCGCCGCGCGGGCGGCCGAACCGAAAATCGCGGGACGTCCTGCCTCGTACACACAACGCCGGGGGGCTCCCGTTCGTGCCCGTCCTTTCGAATCGATCGTGGTGCACGCCCAAAAAAGTGCTCCGTCGATGGCGAATGGGCGGTTGAGCGGACATTGGACGTCGCGTGTTATCCGGGAGTTCGCATAAAGAGGTGTGTTTTCAAGAACTTCGCTGTAGATCTGTAGATTGATACGCTCCCGGAGCCGAAAATATACCGCATTTTTCGGGGAGCTGGTATTTGCCTCGAACTGACGCAGAGGCAACAGCCGGGGAGCGTGACGCGCCGCCGAGTAGTTTCAGCACTGTTTCACCGCGACGCCGTGAGATGGGGATATTGCTCATACGCATGCGCAGTCTGCATGCGGCAGGTGACGTCGCTAATGATACATAACGGTAACGCTGTAACGGTGTAGTGTCGCTTCGAGCGCCGAATTGAGCCCTGGCGTGGCTATACGTCACCTCAACGTCACGGTTCGGCAGACCAAGGTCCTCGCCGTCGCTCTGCACCGAAAAAACGGTAGTTTGAAAAAGATAGGTGCCTTGGCTTTACTGGCATCCGATACCTCACCTTTTGAAGCGAAGCTTTCTTCATTCCCCCCCCACATCGACGTGGGCAGCTGTCTGGTCGAACTACATGAGCCGATCCCGAAGACAGCGTGATCAAAGGATGGCAACTTGGTGGTCCGATCCTGATATCAGTGCAGCATGTGTCTACTCGCGAGGGTTTTAGTGCCGTTTGTAAAGCGGGCCGATCCTGTAGGCGCGTGTGGCGTGTCAACACCAACGTGCCCCCCTCACAATATTTAAACAGTATATAGCTAACCAATAACTGTCCTCAGCAGCATATCTCGGCAGGCCTACCGGTAAGCTATCGTTCGGCTTCGACAATCAACCTATGGCGGTTTCTGTCCTCCATCCCCCCCTTTTTTTAAATATTTGTCCTAATTAACAGACTCCATTATGTTTTATATCTGTCCTAATTAACAGTATGATTTGTCCCTATGGGACATTCACTGCGCGTTCAGACGTGGTTAGCTTGCACGGCGCCCCTTGTAGCGCGATCTAGGTCGCGGCGTATCTATAGTATGTTAATGATTCTCTTCAGTCCTTTCTCACTATATCCTGCCTTCTTCAGTCAGTGTGATAACGGCGGCGCTGGAACCGCTGACGAAGGTCGCTAACCATGTAGTAATCGGATCATTATTCGCTGGTTAAGATTATACTGTCCATTTTACTTTTGCCTGATGAAAGCCCCACGCGTATGACGCGAAGAATTAGAGAAGAAAGAAATAGAGAAGTGGGGTTTGGGAATCTGGCAAGCGATCGATCGTCCGCTCTATACAGTATAGTGTATGTTAGCGTCCCCTGATAACGGACAGTGTGTTGCCGATAGGAAGGTACCGGGCTCTCCTCCGCGACCTGTTTCGCACGATTGCACGGCACACTTACGGAAGTACGGACATTAAGCGAGGTATAACTAATAGGTTGTGTTGAAGAAAAAACAAGATATGAAAAAAGGCGAGCGTGATGAACGAATCAAGCACGCATCTTGTTATTGCTGTCGTTAGTCAGGATTCACATGCAAATGTGCCCTATATCAGGGTATCTTTTTTTTTCTTTTTTCAAAATATCGAAACGGACTCATTAATAATTCCATGCGGTAACTCTGTCACATGACGGATTACTTGAAGAGGCAGGCATTACTTGCACCACTATTTGCGCACTCTGAGGTTGGCTAATTATCGAAGCTGCAGTAATTGCCCCTCGTAAACGAGCACCTTGGCGCACTTGCCTCAGTGGCAGATTTGAAGCCTATAACGGTAATGAATCCACGTCCATTTAGCGGAATTCAGCCAGTTTTTCAGAAACGCCGCGCTTCAATATATCCGACACCCGCTCCGCTGTAGCCGAGTGGCTACGTGGCGTTGCGCTGCCGAGGTTCGAGGTCGCGGGTTCGATTCCCACCGCGGCGGACGCAATTCGATGGGGCAGGTGCAGCGCGCATTGCTTGCACGTCAGAGAAACCCAGGTGGTCAAAATTGATCCGTAATTCCCAGCTTTATCCGGTGTGCCTCATACGGAGACCGTTGGTGTTTGGATGTAGAATCCCAGGGATTTATTATTATTATTAATAAAAACACCTTTCTGCGAGATTATCGACGCATGGAAAGAAATCTTGTTCTAACTCTTTCTTCCTTTCTTTTTTGTCTGCGTGAAACTCTCGTAAAAAAGTTTACACCCTTTGGAGTGTATATTTGCTACACAGCAATAATCGTCATCTGTCTAATTGCCCGCATTTCCTCTCTTTAACGCTGCGAGCCCGGTGCTTCCAAGCCACGAACGGCATGCGCGTTATCAGACTGACAGAGCATTCTTGACTGGAAAGTATCGAGCGCAGCGTTTCCAAGAAAGGAAACGCAAGCAAGACAGTTGACGATTATCGCAGTGTGGCAGATATACACCCCAATTGGTGCAACTGCTTTAAGAGTGTAATCATCATCCACCGTACTTGCGAAGTTTCCTCTCTCGAAAACTCGGCGCTCGCTACTTTCCTGTCGAGAATGCCGCGTCAAGCTGATAACGCGCGAGCCGTTCGTGACTATAGGAAGTACCGGGCTCACAGCGTTAAAAAAAGAAAATGCGGGCAAGACAGGTGACGACTACACTCTAAGAACAGTTTACACCCTTTGGCTTGCCCCTTCTGCCACACAAAAATAATCGTCATCTGCCTTGATGCATTTCCTTTCTTTATCGCTGCAAGCCCGGAACTTTCCAGTGACGAACGGCACGCGCGTTATCAGAAGGGGCACTCCAAAGGGTGTAAACTGTTCTATGCTGATAACGCGCGTGCCATTCGTTACTGGAAAGTTCTGGGCTCGCAGCGATAAAGAAAGGAAACGCATCAAGGCAGATGACGATTATTTTTGTGTGGCAGAACGGGCAAGCCAAAGGGTGTATAGTGTTCTTAGAGTGTATCGTTTCGAGGACAAAAAGCAACCCAAAGGTTATAAACATTTCTTTTTCTTTCCTTTTATTTTCTGTTTTTAGAGCGTGAAGTCCTCGTAGCTCCAAGGGGGGCCCCTGTAAACCCCATCCGTCTTAAATAACACCCTCGGTGTCGTTAAAAGGAAGCGCGGAGGATACACTCAAAAAGGAACGCGCACGCGAACCTCTGCACCGCGCGCGTTCTTTTGGCGCGCGCGTTTTCGGCGCTCGCGGACGCCTCCGCCGCGGTTGGTTCCTCGCGCGTCTCGGTCGCGCATTCTGTCTGTCCGCAATCCGGTTTTGGCATGGGCCGCACGGCCCCACCGCCTCCGATGACTTTGCATGGCGAGCGCTCATTAGGTGCCGGGTTCTCTCTCTCTCTCTCTCTTGTCTGCCGCCCTTGAAAGGAACATTTGCCGAGCCTCGGGAAGCGAGCCAGAGGGGAAAGGCTCTACTGCCCTTCAAATTCGCGCCCCCAAACGGGTTTTGTCAACTCGGATTACGGCAGCGCCTGGCGATCGTTTCCGGCGGTAGTTTTCCCCTTAAGGCAACACCCTCTATTCATAAGCGCGCGGGCTGTTTTCACTGTGCTCGAGAGAATTCGCTCTTACCCTCACTGTTTGTCGAGAGGGACGGCTCCGATTCTCCTTGTTTTTTTTTAATTGCGTGTTGGCTTATTTTTTCCCCCAAGTCGCGTTTTTTTTTCTTCCTTGGTGAACTCGGCCACGCTTTCCTCGACTGTCCATGCAAAGCGCGTATTATAAGCGGCCTTGTATTCGGGGTGCAAAAGCAAACTTCGGCTCTTTAAGTGACGTTATTGTAGCCTCTTCGCTCACGTCACCTATACAGTGACTGCCACTTCTGGCTTATATTTATATTTATTAAATGTGTGTGTGTTATCGCATGTGAATGTACTTGCTCGTTTTCTTTTTTTTTTTCTTTCGCGTTGCCTTTTTTCTATTACCGGAGATTGTCAGTTAGACCTATTGTAGCCGTCAGAAATGACCTCTATATACCTCCACACATTAAATGCGCGTATCCCACTGCGTGTTAACGCCGTGGCCCGTTCGGGAATGCACGCGATATCCTTTTCGCCGATCGCTCGACGACGCGGCGCCTCCGGCCGCCCGAGCGCTTTGAAGAAGCCGCCGAAGCGCGGCCTCCTCGACCGAAATTTTTCGCCTCAAAGCGCGCGCCTCGTGATCCAGGGGCATCCGGGCAGGGGACGCCCTGCGGTTATGTTACAGATCCCTACGGGGGGGGTTGGTAGGTTGGTAACGGCCTTCCTGGCAAGAGCCGAGTCTACTACACACATGGAGTGAGTTTCGGTAGAACTCATCTCTATTCCGAACACGCGAGGTCCGTATGGAACGCGGTAGCTATAGTGCAGTAGAGATTGTCGATCGCCGGGCAATCCGCTTAGCTCCACAGTTCCTGCGCGCGCGCCTCGGTGTTTACGCTTGGCGTCCTTCCTTGACCACCGCCAGTGGTGGCCGGCGCTTTCGTGTTTGCCGCGGGGCGCTCGCTCGACTGTTTGTTCGAGTCTGTGCTACGAGAAGGTAGGGAGAGCCCTTGTCGAAACAAACGATGATGCCACGCGGCCACGGGCGCAGCTGGAACCCGGACGCAGACCCCCTCGTGTATATTCGCAGTGGCGAAGGTCTTCGAGCCAGCTGCTGCCACCACTCGACTTGAGGCACCTTGTTCTTAGGTTTCGCCAGGTTTGGACTGGCCGCTATGCCGAGCCTTTAGCGAAGCAGGTGTTACCAGTTGACCAGCTGAATGAAGATTGGGGTTAATGTAAATGGGGGGCGAAGTGAAAGGGATGATAGGGAGAAGGAACATTGGTAGGAAGCTTTGTCGATCGATCTAGCAATTGATTGATTGATTGATTGATTTAAACTGCTGGTATATGTCGGAATTATGAGGAACGTATAGCGTTACTGGAGGCCTCCTAATTCATTTTAACCGCCTGTAGTGTCGTCTACTCAAGCCCCGACCGACATAACTCGCGGCCCGTGACTTAAGTAATCGTAGCGGTCGGAGACCTTGGCGCGGCGCGGCGGTTATACTTGCTCGTATAGCGGTGTGTATACATCTTTCCCGGTGCCTCTCCGTGCCTGTCTGCTTACAAAGTAACAACGCGCCCGTCAGCGTTCAAACACAGCCGGTGCGCGTTGTTCGGGGCGCCGCGTAAATATATCTGCAAGCGCTAGATACGTGCGACGTCGGGCGCGACGAAGGGGCCCCGCTGTTTCTCTGCGCTGGCGTCCTCGAGCGCGGTGCTTCTGGGATTTATAGGAGACCCCGGCCGGGGTGCCCGGCGGGGGCAATAATTTTGTGCAGCCACTTCCAATAGCAACCGACCGCCTCCTCACCCGTGCGCTCCCCATTCCCCAACCCACAACCGTCGCTCTCTCCACGCGTAGCCTCCTCCTGCTAGCTGCCCTCCCCAGTTCCCCTTTAGCGTTTCCTTTCTACGCACACATGCCGCTCGATCCTCGGGGATGGGTTGCATGGCTTTCTGCACGATAGCGGGGCCCCGCGTGCTGAGGCCGTTACGTTGCGATACCCGGACGCAGCGTGCGTGTGTTTGCACACGGCGTCGCCGGCGTGGCCTCTTCGCCACCGGGGCCGTTTTTCAACGTTCGTCGCGTGTCGCGCGCACGCGATACGTACCGTGTTTACTCGAACCTAAGCAGCGGCTGCAGCTCCGTTTCTCAGCAGTTTGCCAGAAGGTCATGTAACAGAGGAAGAAGAGAAAGAAAGGGTGTCCTCGAGAGAGCTTGCAGGCTTCACAAAAATACAAAAGAAGAACCAGGGACGTCACAAGTATTATTTGTGTATATATACAGAGAAGGGGGATATAAAGGCTGATGGGTTAACGATAAGAGCCGTCGGATTGTATACTTTCTAATTTTTTGAACTGGTAAGGGTAGAAAGGCGAAAAAGAGATCAAATCAATGTTCGCGCACGCGTGTTTGAGAACCTGGACGGACAATAGACGATCGCATTCTCGTCGATGCTTTCAAAAAACACGCTCGTTCACTAAATCAGCTCGGGCTTATATCGGAATAAACACGGTGCGGTTTCTTTTTTTTTTTTTTTTTACTTGCGAACACTATACATACATAAAAGCGCGCGTGCCCGGTGAAACGGTGTTGACAGAATCTGTGCAAATCGGTGTATGATGTGCCTGTACGTCGTGTGCTTGTGACACGTAGTAGTAGTATGTGTACGGCATTACTGCTGCTTCGTGCTTTCGTTTGTTCCCTCGCGTTGAGTTTCATAACGTTGACCGACGGCGACGCGGTGTGCTAGCGTCGATAAATTGCGTGTATCCGCGGTGTATCGCCATCGCGTTAGCGGTGGTAATAGAGATAAAGCTCTGACCCCTGTGCCGCCGCAGGCCGGTTATTCTGCAGCCGCTTCTAGCGCAATTTTGCGCACGCGCGTACACATACACACACACACACACACACACACACACACACACACACACACACACACACACACACACACACACACACACACACACACACACACACACACACAGTTCTACGTCAAGGAAAATTTCACAAGTATCAATGAACACGGACGGTCCACTTATACAAAAAAAGGGAAACAAAAGAGACATTTTATTTGAGTTGGAGGCTAATCACTACAGTAATGGATTGATTAGTAATTTGTTTGTGGAACTGACCACAACTTAAAACTGACATGTATATTAATCGGGCAGCCGGTTCTTGTTCCCTCTTCTTTCACGCGTATGCACTTTGCTAACAGCTCTGGTGCTCCGGCTAATGGCGGTAACTAGTTATGTGGTTTACCGCGAGAAAGGTGTATATGCCGTTAATGAGGCTGCACTTGTGGCGCGTGTGTGTCTCCTCTTTAACAATAAATAGCTGGTG
The DNA here is from genome assembly GCF_050947875.1 of Dermacentor variabilis. Taxonomy (NCBI): domain Eukaryota; kingdom Metazoa; phylum Arthropoda; class Arachnida; order Ixodida; family Ixodidae; genus Dermacentor; species Dermacentor variabilis. The sequence goes on from NC_134573.1 coordinate 138,868,590, forward strand.
AGCTTTCGCTGAAGTCCCTGCTTTCTGTGCACTCAGTAATTAACGAGCTCAGTCGCGATTTCTCACTGCACTATATAATGTCGTGTTCCGGGAATCCTTGCTGAACAGCAAAGTAAGAACACGTACGAACCGAACGGATAACATTGTGCGCGCTGATTGGACGCGTTCTGTTTTGCTAATTTAGTCGCATTGCCTGGACATATCTGTATATCAACACCCGAAGACATGTCGAAAAAAATAAAAATAAGGACGAACCTGTTATATGTGCCCGATTTACTGCGCAGCCGTGGACGTCTGTTATAGTATACTCTCTTATTCTGACACATTCCACACTGTACACGTTCCACATTGTATGCTTCCTTTGTTTGGGGAGCTAATTATTCCGCGACTTTATTATTTTTGTTATTTCTTTTTGTGCCATTTCATTGTCAACCTTCTTTTTCTTTTTCTTTTGTCATTATTGCTGAGACACTATTTCGCGTGTTATGAATTAATTTAAATTATCGTTGAGGCAAGCAGGTTATATACTAGCCGAGTTATAAATCCAGCGACTCAATCCAGGTTGTGTTGTATGTTCCCGAAGTGTCGCGGGCATGTGAAACGTAATTCGCGGCAAAATTCTGCATGTTTTCGAGAGACAGCTATCACTGCCAAATTATGTTTCATCTTGGCCTAAGGTACAGGAAAGAAACGGGAAAGTTCTATTTGACCACGTAGGACCTTTTGTCGACTCAACATTGATAATGGTCACCGAAGCGTAAACCTGCGTAGCGGGTCGCCAAAGTTGATAGAAAGTTGGTGGACATCCGAAAATCAGTGGGCACCTTTGCGTCTGTAGTCGGATCGCAGCCGGATAGGCTGAACAACTTTCACGGTTACTGTGCTGCTTACAGGCCTGCTTGGTGTTGATTGATCGACTGATCGATCGACAGATTGATTGATTAATTGATTGACATGCAGTTGCTGCTGCCGGCTACCACCACCACCGCTCTTCACATTTCACATTTTCAGCGTACAGTGCACTGTATTTTCCGTTCTATCAACAGCATGGAACTCACATATATTGAATGCCTCAATTTCGTACTGCGCACTTATGTGCGCCGTTTACAAAGTTTGCTTTAGATCGATACACAACGTAAGTGTTCCGCATTTCGCCTTCTCACGCATGGCTGGCGGCTTCTCCACAGCACCGTCGGTGAATATATACTGTAAACACATTATTTTGAAGATTCAATATTGCTTCTTACAAGTGAGTTGAAATGGAATTTCAAGGACGCGGTCTCTCTCTCTCTCTCTCTCTCTCTCTCTCTCTCTCTCTCTCTCTCTCTCTCTCTCTCTCTCTCTCTCTCTCTCTCTCTCTCTCTCTCTCTCCACTTTGTACGATGCTTAAAAAATGGTAACGCAAGGTCGAAACTCTACGCTTTCAGGCCGCGACAAATCTTGGCACCAAGGTCCCCAGTGGTCTTCGCATCGCGCCGGCTGTATTTCAATCTCCTCGGCTCTCGCATCTCGGCAGTTCTCGCGATAGTTTTGCCCCTTCGGCGTTCTAACGTCGGTCTCTTCGGTGCGCGGCCAGCCGCATGGGTGGTCAACCCCCTCACATAGGCGAAAGTCCTGGGTGCATGGGCCTTGCCCATCGTTAATTCGGCAAGCTACGAGCACTCGAACGACCTTCCTAAAACAACGGAGCCGAGAAAACGCTTGTAGGAGTCCCGTGTATCCTACTTTGCACGTGATCTCTCTCTCTCTCTCTCTCTCTCTCTCTCATTTGCCTTTCCACTTCGCTGTTTTAAATCCCATTTCTTCCGTACGAGGTAGCCAGCCGGACGTTCGTCTGGTTAACTTCCCTGCATTTCTTTATTCTCTCTCTCTGTCTCTCTCTTTCGTTCTGACATCCCTCGTGAGACTCACGTTGACGAATTGCACCAATCTTTTCACTACGGCCCCAAAGAGCTAGTTCAATACGTTAAACTGTTCCGGAATAATTTTTTTTTAATTGCCAGTTATACGTCGGTTGCAATAACTCCGCATATGTACAGTGCGCAGACTCTACAGCGGAGCATACGATACTGCCTCCGTCGCTATGCGGTCTGTTGTCGATTCCCGAGTTCGCGCGTGAGCTCGCGTCATCGCGGCGAGACACCGATGAAATTAGAGACGCGTGTTCGCTTATTATTCCGCCTGTCTCGCGCGAATCTCGTTGGAGGCGGCGTTGCGCCATCGCTGAGGATCTCCTCTCCGATTTTCTCCTCTCCGTATCTTCGCCAGGCACCTCGCGATTACTGCTATAGCGAGAGGCGAGTTACTAATGGTGTTGTCTAATGGTGGTTTTTGGGGACCGAAACGAATGCAAATCGAATAGTGGCAGCAGCAGCGAATGGAATCGAACGTCGAATGGTTTTCGAATAATGGAACAGCCCATACGAGAATTGCTATGAAACGATGCTGGTATCCCGGTATTCCTAAACTTGGCAAGTTTCTGCCATTACGTGCTGCGTTGCGAAGTGGTGTTTTCTAAAAGCGCAAATAGAGAAGCATTGGGAGCAAGCAAGTACATTCTTCGCATGCACAAGACTGTCCATAGAGTGCGAATGATCACTGTACATCCTGCAAAGTATGGCTATACCTAAGCGACGTAGCCTGGTCCACTGCGCAAGTTCTCACGTTGTTTGTCTATACTGATCCCGCCGCGGTGAAAATTTACCGTACTTTTGCTCTAATCTTCTGTTTCATTGGGTGCAGTTGACGTTCTGAAATATTCGAAAATTATTCGTTTTTATGAATATGACTGTTCGGTTCGAAGACCGAATCGAAGAGGACGTTGTTCGATTCCTTATTCGAGCGTTTCGAATATTAGTTTCCCCTTAGTGCTTTGCATTGGGTGATCTGCAACGCAGTGTTGCAAACCGGGTTGCAAACCGGGTGCTCGTCTGGTTGACCTCCCTGCCTTTCCTCAGCCCCCCCCCCCCCTCTCTCTCTCACTCTCTGTCTCTCTCTCGGAGCCGCCGCCGGAGTCCTGGAGCGAGTTGCTCTGATTTCACCATTCCGAATGTGCCGGCGGGAAGCAAGAAATGCTCCGTATAGTGGATCGCATACCGGAAATTTATTGCGCACACGTCACTCAAGCCAACTTCCGCTCTGTACGTTTCTGTGGCAACCAGGTTCGCCGTCCCACAGCGTACGGAAGTGACGTATGCTTCTCGTCATATTTCCGCCTGAATCCGCAGCCTCGGCTACGGAGCAAGTGAGAGCGACCCGGCGCGGAGCCAGTGTATCTGGAACGGCCAGTGGAATCAAAATTTCGCGCAATTCCCTTCCAGATCAACCCGTGAAATATGCCGTAATATATGATATGCGCGAGGCAAAGAGATTCCTGCGAAAATTACTGGTGGAGACTATGAACAAGAAGAAGGCGAGCCGATGCGCCCGGTTTACATGCGTCGCAAATACACAAAGAGAACAGGCAATGACGAGGGTGGACTATCGCGCTTTAGAGGGGTCAGAATATTCGTATATATAAAGTATTAATGAATCGAATTCGGTCGGTCGATTCCAGCAGTCACTGTTCACAAGTGCCAACATTTTTTCGAACAGTTTTCGAATATTTCAGAATTGTCAACTGTGCTCAAATCATATGGAGAAAAAGTACGATAAATTGCACCCTGGTGGTCATAGCAGACATAAAACATGAAAAGCTACGTAGTGCAGCAGGCTACGTCGCTGTTCGAGCCAGACTTGATCTGCTAAGCTGCGATACTTAGCACTCTCCGAAGAGTTTTTGGGTATGCTAGCGAAGCACATGTTTCTCCCTAATGCTCCATTTTTTTTACTAAGCAATGCAGCGCAACTGCAATATAATGACAGGTACTTGCACAAATTGATACTGGGATGTGAACACTGCTTTATAATAACGGTGAAAACAACTATTAATTATTTGAAGACTGTTAAAAAAGTGTTTGACTGATTTTATACGATTCGCTTGGGGCACTATCGGATTCGTATTCAATTCTGTGTAGAAATTACTGTCCGTAAAACCCTGCAGGCGCTAGCTATACCATGTTTTTTTTTCTTAGATGCACTAAATTTTTAAAAATTGCCCGTGGCAGATAGTACAATTAATTCTAACGCGTGAGATAAACTATTTAACTCGTTGGGGTACCCATCACTTCAACGAGAAATCGAAATGCTTAAGGGAGTAATTAATGTTACTACGCTAATTAAATGTTAATTAATATTACATTACGCCACATAACTCAACTTACGAAACGTAGCCGGTAAGTTCGCATGACATTCATTCATTCATTTGTATTACTATGAAAACGGTTTGTTTCGGTGTTTGTCGTGTTAGCACCGACGATGCTTTTGAACAGCTGAGCCCTTTTTGTTTCCTCGTTTTGTAACGCCGTCGGAGTCCTTGCGAGCTCTCTCTCTCTCTCTCTCTCTCTCTCTCTCTCTCTCTCTCTCTCTCTCTCTCCTTGCATCTCGAGCGTGGGTGCTGTTAAACCGCTGCCACCAGACGTTGCAGCAGCAGCTGCTGCTGCCGTGTACGAATGCGTCGGCGTCGAATGCGTGAACGGGCGTCTCGAAACGGTGTTGGAGCCAACGCGTTTCGCTGTAGCTTATTTGTGGAGCCATCCCTTAGTTGCTCGCTATTAGCGGGGTCATCATGATCACCAAATCAATGTGGCGTCCAAGGCTGCGGCTTTCTGGCGCTCTCTAAAAATTAATAACCAGCCAAACTCGCTATAGAGAACATGTTAAAGCGCTGGCACCCGGAGCGTGGCCGTTGAGAAACAGTGTTGCCAACAGTCTAAAAGCGTGCGCCTACCTTTTGGCACGAATTCTTTGGAGAGTGATCCCCAGCCGGCTCTGCAACCAAGGCCGCGTCGGCGTTCCGGGAAAACAAAAACAAACAAACAAAAAAAAAAACCGCCGCGATGTCAAGGTGACGGAGCACTCGCTTATACGTGAGCTTCCCGTACGTGAGATGGAGCGGTTGGTGCCTCGTAATTTCCAGCCGGTCGAGGTCACGGGAGCGGGTGCGCCAATCCTTGCCCTGCGATTGGCAGCTGCTCCACATCCCGTTACCGCAGCCTCGATGCGTGCCAGTCCGTCTCACCTTCGCTGAGGTATCGGGAGTACACGGATGCGTTGATCCTTCTGTCGCACGGAGTGGTGCCGTCTCTTCCAATTTGCGAAGCGGTTGTTACTGGCGTGTATTGAACTATTTCGGCGCCAGCGACTAAAGTATAAGCGGCCTAGCACATGCATCCCAACTCAGAGGGACGCAAGAGAAAGAGAGAGAGTTTACTCTTTATTGCAAATGAAAGTTGGTTTATCGATGCCGTCAGCCCAAGGGCATCGCTTGCGCTGTGCTTGAGAGCTAGCTCAACGAAGTCCGCAACGAACCTTTGATTGTTAAGTGCGAGTGTGGTGGAACGACCATTCGGCGGACGGGACGAATGGGATCGATTATGGTTTTAGGGGTATACGCGCCGTGCACGCCGACGGACGCGCCACTGGTGGCGGCCTTGCGCAGAACACGCGGGAGAGGAGCTTGGCGCGCGTCCTAGTTTGTTGTGTCGTTGATCGTGCTTCTCTGTCTTATTCACGTTTTCAGAGCAAGATAGGCAATACCATTCGCAAGTGTGGGGTGGCCAAAGCTTCAAGGGAATGTCGAAGAAGAATTTTTGCGGGGTGGGGACTCAAATACCGGTGAAAACGTGCCGGCGATACGGTTCTAATCATTCCCGGCGAAGCCTCATCAGCGGGAGCAACGGTAGCAAAAATGGATCGTCGCTTCGAAGGGAAATTTCTTGTTCTCATCCTTTCCTTTGTCTCGTCGGTGTTTTTTTTTTCCACTCGATCATAGTTAGACGCGTGAGCAACGAAGTTCGTCTGCAGTGCAGCATGAGGTTTAAAGGGATTTCGCTAAAGTTCGGAATGCTGTTTGCCGCTTATATTGTTTTCCACTTCTTTACCGCGTTGCGCTAGCTAGGCAGCACGACTGCACGAGCGTATGCGTCGTATGTTAAAGCTACTGAAGTTTGCAAGAACTGAAATTGTTGCTTTCATGTGGCGCGGTAAATCCTCGCACCAGCTGTCGCGCACTTCATGCTTTTACATCTATTTTATGCGTGGCTTTGCACATGTTTAACTGTTGCTAGTTGCTCCATGCATAACTCTTGTCGATTCTTTTGAGCTGCGAAGTTTTCACCCTGCCTTGTTTGTAAAGGGTATAAATCACGCTGTGTCTTATCGGAATGATGCTGAGGAAGTGCTTCTTTAACAGCTTTATTCTTTTCGCCCGAGGGCATCTTAGATATTGTTTACGTTTTTGGAAATGTGTTTAGAAAATAGGTAGTTCAGGGCGAGAATTGCTAATAGCTGCTGCATATGGTATTTTTTTTTCCATTTCTCGCTGAAAAGTTCACGTCCCGCTTGAGAAGTTATCACACCTCGATGCTGCCTGAGCAAACTTAACACGCCGAGTGATTTGTTTGTTTCACAGCGTAGTCCCTTCTTGCATGTGAGTTTTGTGCTCAACTGAATTCTTTCTTATACTTACGCTGCAGACGACTGAACCGGGCCTTGCCGCCAGCGCTCATCTGCTTTGACTGGCGCTGCTCTGCCTTTAAATATATCATGTGGCACCTCTATCTAGTAATATAAAAAAGTACTGAAAAGTTAGTCAATCTTTAGCTTTGTACGTTTCCAAGCAGCTCCTTTGGGGAATTTAAAATTGCACAAACTGCAGCGGGAACGGTAGTTCATCGGCGTATGCAGCAGAATTGCATCGGCGGTACAGCACTAACACGCGCTTTTATTAACCCGTGTGTTTGGTGACTTCGTTGGCTAGTGTACGCGTTTTCATCAATAAATTGGCAATTACTCTTCTTGAGGCGACTTCGACTGCACTTATTGGGCGATGTCACATGTATTCATCGGCAGAAAAATCACAACGGCATATGCAGAGACTGCACCGTGCGGATTTGTTTGATATAAGTCTGCACTAACGACGGGTGCTTATTATTCAGGTACAGAAGCAGCATTGCGGCAAGGGTAGAATAAAAAAGAAAACCATCGAGAGATCGCATCACAACAAAATTTATCGGCTAGTGAACATGAGCTCCACGTCATGCAAATGGGGTTCATGGCGTTTGTCTGCGGGACACACCTTGCACGTATGCGGACCATGTTGTCCCAAACACCGGTAACATCGTGTTCATACCCGCTCGCACAGAGGTCAGCATCTTCCCTACAGCTGTCACCGCAGAAGAAGCAGCCTGGCACCCGAACAAAGAAGAAATCGCAGCCGCGAACTTCAGCCATCCTTGCTGCAAAGGGTTGTCGTCTGCTACTGCTCCCGCGTGTACCGTTGGAAGCGTCCGCTAAGTGGCTTTCAGTGGCGCCTCTATAGGCGGTGCACGAGGCGTATAGTGGTGAATGGCACTGTGGCAGAACGTGCGGTGTGTTGAGATAGTGGCCTCGGGAACGACAGGGAGGCGGGTATTCTGTGAGTAGACTTCTAAGAAGATGCTTGCGCGATCCGGTGAATAGAGCGGTTTGTCTGATCTGGATGCAGTCCGGGATGTACCGCGCTGTCGTCCCTGTGTGGTTGCAGTTGTGGCGTTGGGGAATGAACGAGCCAATCAGATCGCCCGCGATATCGTATGCGAGGCTCCCGACATTCACTTATCCAGTCTACTGTAGTTTCCTTCGTCCGATAGTCTCTTCCCCTTCCCCCGCCCCTCCAACATCATGTCCACTTCTTAGCGCAGTTCAGGTGTCAGCACATGTAGCTATGACGGTTACAGCGTGGCCAGCGATAAGTTACTTACTTTAACCTTATTTATAGTCAACTATTTAATAACACTACTAAACAGGCATATTAGGGGAATCTGGATTCGTGTACGGCTCTGGAGGTGCACATGAATGGAAAAAGAAAAAAGTGATAATAATAGCTCATTGTATGCCTGTTTTTGATGATAACTTGCACCGACACGTCGACTTACCTGCCGACCCCTCTCTTGTCTTTTTTTCTCGCAGGAACCGCGGCGCCAATAAGAAGGACCCGGACACTCCGGAAGTGAGGTAAGCAGCACCACGTCCGACGCACTTCCTGCAACGCGCGCGACCCGCATCGCCTGTGTCCGACCCAGCATATGTGTATAACAATGCGTAGAAGCCCTTCCCCCCGGCCTTCGTTTTGCCTCGCACACACACACAGGCACGCAAAGACACGCACTGCAGCGGCTTCCTCTCGCTCCGTTGCACAGCGATTGTCGTCCCACAGCAGTGCGTTGCCCCTTTTGTCGTCACATGTCCGGTTGGTGTTATTGCGGCGTCAACACGAGGGGGCGGGGGGAGGAGCGGGGGTGGGGGGCTGTAGCAGTTTCCTGGTTTCCGCGTGGCCGCGTGCAGAGATGTCGCTGCCTGGTGTGCGCGCTCTAAGAAAAGTTTACACCCTTTGAATCGTATCTTGCCACGCAACAGTAAACGTCGTCTCTCTTGTCCGCATTTCCTTTCTTCGACGCTGCGAGCCCGGTACTTCCCAGTAACGAACGGCATGCGCGTTATCAGCATGACATAGCATTGCCGACAGGAAAGTAGCGGGCGCGGCGTATTCAAGAACGGAAACGCAAGCAAGGCAGATGAAGATTATCGTTGTGTGGCAGATATGCACCCCAAAGGGTGCAAACCTTTTTTAGAGTGCGTGCATTTAGGCCTTCTTCTTTCACATACCCGTTTCTATCGGAACCAGAGAGGTTCAAAATAAAAGATTTTCTGAGTGGCAGCCGGCGGTGGCTTCCTACTAGCAGAGCTTAATGCCAGCACTTGGCGTCTATACTTAACTGAAACGGGGCCGCACCAGCGAGCGGTTTGGGCGGATTGCCGGATGGCAGGGGTAAAACGTGAGCGGCCGGAGCGGTGCAGCCGCCTGCCTGGTGGCGTAGAGCTCAACCAGACAAACACAGAGCTAAAATTGCAGTAACCTACTATAGTCTGTTTCGCTGATGGTGCAAATTTTCGGCAGCGGCGTAATTGTGAACACGATTACGCCGCTGTCGAAGATTTACACCCCAGCTAAGAAGAATACAGTAATTGGCTCATTGTTTATGTGGTTGAGCTTTGCACCACCAGCTGGCGCCACCAATCTGGCCGCTCACGTTTGCGCCCCCGCTCATCCGGCAAACTGTCCGCGCTTGCCGCAATGCCGGACGCGCTAAAATTCTCTAATTTAAAAGGGTAGGCTAATTGGAAAATAGAGTTTCGTCGATTCTGGCTAAAATGCCACCTTTTAGCTGGGTATACCGATATGACCCCCATCCAATCTGTCGGGGCGTTCAGATTTCATTCCAAAACTATAGCGAGACAAAGATGCACGTGGATCAATCGTCACTACGGTAAAGTTAGCGACATTTATTTCCCTGGGAGAAAAACAAAAGCGCTTCGTGTTCTTTCGTGACATGGTAAGATGGCAGCGGCCTGTATTAAGTTTCGTGTCACGATCTCCAGTATAGAAGTTGATTGGAACGAGTATAGCTTGCAACCGGTGCTATATCGAGGTTCACACAAAGAGCACGCGCCCGGACCGGCTTCATTTTCGCAATTGCAGCTTGTGCGCTGAAGAACTAAAGCGTTAATTAAAGGAACTCGTATCAGTAAATTGAGTTATTCAGTGCTCATCACTTATTTATTTTGTCCATAACCGAGCAAGACGCGCGAAATTTAACACCTGAGGCCAGATTCGCAAAGGTTTTCGTTTGCCAGAGTTGCAATCAAGCGACTTTATAACGGAACGAGATATAACGGATAAAACGAAGTCAGTGAAGTTCTCCTTTAATTTCCCATCGAGATTCACAGTGCAGTGCATGCAGTAATGGATATAACGAAGTAATGAATGTAAGAAAGTGTAATTTTGGCTCCTCCTTCAATTTTGTGGTATCCAGATTTTACTGTATTTACCATTCATTGGTTGGTTGAATTCGTTAATCATATGTGCAACCTTACGAGTTGTCCGCCATTGCACTTACGAAGTTCTAGTATTTAGATAGGTCCTCCTGTTTAATCAGCGCCGACGATATGGCGCTTATTAATTATAAATGAAAAAAAATCACAGAAGCTCTGAAGCGTGCATACTTACTACTCCGTTGAAGTGCATGATCCAGTTGTATGACTCGCCAACGCCACCAATCCCGTTGCACAACCTTTGTACTCTCCCCCGTCCTGAAGCTTCTCCGGATTTTCCCGTGCAGCTGTTTCAGCTTCGTATACAGTTCGTTTGTGTTCTATATAAGTGCGTTTCACGCAAGCAAACGGACTCGCTGTCTTTACGGGAAGCTCGGAGTTCACCTTTCTTTTCTTTCCTCCTTCTTCCATCCTTTTATTTCACATGCGTTCGCAAGCGGATTGCCTAACTGATTTGTCATGTCGCAGTGCTCTTAATAGTTGTTATCCCTCCCACTCCGCTTTCTCTCGACTGCCAGTGGCTAACCCCTGATTGCAAAATCGTGCTTCATGCTTTGGCCTAATCGTTCAGCACGAACGGAGAAAGCGAGCGTCGAGATAATACACTGAACAGAAAGAACTAAAGAAAGCTTACGAAAGTACACGGCGGCGGTCTGCGTTCGGCCGGGGCGTCCATCGACCTTATTTCCTCTACTTCATGCGGGAATTCCCCGCTCGCCAGCCACGCACGGACATCTGGAGGCTCGCCTTGGCAGCACTTTCCTTGCGTGCCGTCTCTTTTTAGTGCAGCAGTGGTATATCCTCGTGCCCATGGCAGAATGCTGTTCCTTTTCTTTTGAAGACAAAGAAGATAGCAAGGGGGGGGGGGGGGGGGGGCTAGAGAGAGAGGTTGCTTTTGCCCTTTGCCAACGTCTGTTCTCTTGTCCGTCTGGTTATTTCTACTTCTGCCGCCCTGGTTGCAACACTCAGCCGTGCTTTGAACTGCTAGAATGCATTTGTAGCGACATTGCAACTTCATTTGCGGCGTATGTAGCCGCCTTATAGGACGTTGCTCTTACTTGCCGACAGCGATAATTATCATCGAAACTTGTCGACGATGAGAGGTAAGAAGAAAGAGAGATAAAATGTTTGACCTGAAATCAATGCACTAAGTCAGCCCTGACAGTGTCATCTATCTATCTATCTATCTATCTATCTATCTATCTATCTATCTATCTATCTATCTATCTATCTATCTATCTATCTATCTATCTATCTATCTATCTATCTATCTATCTATCTATCTATCTATCTATCTATCTATCTATCTATCTAATCTCGCGTTCTTTCCTTGTTTGCGACCCTGCACTGAGGAAATGTGGTGAGGTAGAAAGAAAAGAAGAAAGCAGGGAGATAGATAGCCACCACGGCTGGGCTGGTCGTTCTCACCGCACAACTTCCACATCACATGATCACGTTTACTACGACGAACACCACTTAAAGCTAAAACCGCTTGTGTGCGTGTCGTTGCCCCTATAGGAACTGCAGCAGTATAGTTGCTAACGTGGGAAGCTCGGTGCGACTGGGCTGCTGGCATTCTCAAGCATGCTTTGCCTTCGCCTTTCCGGTAGCACCCTAAAACCGTGTTTCATAATGCGACAGCAATGACTTCGTCGCCCACTGCTGCAGGGGCTCACGAGGCCGTCATTCCGAATGAGCTCTGTCCCGACGAGGGTCTGTGATCAACGTGAGCGCTGGCGTAGCCCATATAGCTCGATTTGATCGCAGACAATTGCAGTTTTTCGGCGCATTCGCGGTAGCTCGCGACTGCACGAAGAAACTGCACGCGGTATAAGAGCATCGGTGCCTGATGGTCGGGCGAGTGTCTGTAATCCTGTAACCGCGGATACCCACTAATACATAAACTCTGTGGAATGTGCGAGCGAGGTCGGTATTTTCGGACATTCAAATTTCGCTATGCTGGCATTTTTAGCCATTCAGAGAGGCCCTGTCAGCCAATAGTCGGCATGACGCGCTTGCGCAGGAAATGGCATGCATGCTTGTTTCCTTAATTTCGAATGCCGCGCCTGTGCCCCTCCTCCTCTCTTTCTGTGTGCGCTGTGTGTTTTCGTCGCGGCGACCAACTGTGTGTGTTGTGTGTTGTCGTCTGTTTCGCTCTAATATCTTGTTTACTGATATAATTTAGATTTACCATTTTGCCTCTTTATCCTTTCCGTTAACAAACGTGAGCGTGCCGTCACTTTCAACGAATCATCGTTTTCTATCTATGTAACCGTGTATTGGCATTCCGTGTACTTGTTCTTCTTTATTCGTATTAATTCGGAACTTATCTCTCTCTCTCCCCTCTTCCCACGTTGTGGACTTAACGCTTTCTTACATGTATACGCATACAGGGAGCATAATCACTCCTGTGCAAATTGTAAGAGAACGAAAACATAAACTCGAGTTATACCAGCAGTGTTTCTTTTTCCCTTTGACTCGCAGTAAGGTCATTCGGCCGGAAGGCTGCTTTTCCTAGGGAAACAGCCTTCCTAGGGAAACAGTCTGCTGCAGCCACCGCCGGGGTGCAGGGGGGGGGGGGGGGGTGCGTGAAGCGTCGCGTTTGTGGTCGTCAGCCGGGTAAACCAAAGTTGTGCGTGCTCGGGGAACCGAGCTCTTTTCTGAGGCAGCAACAGCAGCATCAGTGAGCTTCGAGGGGCGCTCAACTACTCGATGGGGTTACCGCTGCATCCTCGTCCTCGCTCTGTTGTTGGTCGCCGCGAGTTTGCTTTTGACAGCGCGCGGAGGAAGAACAGGTTTCCTTTTGTTGCTTGTGTCCTTTCGTCGTTTAGGTTGCGCGTTCTTCCTTCTTTTGTGCTTCCTTTAATGTCTTATTCTCTTATTTGTGGATGCACCTATGCTCTCGTGATGCGTGAAGGGCATTCCTACACAAACTAGTGTTCGAGGAACGAAGGTCGATTCTCTATCTCCCTCTCTTTCTTTTATTTATGTATTATTATTAATTTTTTTTGCGAGTGCTTTTTTGCTGTACTTGTTCTACGTTTCTCTTTCCGGTTTGCTCAACTCTGCGCGGAATGCTGCTTGTTTATGCATACATAACAGTTGACCGACCTGTTTCGTGCTGCTGTTTTAACGAGCGTTCGCTCTTGCTCTTTTCTTTTTTTCCTTCTTTCTTTCTTTCTTTCTTTTTTTTTTTTTACGAGACGAGCCGTTCGGCACAGGTTGGTACGGTGTTCCGTTTACGGAGCAAGCAGTGCTGCGAGATTCCCGGCATTGTAGCGCGGTCGTAAGGTCGCTCGTTCTTTCTTTCTTTGCTTCTTTCTTTCTTTTTTTTTCTTCCTTTCTTTCTTTCTTTCTTTCTTGTGGCCGAGCAGGACGTGGCGCAACCGCGCCAAGCTGGCGGCAAGAATACCACAGCATTTGGAGGATAAATGCGTTTTTTTTTTTTTTTGCGCAGTCGGCCATGTTGTGATAAAGTTTTAACCGGTGCTTTAAAAAAAGCCATATTGTTTTAGAAGCACCTTTATAGATACATTGCCTTTGCCCAATTTATACGTTTAGGTATGTTTGGCTGCGTAATAGACAACGGAGGAGTCGCAAGCCAACTTGTGGCATGATGATCTGTGGCTGTTATAAATTATCATAAATATGTGGCGCACATAATGATTCACGGCGTGGGGCAGGGAGCTCAAGACTAATGATTGAAAGGAGGAAGTCGGGCTTGTCCGCGATGCTTGATCGTCTGCCGCTGCATACGCGAAGGCTTCACCGCGATGACCACTCCGTGTCTGTGCCAATTTCGTTTCTATCCCAGCGTTTCTTCTATGCGGTGGGACCTGCGGAAAACGTGACGTAGTGACTCCGCTTTCCTTTTTTTTTTATTGCGAAAGCAATACCGCTCGCACTTTCGGCCCATCGGTGTTCGTGGCGCCTCCTTACACAGCTGCGCGTCACGTGACCGTGTGACGTCACGCCAGACCGAGAGACGGGGCCCCAGCTCGCGGCATTGATGGTGGTGGCGAAGCCTTGAGCGCCGCTGCTGCGGCGCTACCGAGAGAGGGCGCTCGCTGGTGTGACGTCACGCTAGGAGGATAAATGGGGCTACAGCTCGGCTTCTCGCAGTGGTCGGCGCGCTGCCTTGCGCTATGTCGGATGATGTATAGCTATAAGTTTAACAAAGGGTAACCATGTCCACACCATCAGCCGAACCAAGGCGCAGCCAAGGGTATTGCTTTCGCAATCTTCCAGGCTTAACCAAGCTAAGCCTTCAGCCAATTTATTTTTTCGCCTTCGCTGGCTCGTTTTGGCTTGTTTGCTTGCTTGCTTACAAGGCTTCGTAACGTAGGGTGCGTCTCAGTGCCAGAACATCGCAGCTCAGCAGCTTCTGTGTTGTGTGCACTGCTTACGTTAAAGGACGCCAAAACAGGAAAAAAACTAAAATGTTAAAGGAGTCTTGACAGATATTTTCGAAGCTACTAAAACTCTGCGACCCGCTGCTTGCACTTGAGAGAATGAGACTCAACGAGTACGAACGTCGGGGAATGCCCGAGTATTACAACTTGATGCTGACGTTCCTCTCGAAAGGCGGAGCCCGGCGTCATCATATCATCGTGACGTTATGAAATTGGAAGAATGGACTGAGTCAGTGTATCATAACGTCATGAGGCGTCCAGCCCAAGCATGTTCAGTGGGCCTGGACCTCTATTTAACGCAAAAAGAAAGAAAAATAAGGCATCGATAATATCGTGTCAGTGTGCCTTTACGTTGTGCTATAGCCGGGTCGATTGCGCATCTAGAACACGGCATACGCCAGCCTTTCTTCGAGCTGAAGGCACGCGATGCGTGAGTGCATCGTACGATATCGCTTGGCGGTCACGAAGGACAAGGGCCTTGGGCGCCGTTCTTTTTTTTTTTTTTTTTTTTCAGCACAGGGCACGCGGCCGCGCATTTCGGAGCACTTTTCGTGGAGAAACCCGATGCGCGTTTGGGAGGCGCGGCTGACAGCTCCGTTGTTGCCGGCTTATGTAACGTGTAGTTTGAACGGTCTCCCCCGCGACCTTTCTTTCTCCGGAGCACGAAGTGACGGCGTTCTGCACACGCGCTGCTCTGCAAGGGCATGGCGCGGCGATGCCTTCGTTTTGTTTTCTTCTCAGAAGCATCGTTCCGGGCCGCTTTTTGTTTCGTCGAAGGGTCGTGGCGGCTGCCTGCTCGGCGAACGGCCTTGAGATTCGGAGAATGCGGCTGATGGCTGATGAGAGAGAGAGAGAGAGAGAGAGAGAGAGAGAGAGAGAGAGAGAGAGAGAGATGCATGAGTGAGAAAAGAGAACAGGTTACTTCATACAGAAGTTTGAGACGCTGGGACTAAGGTTTGCTTTTGACGGTAATACGGCACAAGAAATAAAAGGCGGACAATAAGGAATGAACAGACAAGTGTTGGCACTGACGGGGGCGCTGTGGAACGCTGCGAGTAGATGTTAGAAGAATGCGGCGCAGCGGTTCACTTTTTTGTTCCTGTCACGGCAGTGCTATAATCAGACTCCTTGAATCATGGCGGTTTTTTCTCGGTATGGGGGAGGGGGGGGGGAGTGCAGACGGCGCGTTTCGCTTGCGCACAAGGACCTTTTCGGCAGGCAAGCAGCGAGAGAGTATAGGCAGCCAAGCAGGTGTGAGGGCTGACGCTACATTGGGACCCGTTGCCGAAAAACTTACTTCTTTATCTCTATACTGCGCCGTAACATATATAATCGTCTAGACGTTCGCAGCCACCGGGTCTACCCGTATTGGTTAACGTCAACGCAAAACGTCATTGGGCACGGGACGGTCTCATTGACGGCTGACTCGACTGAATGTTTTGAAGTCTGATTTGCATGTACAGCGGGTGCCAACGCCAGATATAGTTTGCGAGAACGCAGTTTTGGATTTCCTTCCGCGAACTGTGGTGTTACCAGAGCTCCCCTTCCTTTATCGGAGAAGGAAAAGAAGCTTTAATGGGGGGGCTCAGGGGGGTTTAGCCTAGCCTTACAATGGGAGTGTCACTCATTATATGTGTTAGGGTGAAATGTGTAATACGGGTGTCACACGGTGCACATTCGATCGGGCTCGATCGCGAACGAAAACGCACTGTATGACACCCGTATTACACCTTTCACCCTAAAACATATATAATGGGTACCGCTCCCATTGCAAGGCTAGGTCCGATCGCAATCGAAAGTGCACTGTATACTGCACCGGTACAAAAGATTATATGTAGAAACACGAAATCTACGGCACCACTGTTTGAAGAATTAAAAGAAAGAACAAAGATAAAAAGAAAGACGGGAAGTGGTAGAAATGCAACGCATACCCTCACCTGAGACAGAGAGCACGTACACGGCGATACGTATGCCAAAAAAAAAAAAAAAAGAACGATCAATTTATGATGGAACCTGGTTAATCTGAGGCTATTCAACGTCGATAAGTCGCGATGCCTCGTTCACCGTCGCCTATCCAGCTTGCTCGCGGGGCAACAAAAAACGCCCCGGCGATCCGCGCGTGCGCGTTTCCTTCTCGCATTGTTCCCATAGTCAGCAAGCATGACCGCTTGCAATCATTACGCAATCCGCCGGGCTTGACAGCGTGCCTCGTTCTCACTATATCAGACTCCACCTTTCTTTTCTTTGTTCTCTATGTTTCTTTCTTCATTTCTTTCTATTTCTTCCTTCTTTCTTTCCCCGTCATGCGATGTTGTTCGATGCTCTACTTCGGAAATGACCATTTCGCTCACGCGCGCACGCAGAGCGGGCGGCCAGCGTTGCTCAACGCGGATGTTGATTTGCGCGCGCGCGCTCGACTTTGCGCCATTGTTT
Source organism: Dermacentor variabilis (assembly GCF_050947875.1). Classification (NCBI taxonomy): domain Eukaryota; kingdom Metazoa; phylum Arthropoda; class Arachnida; order Ixodida; family Ixodidae; genus Dermacentor; species Dermacentor variabilis. The sequence goes on from NC_134573.1 coordinate 138,885,407, forward strand.
TCACGAGCCCCGTGCTCCAGCGTTGCTGGCGCCCCCCCGTGACGTAAGTTTTGCCAAGTGGGGTGTGCGTGTTTAGTATACGTACATATACGTGCTGGAAGCGGGCGCGGACACAGTGTATGTGCTGTTTTCATTTCTCTCGCTCTCTCTTCCTTTCTCTGTTTGTTCCGTTTGCTCTGTCGCGGAAGCTGTTCCGCGTTTTCCTCCTCAGCCGCCGCCCATTTCCTCCGAATCGAGCGCACGGCGCACTTCGATATGACTCGCTTCTCTCGGTATTGTTTTCCCTTGTTCTTCTTCTTCACTTTCGTTTTTCTCGCTCTCCTTTCTCGAGAAGTTCGTCTCGTTTGTACGGTGTGGGACTCCAGGCTCGTTATGCAGTGCGCAAGGCTCGGAAGAGCTTCCTGCAACTTTGCACACGTCGACGCTTTTCTCGTTACTCGTTTGAAGTTCCGAGCAACACCGCAGTTCCCTCCAGGCTTTTGCGGTTATGCGTCAGTCGTCGTCAAATACGTCTGCAAATTATCTCCGCGTCTGCAAATTTCCGTTACCTGTAACTTGGTTGATGTGCCTGCCGTACCAGGAATGCCTTATCGCGTGGTGCAAGATGGAGGCGCCCACTGGCGCTTATGGGATGTTGATAAATTATTAATTAAATGCTCGTTGAGTCACTGCGCGAAGGCATACGCTGTTGCTAGCGGACCACAGTGGGGTCCACTGCTAAAGAAACACGAGGGTATTGAGCACGCATTTTTTTTTTTCTCCGTTTGGTGAATAGTCGCTCGGCCTTGCGGCCGATGACTTGCGGCGCTTGCACATATCTAGGTACACCTACGCGGTGCTTTGGCGTAGCCTCTGCTGGCACCTGTTTCTAGAGCGCCCGCAAAGTGAGAGGCGCGCCATTAGAGTTTGACCGCACCGTATGCAGGAAATGAGAGAGAATACGCGGCTCCCTTCTTAATTTTCTGCTCCCGATGCGTGCGTGGCGTTTGACAAAGCATTTCGTTCGCGAGTGATGCCGTTTACCATTGGGCTGCTTGCCTTCGCTGACGCGCACGTGCAGCATCGTGATTGAATACACCGGCCCAGAACGTCGGTTATACCGAGGATGCTGTAGTGTACGGCTTGCGTGGCGCCCCCCCCCCCCCCCCCCCCCCACCGCGCCGAGCGGACGGCTCGCGTGTGCTTAGACACCCATTGGATAGCACCGCGCCTCGGCGCCCTGCGCGTGCTTGGCGAGCGCTTGGCGGGAGCGGTCAAGAGGAAAAAATGAAAACAGGGTGAAGGACGCGGCGCCCAGACATAAGATGGGAGGAACTATTTCTGGATTTCTCCTTCGCAAGCTCGGACGCGCGCGGAGACCCAACACCTCTCGTGGAACGGGAGACCGCCGCCGTTATAGTATAGCCGCAGTTTAGTTGCTGCCTTGAAGCGAAGAAAGGAAGAAAGAAAACGGTGCCAGGCCAAGCCGTCCGCTCCTCACTACCGAGCTTCGGCTCGGCCACGCGCTCACTGCTTGAACGGACTTGGCAGCTGGCGTCTGTGTAAGGAGGTTCGCTCAGGTGCCTATGTGAACCGTTCGTCTCGGGTACTCGTTCTGCCCTTCGTACACAGCGAAGGATCTTCTGCCTTCGGGTTGTTTCTCTAAAGAATTCTTAAGCAGGCTCTCGAACCTAACACTGCGTGCACTAGGCATTTCATTTCGTTTCTTTTCATATATGACTCTCGGGGACGAAGCATTACACAGAGGAGCGGGCATTACGAAAGTGCATGACATATAGTATAACAAACAGCAACGATTTACAATGATGACCCCGTATTCTCAAACTGTCCTCCACGTGAAACTCTTGGCCCATGCACTTTACCGAGTATGAGCACATGTAGTGCCGCCCCTCAGGTGAATAAGACGCTACGCTTCTCGTGTAATGCCGTGAAACGTCAACGAAGCGTTTTGATTTCGCGTACAAGAAATGGTCGCATCTTCGAGTAATTTAGATCGAGTTTTATAATTGTGCTATCTGCCACATGCAATTTTTAAAAATTAGGTGCAGCAAAAAAAAAAAGAAAGACACACACACACACACCCTTTATATAGAATGTGTGTGGTGCGTTCAAGGTGTGTTTTGGAACTACTGAAGGCGCTCCGCATATTCAAGCTTCTGTTGACATTTTGCGATAACACCGCGGATACCTTTAGGTAAAGTCGTGGCTTTGTAGAGTGTAACTTTTCGCATTCGTAACGGAATTATATAGACAGGTATAAATAACCTCGTGTTTGTGGAGAGGGGCTGTGTTTAAGCTCAGGTTCAGTGTCGGCTCGATCCGCGTCCACGTTTGCAGGCCGTTGGTTAGGCGCCTGCTTTATGTACAACTCGTGTCGTGACGTAGAGCGTGTTGATGTTGTTGTGTCTATGCCGGTGGAGTGGGAACTGAGGTCGTTAACGCGGCTCATAGCCTTTGCGTGCGTTATAAGCGCATACCAGCGGCTATTCATAGCGCGCGCTTGCGTCCTTGTATTGCGACACCACCAGACCTCTGTGTAGCGCTTCCTTCGCTTTCGTTCGTTGCGTTTGCGTCCGTAGAGCGGCAAGACACCTGGAGTGTATGCATTCCCGCGTGTTTGCGGTCGCGACGACGGCGTCCATTTTGAGAAACGTATGAATACGATAGGCACATGTTGTTGCGGCTGAAGCGTAACGTATAGACTCGTGTAAAGGCCGCACTTTTTGTTTCACGATTTTGACGAGGTGCGGCCCTTACACGGGACCAAGCCATTTCGTCAATATAATGCCTGCGCAGCCGGCGACTTGGGACACACCCCAGATCCCCGGACGTACCATTGCATCAGAGGCCGATGCGCAACAACTTTCCCCATCTCCACACGAAAGTACGCAGCGTGCGAATACTCGCCGACGCGCGCAATTAAGCGACATCGGGGCACCGAACGCGATTGGCTTCTCTGTTGGAATTTTTTTCTCTCCATATTTTTGGGCTCCCAAGTTATGGGTGTGGCCTTTACTCGAGTCTGTGCGGTATTCCGTGAGCCATTCGCCTTGTGCGCGTAATCACTAGGAATCCTTTTTCTCCCCGCGGAGCGCATGCTATACATGCACGGTCATTGCAGAGCCATGCTTACAGCTTCCATCTCCTTCGAGTGCTAAGTTGTGGACGCTGCGTCCCCGCCATCATGTCAAATTCTGCGATTTCGAAACAGTCAGAGAGACCGTAGCAGCTCTCTGAGCCAATCAGCGCTGACAAGATGACGAATTTGACGGCATATCCAGTATGGCATTCCTGGTTGGAGGCAAGGACTGGCAAAGGCTCGCTATAGTGAAACGTGCTTCGGAGGGCAGGCGCACGACGCCTGAGCACGATACATAATATCGCAGCTCAAAAGTCAGGTGACACGAGCACCGTGACAAGGTCGAATACGTAATGGGTATACCGGTACTTCGGGATTTCTCCCCCTACACCTCTTGAAACTTCTCTTGACCTGAATGGGAACGTGAAGTGTACTATCACGAGTTGTGATACTCAATTTATTTAAAAAAAAAGCACTTCGCCGGCTTTCTAATTAATCACTGATTGCTCGTGTGATTGCGCTCTTCTCGCGAGCTACGTACAAAATCGGACGGAAAAGTGGTTAGCGGTTCAGCGTTCTGATGCACTGTCGTGCGAGAAGCCGCTGGCGTATAGCCCCCTAGCGATAAGTACCCGAACGGCGGGCTCTGTGTAGCAACAGCCCATATCGGCAGAGGAGTTGCTGCCTGCCCCGCCACTTCGGTCGCAACTTTCGGGACATCCATCTTTGCTCACATAATGCGTGCGATACGCGCGCGCGATGCCCTTGCCCACCGACACACACGCGCACATACACACTGGGAAAGAAGGAAAGAAAGAGAGAACGAACGGGAAATAAACACGAAGAAAGTTGCACGAACACCCGCGCGAGCTGCCGGCCCGCTCTCGGCGAAGGTAGTAAACACCCCCGATCAATGCAAGGCCGGAACCTATATATCGATTTGCTTACGGTTTCCGCTAGGTGGAGCGCGCGCGCGCGCGCTCTCGCAAACGCGCGATTAATTTCCTTCCGTGACGGAAAAACGATGAGCGAGTGACGTGACATATGGACGCTCGCATGTTCCCGAGAAGCGCTATATACACGCGAGCGTCGTTATTTATATTGGCAGTATATTTCCCTTTCTTTCTTTCTTTCTTTCTTTCTTTCTTTCTTTCTTTCTTTCTTTCTTTCTTTCTTTCTTTCTTTCTTTCTTTCTTTCTTTCGAGACATTTCCTTTTCCTCGCTCGAAGGCTTCGTGGACAACGATTCGAGCCGCCGCACATCATCTGTCCGTGTCTCGCGTGCGGCTGAGACGCGCCTGCGGCAGAAGCGAGAGCAATTTGTCGCGCGCCGACGCGCGCTTGCGCGCGCACTTCGGCGTCTGCATTTTTTTTTTTTTATCAACTCGTGGCGGCGGCTCGCGCGCGCGGTGCATTCCTCTCGGCGACGCAAACGCGTTTCGTTGCGTGAGGATAAGATGCAAGACAGTGTTCTTATGCGAAGTGCGTGCGTGTTATAATACGCGTTGCAGTTATAGCGTGTTTGCATACGCGCGCTGCGTTTCCGTCCGAGAGTCGCGCTTGGTGCGCGTTCGACGTTTCCGGGTGTCGCCTCTTCAGACGCGCGTGTTTGTTTCCTGTTGAAGGATGGAGCGAGCCATTGTGGTGGACATAAAAGTTTGTAAGAAGCCTACGCGGTACTTTGTAATGGCAAAATAGAAATCGTCACGAGACGTTTCCGAATACAAAAAGAAGAAAAAGAGAATAAGGAAATAAAGGAAGCTCGCATTCTCATCGGTTCTTTAAAAGATAGTGCGTCGCATTCGAGGGACGTGCGTTTCCCTCTCCCTTTGTATACGCGTGCATTTTTCGCTTGTTGGAACGGGCGCCGAATTGCTCTTGGATTATTTATAGCTTCTTAAACGCGTGTGTATTTTCTCAATTCGTTTCGCTGGTCAGTCCGCTCGTCATCGTCACCGTAATGAGTTAAGGAGTACAATGTTCCGAGGGGCGGGTAGAGCGGGGGGGGGTGGAGGGGGGGTTATGGTTCCACGACTAACCAGGCGAAACTGCAGGCTCGATCTTCACTCATCACTTCATGCCTTTGTTTCTTTCTTCATCTCTACTTTGTTATCACTCTACCTCCCCTCTCTCCCCAACGTAGGGTAGCAAACCGGATCTTCACCTCTGGTTAACCCCCTGCCTCTCTCTCTCTCTCTCTCTCTCTCTCTCTCTCTCTCTCTCTCTCTCTCTCTCTCTCTCTCTCTCTCTCTCTCTCTCTCTCTCAAGTCTCTGTTCCCCTTGAAACGTCAGCGTTTCACGATAGATAGGGAAGCCGCACGATCTCCCGAGCGTATCCGTATCGCTGGTCCTCGTATGCCACCGACCTCGCGATCTCTCTCCTTCGGCCTCGGAATGAAAATAGCGCGAGACGGGCGGGCACTTTCTCCCATGCTGCCGCGGAGCATTACACTCGCGCGTTCCGGTGGGAACGGAGGCCGAGCACGCTCAATCGCGCGCACTGCCGTATATGTAATCGCCGAAACCCCTTTCCCCTTTACACCTGCCCGCATGAACGTATATATGCACGACTGCGTATATCGTGTTTTGTTTTGTCGGTGGCGTTCCCCCTCCGTCCCGTTTTGATACCTCGCCTATTGCACGCAGTGCAGCGACGTCTACCGGTCCCATGAGAAAATCAGGAACTACTTCGTTGGAATTATGCAGTCTTTATGCTTCTTACATCTTCCACGTTTTTCTCTTGGTACTGCATTTAATGGCCTCTGTCTAGTCGCAGAAGCTGTTATTCTGTGTTGTTGCTGTTGTTATTGCTGCTGCTAGTGCTGCTGTGCGTGCGTGCGTGTCTACATTCAGATGACTGTTCTATGAGCTCATCACGCGCCACGTTATCATCCGCTAACCATCCGGATTAAGTCAAAACAGATATTTCTTCCGTGGGAATTACGCGACCTGTCCACTGTCCCCGGACCAGGCAGCTGCCGGTCAACAAACTTGCGTGAGCAGCTCGCGATACGACAAATCAAACTTTCATTGCAACGAAGAGTGCACCTATGTAATCCAAGCGACATAGTTCCGTCTTTCTTTCTCTTTTCTTAACATTTTGAATGAATAATTTGTGAGAAAGGCAGGTACAAAAGAGTTGCCAATATCTGCGACACTATCCAACTAAATCATTCAATCAGTTCAAATCGACAGCCGCGGCTGCTGGTCTTCGGCGAAGAAAATAAGCTCACCCATCCTCCACGCTTCTAAATCCGTCGGTAATCCTTCGGTAATCTCTCCGGCTTCATCACGCGTCCGCAGGGCCGGTTTTCCCGCTCAAGAGGAGCAGTATTATCGGTGGACAGTGGGGCGAACTTGTGGTTCTCGCTCCTGGCCGGCTCCGCGAGACCCGCGTACTGTCCACTGCACTGCACCTAACTTCTGATGCGCGTGTATACAGTCGCCTCGTGCGTCATGTGGAGGGCACCGACCGCCGGCTGGGTTCTTCGAAACACCGTCGCGGCGAAGCCGAGGCGTTCGGGTTCGGCGGGTTCGGAAGGCAACCGGAGGAGCTGGCACTCTCGACGGTATACAGCGAGTAAAGGCTGTCCATTAAATCTCTCGGATTTCGTTTTTTTTCTCGACTTCTTCGGTCTCTTTCGAACACACCCGCGTGCGTAGCGAACCGCGAGCCGATTGAAACATTCCCGCTGCTCTGCAAGGCGGGGCGTTTCGAACCGTTTCAAACCATTTGGGGATGGGGGGAGCTCCTTGCATTACACTGAGCAGCTTGCGTTTGGGGCCAATGCCGCTCTCGAACGCGTTTTAGAGTCGCGCGCTCTGGTAATCCCGGAGAATACATTTTGAGTGCCTTGGAACGATTTCTTGCATGGATTTTTTCCCCTTGGATTTGTTCCGTTGTTCAGTTTAGAGAAGAAATAAGTATAATCGGCTCTGATGTTCGAAGGGGAACGACCGGCGTGTTTATGTAGCTTGCCTGGATCGCTAGCTGAGCAGCAGCAGCAGCAGCAGCAGCAGCAGCAGCAGTAGTAGTAGTAGTAGTAGTAGTAGTAGTAGTAGTAGTAGTAGTAGTAGTAGTAGTAGTAGTAGTCACGAGCACGCAAACGTATTCGTGTTTTCTATTTCGTTAGCATTGAAACGGACGATCGACAACTCTCAGCCGGACTCTCCCTAGGTCGTTTCCCCTGAGTGCCTCAAGTGCCCTGAGTGCCGCAAAACGTAGGAACGTTTTCAGTGCCCTCTTCAGTTTCTTGTAATAGACGAGGACGCGTTCCGAGCAAAATTTTTCAAATATTTTCGTTTTAAGCACTCTTGGTAGTTATTACCACCTCTCTTTCTCTGTCGGCTCTAATTTTTCAATTACACGCAAGACAATTCAGTTTGAAAGGTTAGTCAAAACCGAATGCTTATGAATACAAGAAGTGGACGAGCTGAACCAGAAAGCTGAACTGTAGTAAGTTTTTCCAGCCTTCGACTCGCTACATTACAGTAGAATGCGGCAGGCTAATTTAGGAAGAACTTATCATTTCGTACAGGTCATAAAACAGTTGTAATGAACCACACTCCAGTTGAGCAAGCTGCTCGAAAATGGAACAGGCTCTGTGATCGATACACTGAAAGTGCAAATAGCTTAAAAGAGCGCGAACCAAAAAGACAAAAAAATTGGAGGACGCTTAAGCTTCGCCTTTAAGAGTGGAACGCGATACAATTCAACGATCCTTGACTGACTCTCACGCTTCCCGGCAAGTGTAGCTTATGTAACCGTAACGTTTACCGGGAAACGCTGGCGGCGAATGCTATGCACGGAGACGAGCTTTCTGGTAGAAACGCGACCTCTTGCGAGGGCCGCTATGCGGCAGAGACGATCGCCATCTGGAGGCGTTGCAAGGAACCTGGTGCGCCGATGAATGGACTCCGAGATTTGCGTGCGCCAGCGCGCGCAGCTCTCGGACGCCGTGGCCGGTCTATGCGTCTAAGTTCTCGTCCTTTTGTTGCTCCGTTTCTTTGTACCTGTTTGTTTTGCGCACAAAAAGTTTGTTTAAAAATGAATGGGTAGAAACGCTGGAAAATGGGTTTGAGTTCTGCTTAACAGAATTATGTTTTCTCGTACGTTCAAATTACCGTCCGACGCTATTATGTCTGTAGGTAGCGTGTAAGTCGCACCTTACGACGTTTCTGGCCTATTTTACTTTGAGAAATTCAATTCAGTAACATCTTCGCGCTGCGGGGCTGGGAATTATTTTTGCCGAGACGACGGTCGACACAGGACGTCGACGCCGGATTTTATGCGACACGAAACCCTTAACGCTGTCGCGGTAAAGAACTACACGGGCAACAAGGAAACAATAAAGAATGAAAAAGTAAAAACGATTTAAATATTCCACGACACTGCGAAATCATATATGTGACGTTCTTTCTTGATCACCTCCTGCTTCACAGTTCTTGATCTACATCATACGTGAAGTGCGCCGCGCCATGTTGTTTGCGAGCAACGTACAACAACAATGGCGACGACGAATATCACGAATAGCGAGCGGCTTGCTGCCCCGTGTAAGTATAACACTGCCTGCGAACAGCTAGCCTTTAGCATGTCACGTTCCCTCCGCAAGTCTCGGCCGAACGCCACTCGCAAACCTTGGCGCGGCCACTCACGCGTAGTGCACGTTTAATTATTGGCGACTCGAACCCCCCCTCGCCGCCTCGTCGGATTTGCGCCTGTATTATAGAACCGCGCTCCTATTACACTACGCGGTGCCTGTGTTATCATACGATGCCTTCATGCATGCCGAAATATTCTACACTCGCCGTATACGTTCGCTGCGACGCCTTCGCCGTAGACGGCGCGTTCACCTACTACATACTCTCGGCATCTATACACGCGTCGTGTATGCGTGCGAATTTATGCAACAGCCGATGCCTACGCGAACCTCGTTTTTAGAGCGTCTGTACTGCAGAGACGACGCCCCGCAACTGTGTCTAGCGCTTCCAGCATGCCTGCCCACGTCGTGCGTGGAGTTTTTTTTTATTATTATTTTCCATGCATATAAACATATTCATACGCGCACGTACAAATTCACGCGCGCGCGCGCAAATTGGGTCGCCTTGTGTGCGCGCATATTAGGCTGGTTCTTTGCGCGAGACCACGCCTCGATCGAAACGATGTTGTGTGCTGCATTATATAGCCTGGTGGGTGCGCAGCGAGTAGCTCTAGCATGGCGTACCGTCGTGAGGCGGGACGCCGATATCGTTGAACGATGTATGTAAATGAGAGGGAAAGTCCGGGCAGTGGCCGAGGCATGGCTTGTGCGCGGGTATGTGTCGAGGCGCCAGGACAAAGTAATTACCCGTCCAGCGTTCTTCTTTTTATTTATTTAGTGGATCAATTTAGGCCGGTGTTTACATCGGTAGTTGATGAGCGGCACATGCGAATGGTGCGAATGTGACTGGAACATAACTGGTGGGGCGACTCGCAGCTTACGAAAACCGGTGCACGTCCTGGTCGGCTCAGTATACACGCGCTAAAGCGCAATCGAAAGTCCTTTAGTGGCCTGTAATATAGGAGTTGGCTCAAGTATATGTTTTGCCTTTATTCGTTATATTGTTAGCTTCTGTTAATTGGCGTCCTTCGGTTGTCTATATATGAGCGTTCGCGTTTTTTTTTTCTTTTTTGTTATTGCGCTTTCTTTTTAATTTTTCCTTTTTGAGACGGGGGTTGGGGGAGGCGGAAAAATATTAAGCCGGCATAATGGATAATCTTTGCTTTTTCTGTGATTGGTCTCCACCCTCGCCATTTGCCGCATTCATTCGGTGACCCTCGTGGTCTGGCGTGCATACAGGGAAGATCACAGGGAGGAAATAAATGGTTTGTTATAGCATCAAGATACCTATAATCAGCGTGTGGTCCTCGTCTGTTGTGGCTCACCGCGTATATGGTCTTCCTCGTGGAATCTCCGGCTCCTTGCATGTTCACATGTACGGACGAAAGCTCTCTCTCTCTCTCTCTCTCTCTCTCTCTCTCTCTCTCTCTCTCTCTCTCTCTCTCTCTCTCTCTCTCTCTCTCTCTCATCGTTCGCAGACCTCCTTTCCTTCCCCTAGCTGTGTAATGTAGCCAACCGCAAGTTGCTGCCATACCTGTGTAGTATTTGTTCATTCCAATAAACCATAGTTGTGAGCGTGCTGCGCTTTGTCTGCGTCTTGCTTTATTTTTTGCATCGTATCTTTCGTGATACAGTGCTCCATGTTCACTGGCCTAACCTAATCTAACCTTTCTTTTCTGCTATACCTTCTTATATCTTTCCTTCTTTAGTTCTCATCCTCTCCCTCTCTACTCTCCTTCTTTTCAATTATGACACTTCCCTGAACTTCCCTGTTCTAGGATTTATAAAACTCGTGCTGAATAATTGATCGACTAGCAGCTATACCACCGTGTCCGTTGAACGATCTTTCTCCTATATTATTACGTGCTAAACGATTTTGATCATCCTTTTATAACGCTTCGCTGCTAAAACAGGGAAGAGTATTGCCAGCCCGCCTGGTTTTCTTCTAGCGCGGCTTTCCGTTTCGCGTGCAAGTGGGCTTATTCCTGAACCATCTCAGCGTTTAGCGATTAACGTCACATAAACTGAAACAGCAGATAAAAGTAAAGAAAAGAAAGACAACGGGGCCACACATATTATAATGCTATATAGTACATTTTGCGTAATCCGTTTTTACAGTGTCGCGATGACCTGAAGGCCGAATTCACCACTCATTTTTCCTTCGTAAGAACCTTTTTGCTGTCGGTCGGCCGGCTTCTCTAATAATATATCCAACACGAGCGATTGTTTCGCAGCGTATACTCCCCTCTCTCCCCAGCGTAGGGTAGCAAACCAGATCTCTCTCTCCCTCTCTCTCTCTCACGAAAAGTTCTGGCATGAAAACTTCGTTGTTAGCGCAAGCGTTAATTGCGTCTACCAAGTGCAGCTTCCCGACCGCTATACGGGACAAGCTCGTCCCATATCGTTTCTGGCGACGAGGACTACATTAAGTCTGCGGCTTATGCCATCAAGTTTAGGCTTCTTTCAGTGGGATTTTCTCCGGGCGGTCGACCGAATTGAGCTTACGACTCTTAAGAGAGCACGCAGTCTATCCGTAGATTATTCCGAATGGCTGCTGTTACGAGTGAGCTTCTTCGTTTTCATATTTGCTACTCTGCAGCTTTGCCATACGGAGCTCCGCATGAGCGAGCGTTTTTGTCTCGTCATCCTTCGGTTTCCTTTCATATCTTACGTTTTTTTTTTTTTTTCGCGCGTACTCAGAAGATCGCCCCTTGACGAAATGCGCCTAAAAGGTGCTTTCTGGCGCTTCTACAGCGTGGCCAGCGTGTATACTTTGAAAGCGCGCGCCTTCCTTTTATCGGCGCAGTCCTCGCGGCTATAACGCGGAAGCCATCGGACCCTTGGGCAAACCGAGAAATCCTTTTAAAAAAAAAGCTGAGGCGACGGATTCCGCGACCCCCTCGACCTCCTGTGCGCGCCCGCCCAGCCGGTTTCCCCTTTGGAAAAAAAAAAAAGTAAAGAATTAGACGACGAGAGAAAGAAAGCTTTTTCTTATTTCTGCATTTCTGCACGACGGAGCTTCCGAGGGGAAACACGTGTGCGTTTTGCCGCTTGGCAGGCCTTGCACACACCGTACACGCGGGGTCTCTGGCACGACCCTGGGCAAATAAGATCCGTGGACCGAAACGAAGAGCTCCCGCGGCTTTTTGCAGCTTTGTGCGGGAACGCGCGGCTGTTGAGCGGTGCCGCCGGCGGCGTTGCGTGGGGACCGATCCATAATTTCTTCGGCAAACTTGGAACGCTGACGCGGAAGAAACGCTCCGCGGTACCCGGGTGTGCGAGCGCCTCTCACCTGCGCGGCATCTAATTACTCTCGTTTCGTTCTTTCTCGTTGCTTTGTAAGTTTTCCTTGCAAGACCTTGCCTGAGACCTCGTGAAACGTGTCGTTTGGTCTCGTGTGTATAGGTGGATGTCGTCGTCGTTGTCCTGCAAGTTTCGGCTGCAGTGTGTTGAATTGTCCGTGCGCGCTTGGCGCTTGTTTTGCGAGCCACGAACACAGCCTTCCCAGCCGTGACTCTGTGCTTTGGTGTGTCCGTCAGCTTCCGGATTAGCCACAGCTCCACGGAGGCGTTCTCGTTTGTTTTCGCTATCTTTCTATAGTTGCTGCCGAGCCATACAGTGATGCAAGGACGTCGGCATGAATGCCGTTTCGCTTTTCGGCGTGGCTGTTTGTCGCAGAAGCGATCTTATCTAATTTTGGTAATGCGAGCCTTCTACGTGCAACATTCGTTCACCCATCGCTAAGAGTCGTACGCCCTTTGGGGCAGGCTGCGTCCTTGTCCGCGACGTCCCCGAAACTTGCGTTGCACTCAATCCTAATTGCTCCCGTCGTAAAAGTCGTCTGCTCACTGTAGCCCTTGTTGAAAACAATGCGCGATTGGTTAAAACATTCGTGTTTCAACGCACCGGTGCACCAGTTTTGGACGCCTTTGTGGAGAAAATGGTCCGTGGGAAGTTCAAGGGCGTAGAGATTCGAGAGAGCGTTGAAAGGGTCGGGCCGCCCACGGTTGAGGTCGACCTCGATTGTTTCCCGCCGATGGAAGTTTACCGAAAAAAAAAAAAAAAAAAACATTCCGCTCATCACAGTCTCATCACGCCTGCTCTCTATCTCTCTCTTTCAGACACTGTTGTGATAATTTACAGCAAGTACGTCACGTGACCTTGCCCTTCAAGCACTCTGCGCCGCAGCTGTTCGCAGCTCTCCTCTGCCCGTCAATGTCAAATAGCGGCGGCGTTGTTTTTTGCTTCGCGCAGCAGCGGCCGTGACACTTGTGATGGCAGTTGTGGACGTGCGTGTTGTGGAGCGTGAAGCGCGAGTGAACCACGAAGAATTGAAGGGAGAGAGAGAGAGAGGGGCGGTGAAGCCGATGCTCTGAACAACAGACAGCGGTCGTTCGATCCATGGTTCGATTCGTTCTGTCTTGTTCATCGCATGCAATAGCGGCTCTTCCATTGTGCGCGCACACCCGCACCTGCATGCGTACGCCCGTTCCGCCTTGGCGACTGGAAAGCGAAGCGACGCGTGGCGATTGAGCGGCGAAAGGTGGGCGACGCATGCGAAGTTCGTGGTGGTGGTGAAAGCATCTATTCAGGAAAATACGAGAGAGTTGACCCCCGAAAAGGGGCGGGGGGGGGGGGGGAGGGGCGGGGGAGGAAACCTAAGTGGACTGCCTAGCTAGTGTGAGATTCCATAGGAGATGGCAGCCGCTCGGGCTCGCGCCGCCAGGGCTCGCTGGCGCACAGGGTAGATCACCTTGTGCGCCAAGGTGATTTCTTTAACCTAGGTATGACATTAGGCAGTATAATAGCAAGAGCTTGGTGGCGCAACCTACCACCGCCCCGTTCCAAAGGAGACGCTCATAACATCCTTCCATCGATCCATCAGCTGAGCAGGGTCTCCTCTCAGCATGCGAAGCAGCGCCGCTGACGTTCGCGCTGTCAATCTCTGTATCGCTGTGGTTTGCCATAATGTGTCAAGTTTTCCAATCTTCTCCTTAACTGCTGGTGCTATTATTCTTTACTACTACTACTACTACTACTACTAACAAGTAGTAATAACATAGTACATGGACGCATCCTTGTACTTTGAACGTCGTCTTTCTCATTTACTGACTTGGTCGTATAGTTGTTGCTTGCGCGGCAATAAATGTAATTTATCGTGCCCCTTCTTTTGTGTTGGCTGATGATTGGCGTCTGTCATTTACGAGTTAGCGTGCGCCTTCTTTCATCTCTATTTCTCTTCTAATTCGATAGCTTGTCCTGCGGCACAATACGGTTTGGTACGTCTAGTAATATAATAATGAAGATATAGTTCTGTTCAGTTAAGTACAGACGCTACTATCTAGAGTTTACGATCTCTTCTGTCTCTTCTCTGTGTCTGTGTGCCCGAAGCACACCGCCAGGTTAACTGAAGCTTTCTCTTATGTCACGTCTATCGCTCAGTGGTCGCGCTGCAGAGTCTGCGGCGTCCGTCGCAGGGTCACGGAAGGAACAGAATAAAACACGCTTTATAAAATCAGTGCTTGATTGCTTTGTAGATCGAGCGGGTGGGTCGACACGGCGAAGGAGAACTGTTAAGCAGACTCACAAATCTGCGAGAGAAAGAGTGAAGAATTACCGGTAGTTTTAAGTAAAAGGAAGGCGAATTCGCACGTGTACACGTAAAGGGGGAAGGAGGGGGAGGAACAAACGTAAAGGCGTCGATCTGTTTTGGGGCGTGTATCCGGCAGAGAATTCTCGCCGGAGGTTACTATATAAGCGCACAGCCGCATACGCTTTGGCTTGCTGGACCTGTGCTTCATTTTTTTTTTTGCGTTGCTCTTGCGTTGTACGGCCCACAGATCCGCGAAAAGAAAGGCTGCTGATTTGTGTGCGTGTGCGTGTGCGCGTGTGTGTGTGTGTGTGTGTGTGTGTGTGTGTGTGTGTGTGTGTGTGTGTGTGTGTGTGTGTGTGTGTGTGTGTGTGTGTGTGTGTGTGTGTGTGTGTGTGTCATGGGGTATTCTCACGCAACACTGAATGGTTCTTCTCCAATAATGTTTGTGATTTTCGTAACACCTTGTTTCGTTTCGTCGTAAGGTGTCTCCCATGTTTTATACAGTGTATGCAGAATGCTCATACGGAGATTGGATTTAAAAAGAAAGGGTTTCAAGTTTCGCACTTAATACGAAAGACTTTGACGTTTCAACAAGCCAACATGCTGACCATGACCAGCAGGAGTATCGAGAGATGGAGGGTGCATGTCCCATATGGCCGCATGGCTCGGGCGCCCGCATATAGGACTACTCACACATACGTTACAGCAGCGGATGCCCCTTGCGTGCGCGTCCAAGGACTTCGCGTGACGGTCTGCCCGCGACACTGACAAGGACAGTGACCGAGCGCACGCTTTCTTTCTCTGTCTCTCTCTCTCCTTCCATGGTTCGTCGACGGTGGGACAGAGGTCAACTGCTGTTCGCCGCAGTTAAGGAACAATCACAGTACAAACAAAAATGAATAAGCACTCGGGTTTTCTCCCGTGAGACGAATGACCATCCTGCATGCTATAGAGCACGTCGTTTGATGGACGTTTTTCGTGAACGAGTTCTTGGCTGTCGGTTGTCTTCGAGACAAATCGCTCTGCATGCATGGCGTCTATTGTTTCGAGTTTCTTAATGGTGCGGTAAGTTATTCGTGTGAGGCTGCTGTTCGACGCTCTGCTTCACAGACGTATAAAGCTTGCGCGTGCTCAACCAACTAGCCGACGAACTCGTTCTAATCGTGATTTCTGATTCACTTTGTTTTTAATAGCTGACGCCGCTTCTTGCAGTATTGGTCTGCTGTCCTTCGCAGAGCTGGAGTGCGCAACCCTATACAGCACTGAATTATAATCGAGAGCGTGGGGAAGCAATCAGTGCGAGACTGCATGGTGCGCGGAGTACTTATACGCGTGGACGGAAATGTGAATGCATGGCAGCTGGGGCAACAAAGCAGCGTTGTTTTGACGCCCGCCTGCAAGCAGAAGGCTAGCACAAAAGTTTGATGCGATGCAGTCATTTCTTTTTTCACCAATACAGACCAAGTGGAGTCATTGTTGAAGCTGCGTAAAACATCGGTCGGTGTCGGTTGCGTCTGCCGAGTGAGGTCGGTGAACCAATTCGTTGCCTCACAGTCAGCTCATTGTCTCTTCACGAGAAACAATTAGTGTGGATGCGTTATAATTCCTTATGAGTCCTTGGTTGCAAGCCGTGCCCAAAAATGTCGCCTTCAACGCACCTCTCCGCGCCTACGTATCTGTCCAGCGTTTCGTAAACGTTATACCGTATCGGTGGCACAAAAGGCGTTTCGTGCACTAGTACAGTACTTGAAGGGCACCGGCCTGCGTGACCGTTTGTAGGCACATTCCCGCGTGAACTCACTGCTCACTCCCTCCCTGTTTTCCTCTTTATATTCCCCCGCTCTGTTACCCAGAGTGTATGGTATAGCAAACAGGACGCTGGTCTGATTGAACTCCCGGCCTTTCCTCTCCTTGCGTTCTCTCTCTTTCTGTCTATCTCGTTAACACCGAAGGCAAGATCTCTATAATGTACCGACTGCCATACACGCACGTCAAACTAAAGCTCTCCGTAACGTAAGCTTAGTAACGTTAGTTCAGGTCACGGTCGTCCGTCATGTCGCCGCGCTTGAAGACCGCGTGTAACCAGCTGCGGCAGGTCTCCCACGCATACCCATAATGCGCGCAACCGTGTGATCGCCGTTGAGTACCGTTATACGGACCGGGAAACCGTAGGCTGGTCGTCCTTAAATTCATTATGTATATGCGACGTCAAGGCGATCCGCAGACACCACGTCTGCACCGTAGCGGCCCGTCGGGCCGGCGATCGTGCGCGCTAAATCGTTTCTTTCTTTCTTTCGTTCTTTTTTCTCCTACGAACCGTGACGGCGGGCCATCCGTTGGGCCCGGAGATCGAGCTTTAAATGACCCATTCTCCTGTGCACGGGGTGGGCGGGGGGGGGGGGCGTGCACGTGGCGAGGGCGTGTAGCCTGTGCAGTACGTGCATGCATGCATGCATACCGGACGGCGTTCGACCGCGTGCTTGCATGAAGGCAAGAACGTCCCATGCCGATCTGATCGAAACGCCGCTCTGTCTGGCAGCAGATCGATAGCTTATACGTATGCACGTGGCGTGCCTTGTCGATCTGCATTATTTTCGCCGCGCGTCGGTGTGATATGGCGCGGTGACTGCCTTTCGCTGATTGCACCCGTTTGTGTTCGCCTCAACCGTGGCCTCGAGCGAATGTTGCTTCTGCAGTGCGGCTGCCCAAATCGCGCCGAAATGAATTGCAAGCCCCCTCCCCTCATGTGCGGCGCGGTACAGTTGCGGGCGGTTTCTCGATTTTCGGCTGTATACCTGTCGTTGCTAGGATGCGGACAACTATATCGCAACGTGCCTTTGTTACATCTCTCCTCTTTGCGTGCTTTACCGAAGCGCGTGCCTTATCACAGTCTGAAAGAAGGCTGTCGTCACCCTATACGGACGCCGCCTGCGCAGTGGCCACGTTACGGAAGTGGCGTTTCGCTACGTCATAAAGAGGCGACGTACTGTATTTGAATATTGGGACAGATGGACCCATGGTTGATTTTTGTCATTGCTCGTGCATATTCGTCAAGGGGAACACGAGCAACACTCTAAAGCAACAGAACAGGACAAGGCATTGGCGGTTGAATTATTATATTATATTGTTCTCATTACTGAACTCTTCGTTTCAGGATGTTTCTAGAACGTTTCGGCGTTTCAGTTCCTTCACCGGTAACCAAGCCCCGACATGATTAATGCTTAACCTTTCTTAAGCGAAATAGTTACCTGGGTTAGCAGTTTATAAAAAAAAGATGAAAAAACGAAATACCATTACCGTCGACGTCGCTCATGTATAGTCCAGGCGAGAAGTCGCCTGATGCAGATGGGCGATTCCAAAACTCCCAATTAAGGACCACCGCGACGAAAAACGTGTCAGTGCGATGTATTGAGGAACGGCACGGAATACGTAGTTATAGGCAGCTCGTGCAAAAACGAGTGGGGCGCAATTTTCGAACCTCCGTATGCCACGGTTCCCCGCCATTCTTCGGTCATAACGAAATTGGAGAGCCTTTACTTGGCAGGTATAGGTAACGATTCCTAGGGAGCACAGAGAAAAAGTGAAGTTATTTAATCAAATCTGGTGAGGGTTTGCCGTGCGGCAGGCACGCCTTGTACTCCAGGTCAATGCAGTGACGAATGAAACACTGTAATGGTGCGCGGGAAAACAAAACATCCGAGAGTATGTCTGTCAACCAGATGCAGGAGTCGTCAGACGATCTCGCCGCTGCCACCATTTAAAGGAGTTGACGGTCGTAGAGAGGGACTCGGTGAACAGGATTTATTTACATTATTTACATCTTAGACCATCTTACATCATAGTGCCGAGGCTGTTATTCCACCGTTTTGCGACTGCGTCGGTTGTACCCATTCTCTGCCTCCTTTCGCCCTCCTTCCAACCGTTGTATCTAACTTCCTTCTGGGCCTGCACGTTGTTAGAAAGGTAAGCGCTGCAATTCGAGCAATGCTTTTGGCGGTGGTGACGGATTATTGCGGCTGTCGAGAGGCTATGTGGCGACGCCCAGAGAGCTCCAGAGGGTACCATGCACATTCGACGCGGTGCCAAGGTCAAACGAGTTTATCGCGTCTCCTTTCTTCTCTGCCGCGCACTCTTCATGTATATACACACACTGAACCACCACCGACGCACCCGCCGTGGTTGCTCAGTGGCTATGGTGTTGGGCTGCTGAGCACAAGGTCGCGGGATCGAATCCCGGCCACGGCGGCCGCATTTCGAAGGGGGCGAAATGCGAAAACACCCGTGTACTTAGATTTAGGTGCGCGTTAAAGAACCCCAGGTGGTCGAAATTGCCGGAGTCCCTCACTTCGGCGTGCCTCATAATCAGAAAGTGGTTTTGGCACGTAAAGCCCCATAATAATAAAAATAAACCACCAACGCGGCGTGCAAGACAGCAGCAGCTGGAAAGTAGAACTAAGAGGCAAAGAAAGCTGCGCCTTGAAGAAAAAAAAAAACGAAATTATGTACAACTGATGAATCAGTAAGCTGAAAGCGAATAAACAGGAAATTATATACAAGTACAACTGATGAATCAGTAAGCTGAAACTGAAAGCGAATATCACACAGCAAGTTTTACATGCGCCCGTACACATATGTACGGGTATCTGCAGACACACACTTTGTATCCAGAATCGCCGACGACTTGCGAGTCCATCAGCGAAAAAGGGGCGTCCGCGAAACGTGACCGGCCGGCCGGCACCGACCGACCGACCCCCCACGGGAACCGACTCCGCGATCGAGTCACTCGCTCCAAGGGCAACAGCGCGCGCGGTCTCGCCGAGCCGGCATCAGTGGCGCCGCGAATACTGGCTGCGACGGCGGCAAGATCTGCCGAGCACGATCCCGAGGCCGCCGCCCGCCGGACGGCAATTTCTCCTTGGAGCGACGACGATCACCACGACGGCGCCGCTCTCGCTCGCTCGCTGTCGTTTCGAGACGACGGCCGCGTCGAGATCGCCTCCGCATCGCGTTGGGCGCCGGCCCTCGCCTCGCATCTACGCGCTGCATGTCGTGAGCGACGGCGGTACATGCGTCTATAATAGTCTACGCGCCCGTCTCAAGGTTTATGATTCGGAAGGAAGGACGTCTTTGCTGGTATAGTGCACGCTGTAGACTTTTTGACGCTGAAACAGCGCAGGAAAAACGAAAACAGAGAGGCGGAGGAGGAATGAGCACACAGGCCACTAAGCGCCGTCAAAAGGTGATGTTGAACCGACTAGCGCAGCGTCGCATGCACTCTCTCTACATATGGCCTCCGAGATTCGGGCGGGCGGCCACTGTAGGATCTCGGAAGCCATGCCATACAACCCTGATTCCCTGTAAAAATGAATAGAGGTATGTTTGGTGCTGCATCCCTTCAGCTGTACCACGGGAATGATGGGCAGTACGTAGATCGGTCGAATCGGCGTGCTAGTGGCTTCAGACGCATTTCCGAGAAGTAATACTCTTCTAAACGCATTTAGGTCGCCTAGTTTCCGCGCACGTGTGCGGAATCGTTGCGAATTGTCGTGTGCGTAGAGCAATATTTTGTTGAATATGGTCAACGTTCCAAAGTCCCGTAGCCGTTTGAATTGAGAAGGAAGAAGCTTACTCAAATCCATGCCATCGTTCTCGTGCTAGTTGAACCGTTACGTAATTGTAGCTCCTGTGCAGACACTATATGCCATCAGTGCTACCTATATTAACTTTTTTAAGGAACGCTATGTGCAGTGTAGCACATCACGAGTGGTGACGACACTATACACTCTTAGGCAAAGTTACACCCTTTGGCTTGCCCCTTCTGCCACACAGCAATAATCGCTATCTGCCTTAATGCGTTTCCTTTCTTTAACGCTGCGAGCCCGGAACTTTCCAGTAACGAACGGCGCGCGTGTTATCAGAAGGGGCACTCCAAAGGGTGTAAACTGTTCTATGCTGATAACGCGCGCGCCGTTCGTTACTGGAAAGTACCGGGCTCGCAGCGTTAAATAAAGGAAACGCATCAAGGCAGATAACGATTATTGTTGTGTGGCAGAAGGGGCAAGCCAAAGGGTGTAACTTTGCCTAAGAGTGTATACCGCGTCTGTATAATATACACATCCCGTCTCGGGGTTTATGCTTCCGAACGGCGTCTCGCCAGCATAAAATTATGTACGATGTACACGGTCGGGCATAATTCCTTCGGGGTATACGTCCGGCGCTGCTGTGCACGATACGATGTGTCACGCGCGGAAAAGAAATCGTTCCACCCACTGTTCTCGCTTCCTTGCCATCCATTACTTTTATTGCGCCCGCGTATGTGTCGTGCTGGCTCTATGGACTGCGCGGACGACATCGTCATCGCTTCGGCGAACTGTAGGTGAAAGAAGAAAGACTATCCTCATTTCAGTGTTGGTAAAATGTGGGGTTCATTACGGCTTGCTGGAACGTGTTTCTCTTTCCTATATAGCATGGAAGGAGTAAGGAGGCGGCCTGCGTATTTTGTACTAAAGATGATAGTGGTTGATTGCAATAATTGGTTCATTGGATCTTGAGATGGGTAACGCGTTCGCTTCTTCTCGTCCGAAAGCGTGCTGCTCCTTAACTGATGTCATACGGCAATCCCTAGGCTTTGCCATTCTCTACAATATGAACGCTCCTTTCCGGCTCGCTACATTGCGATTGATTTTGTAGTACACTTACGGGTCACGTGCCCCTTGACAGCCCTCGTTGTGTGGTATGCCAGATCTCGCGTTAACCCCGGCAGTGCTTACGCGTAATAGAATTGAATAGCGATACACTGAAACTACGTCGTGCACACCGAAGTTTGAAAGGATCGGTTATTCATTGGCCGTCTAAGAGTCTTCATTTTGGATTCGGGCGATGTTTCGAATGTCAAGCCCAGCGAGGCGTGCGACGTAGTGGTATTACGTGACCCACAGTGGCATTCGGCAGAGCGACAACACCTCGACGAATACAGGTTCCCACGGTCGATCGGAACGCCGACTCCCGCGCGAGTCATCTCTCGATCGCGCTTTGTTAGTGACTTCGAGTGCCCATCTTCGCGCGAGCCTCTGACTTAATTTTTTTTTAAATCTAACTGTGTCGTATTCTTTAGGTATAGGCAGCCACGCGGTTGACTGCCATACCATACAGAGTTGCTGGAAATTTCGTATCCCTATAGATAAACCGTGATGTCTTTCTTGTGCTGCGCACTGTAATACCGCATGCGCGAGTTTGGATAGCTACATATGCTGGAGTTTGTTAGCCGTTCTAATAGAACACACGCGCACTCTTCTTGTTCTCAAGGTGCTCATTGGCCACACAGCGAAAGTGCGTGCGTCCGATGAATGCTTCTCTCTTTCACTCCCCATTCCCCACCCCACGTGTAGGGTAGCAAACTGGACTCAGTCTAGTTAACCTCCCTGCCTTTCCTTCTTCTCTGTCTCTCTCTCTCGCTGGTGCGCGCACGGCCTGGGCATGCAGCGGTCTCTCTCTCTCTCTCTCTCTCTCTCTCTCGCTGGTGCGCGCACGGCCTGGGCATGCAGCGGTATCTCTCTCTCTCTCTCTCTCTCTCGCTGGTGCGCGCACGGCCTGGGAATGCAGCGGTCTCTCTCTCTCTCTCTCTCTCTTGCTGGTGCGCGCAGGGCATGCAGCGGGAAGCGTCGCCTTGACGCGTTCTCTTCACGACTCGACGCCGCCGCCATCGGGCGCGCGCGCTTCTAATTCCGGCACGAGACGCCGCCGGCGCGGCGATCTCCGATGGATATAGTATCAGTTGGGCGTCGTCCATCACCTTCCGACGAGAGGGCTTCCTCCGTCGACCGCCGTGCAACGCGGGAAAGCATGTGCTCGAACGTTGCGTCGGCAACGGCGCTGCCCGGCCGGAACCCCGTGCTTCATTTCTTTTTAAATCTCCTTCGTGTTTGCGTTGCTCTTGTTTTGTCGGGATAAGACTTTCCTCCCGCTATTCCCGTCTGAATGCGCGAGAAACGCTTATAGACGCCCGACGCCGTGGTGCGCCCCTTATATGATGCACTGGCTTAAGTTCTTTCTTTTTTCTTTTGCACTTGGGGATATTTGCTACGTCTCCCTTGCGAACACTCGTTCTGTATTTATTTCTTCATTCTACAGCGAAGCTGGCTTCTAGTTGATCGGGAGTTTTCGTGGCGTGCTCAACCCGTCCCCCCCCCCCCTTCCATAAAGAAAACATAATTGCAGCTGGGAAACGGGTTTGTGTTTGAGTTTCCGCCTAACAGAATTCTGTTTTCAAGTACATTCGGATTACAATCCAACCCTATCATGTCTGCAACTTGCGTGTAAGTCGTACTTTACGAAATTTCTCACGCAATTACCTTTTGAACATTAATTTAGCTCAATAAGGTGCTTGCGCTTGGCGGACGGCCTAAAAGAATGAGGACGTACGCTGCACTCCCGCACAAGTGCTTTCTCGGTGCTTGGTGGTGATGCTTGTGTAGCATCGTTTAACGCCAGTTGGGGCGGCGGTGGTACTTGTTTAACGTCCGCATCAACTTCGCCGTTCATCCACTTTCACGGGGTGGAATGGAGGCGGATATTTTTTTTTCTTTTCCTCCATGGCGATTAAATTTTATGGCGTCCCGTGAGCTCAGCCTCGATACTGAACCTCGCATGACCGGTGCCCAGACCGATCGCCTCGAAAAAACTCGTAAACACGTACATTACGTCCAGCAGAAAGTTTCGAAAGCCCCATGAAGATATATGCGTCGGGTCAGGAAAAGAGGCCAAGTTTGGAGGACGCATGCCAGTCGCGCAGCTGATCCGAGTTTTGTGATTCGGTAAACAATGCGCGGAGTTAAGGGCGGGTGCAAAATGTTTGACTGATCGATGCATTGATCAACCGATCAATGTTTACGTCCGAAAGCGACACGTCGGCTATGACAGACTTAGCAGTGTAAAGGTCCGTATTGATTATGTCTGGCTCTCTTCATCATGGCCCAAAGCGCGATGCGCAAGCGTTTCCGCATTTCACCGTGAATGCTTCAATGCACAAAAGAGGGCTTTGCTAAAAAAAAAAGAAAAAAAGAAAGATAAGTAAGTGGAAAACCAGTGCATTCTTTGCGGCCAGTTTGATGGCGCACATCTCCGAACTGCTGCCATTCTGGAAATTCATTCCAAGTGGTGGATACGCCTTGCAAACTCACCGTCTACAATTCGTAAATTGCGGTATGTGCCGTGTAATGTCATTAATTAATAAATGCATCAGTCATTTTTATTAATTAGTTGAATACGCGCTTCGATTTATTGTGCGAGTGGTGTCCGCCTCTCTGGGCTTGCAGTTCAGCTCAAGGACTATGGAATTGTGTTATCAGCAATGGGTGATTTTTTTTAAAAATTCCGGAAAACTTAGAAATGATGACCCCGTATATTGAAGCGCATGCGGTCCTTTACATCGAAAGGCACGGCGGGAGGCCTATTCAGCGCCGAGGAAATTCTTTTGACTTTCACACATGCTTGTTGCACGGCGCATGTGGCTGTGGCGTTCGGCACGTTGCAGCAAGAGGTCGCGGGCTTGACTCTCGACTGAAACTACATACATACATACATACATACATACATACATACATACATACATACATACATGCATGCATGCATGCATACATACATACATACATACATACATACATACATACATACATACACACACATACATACATACATACACATACATACATACATACATACATACATACATACATACATACATACATACATGCATGCATACATACATACATACATACATACATACATACATACATACATACATACATACATACATACACACACATACATACATACATACACATACATACATACATACATACATACATACATACATACATACATACATACATACATACATACATACATACATACATACATACATACATACATACATACATCTGCCTATACCCATATCACGCGTGCACTTTTCCTGCCTATTGTTTTTAATTATTATTTTCCAATTTTATTAACATTATTCGTTTTTCCTCGGTTAAGGCTTGCGTCGTAAGCGACGTTCAGCTTAATCGTGGCTGTCTAGCAGCGTTAAACCGCATTCTGGAGATGGATAGCCGCACATCTTCAACTTACTTAATGAATGGAAAATCAGACATCCACCCGTTCGTAGCAAGTGCTACAAAGGAAACCCATACGGGTTCCTCGAAAGAAAAGCCTCAGAGTTGAAGAAAAATTCGTCCGGACCAGGACGAATTTTTCTTCAACTCTGAGGCTTTTCTTTCGAGGAACCCGTATGGGTTTCCTTTGTAGCACTTGCTACGAACGGGTGGATGTCTGATTTTCCATTCATTAATTACTTCTCTCCACCTTGCGGGTTTCCGCAGAACTACTACATCTTCAACTTACACAGCACGTGGAGCCGGCGTGGCACGTGTATGCTACACACCGGACGCGTCTCGATTCCGTAACGTTCGTGACGTCAAGATCAGTGGCCCCCTGCAGAAACTGGTTCTCGTCTGAACCACCATTAGGTGATCTTTTCCTTACTTCTTCTTTTTTCTTTCGTGTTCTCCTTCATTCTTGCGATACCCGACGTCCAGTCAGTGAGGAAAGTCATTAGCGCGCGGTTATAGCTGGTCGGCGGCCGACCGGCTTTTGCTAACTCTTCGTCCACGTTTGCGTGTTCGCGGCGAGGCCCTCTTGTGACGTCACCGCCGCCGCCCGCCTCGCCCGGGTTGACGGCCAGCGGGCGCAATTCACAATCACCGCCGCATTACCAGAGCGCGTAGCAGTGCGTGCTCCTATCACTCCGGAAGCGCAGCTTCGGCCATCCACCGCGCGTAAAAAAGAAAACTCTCTCTCTCTCTCGTCCGTTCCTTATCTCACTCGTGGGGCGATGGCCATGCGAAATGGCTGGCCGGCCCGGAGCGGCCGACTGGCTTGCGTCCCTAATGGTCTTACTGCTGCTATTGCTGCTTCTTGCTATGCATTCAGCCTTTCCTCGCGATCGCGTCCCGTGCCGTTCCTATCGTCTTGCTGCTTTATTATTTCTTGCCTTTTGTTTGTTTGTTTTGTTTTGCCGCTTCGAGCGAGTATTCGGCGCTAACTAAGCTCTCGCTGCTCGTTGAAGTTCGTTGGTCTCTCAGCGTGTACTTCTCGCGCTTGATTGCTTTTCTTTCTTTCTTTCTTTCTTTCTTTCTTTCTTTCTTTCTTTCTTTCTTTCTTTCTTTCTTTCTTTCTTTCTTTCTTTCTTTAACAATCTCGTCGCAGCGCGCTGCGGTCTTGCTCTGTAGTTACATATGCATTTAAAAACTTTCAATCGTCCAACTGCTTCCGTAAATATAACGAAAGAAATTAAGTGTACTGCGCAAGACATGTGCGCAGTTTATTTTGAAAAAAAAAAAGTTTATTTTGTATCTTTTTTCGTGCATTTCTCGTGCGTACGTACGCGACACGTTATCGTCGCGGGCTTCCTATTCCACGCGACTCCGCGATGGGGCCATTAACGAAGGACGTTATCATGATAGCTGCCGAAAATTATGCTCGTGCGCATAGACTTTCGTCACTATTTAAGTTTCGTCGGCGGGCTTTAAATGCGCTCGCGCCGACTTGGGGGGGCAGGGGGGGAGGGGGGCTGTTGCGACCTGCATAGATGTTGTAGTGTTGATCGTCGCTGAACAGACATCGCGACGGCTTATACGCGATGTGTCGCGGTTGTACGAAGTTTCATTAAGCAAACCTCGCGACACATACGCTGCAGTATATAATCGTTCTCGGAATTCCGAACCCGGGTACGCGTCCTTATACAGCGTTTAACTTTCTTACACTCTGGCTAGTTTCGAGAGCTTTGCGACCGGGGTCGCTGGCTCGCAAATTGCAGATACCAGAGCACTGCGCCAATCGGACCGCGGGTCCCGATGCCCACCGCGCGTTGTTATTTATGCGAAGCGAAATCGGGGATTCGGGATCGCAGTACGCGCTGCTATATCGCCTTTCCCTATATACATAAACGGCGATTTCATAGGCTTGGATTAGTACAATGTGCTGCCCGCAAGTCCCTTTCGGCTTTCGTAACTCTCTAGACAACCCGCCGTGGTTGCTCAGTGGCTATGGTGTTGGGCTGCTGAGCACGAGGTCGCGGGATCGAATCCCGGCCACGGCGGCCGCATTTCGATGGGGGCGAAATGCGAAAACACCCGTGTGCTTAGATTTAGGTGCACGTTAAAGAACCCCAAGTGGTCGAAATTTCCAGAGTCCTCCACTGCGGCGTGCCTCATAATCAGAAAGTGGTTTTGGCACGTAAAACCCTATAATTTAATTTAATTAACTCTCTAGACAGGCGCAGGGAAAGGAGGTGCTGGCGGTTTCGAAAGGCGACACTGTGTCGACCCGGCGGCCACTGCGTAGTGAGGAGAAGACCAAAAAAAAAAAAAAAAGAAAGATATGGTTACGGCACTCCGGCTATATGTATATGGTTGGCCCCGTTTCTCGCGTGGACGCAACCTAGCGTGACACGATGTTGGCGCGGAACGCGAAAACTCACTCGGTCGTTATATATGTGCACTATAAGTATATGTCCCTCGCCCTAACTGCGCTGCTGGCACCACCGCGGAAGCCGGCAGGCTGTTACAACATCGTTGCGACAGGCCTTGCGCGCAGGAAGGGCTTCGCGTGCGAGGCGAGCGGCGGAGAAACCGCGGAAATCATTTCTCTCGAATGTTCACTGCAGTGCTCTGCTCGTGTATACTGCAGTGTGTAACACGCGGTGCTCCCTAGATTGCGCAGTGCTTCGAGACGAATTTGCCGGATCGTATATATTGTGCACCGCGGGGGAATTCGTCGTAGTAAAAGTTGGTGCCGTTGCGAGGTCTCTGCAGTACGTATAGCTCTATGGAGTTTGTGCAATCTCCGCTAATCGGTTTGTTTTGTGCACGTACATATGCAAGAGTATGTCTTATCTACGACTCTCGGGACCTCGCGGGCGCATTACTCTCTCTCTCTCTCTCTCTCTCTCTCTCTCTCTCTCTCTCTCTCTCTCTGTCTTCTTCTTCTTCTTTTCCTTTTTTTTTTTTTGTTCGTGCTTGCGACTGAGAAGTCCTTGTGAGCACTGCTTTCCGATCGCCCGCACAAGTTTCCAAGAAGGAGCTGAGAGAGGAGCGTGAAATTTATGACATCGTTCCTCCATTGCAATCGAATTGGATGTAGCTACACCGAATAGAAAAAAATAGATTCATCTCTATTAGTAAATTACCCTTACGCATTACTTTTAAAAAGCCACTCTTGCCGTGAGGAGAAGCGTCTCGGTAGGCCTGAAATAACGAGGGGAAAAAAAAACCCTGGTATATAGTTAGGCTGCGTTGAAGTTGCTGCACTAGCTCTCCGCGACATCATTGATTTTGGCGGCGTCTGCTGGGGCTTACAGTGTAAAATACTGTACACCCTTAGTTACTTTCGAGGGCGTAAATTATTTTACATTGTTGTTTGCTTTTTATCTGTGAAGACTTACTACATTGTATTCTGAAGGAGCCAGGGACTTACTACTCCTCTCACACGGGCACCCGGGAACTGCTTTGAACTCAGTCGTCTTTATCTCGAAGGAGGTCCATGCGGGTGTCGCACGATCTCCCTTCCTCCAAGGAAGTTTTAATGGAGCTTTTTGGCGAAGCGAGTTCGAAGGCAGTGACCATTATGCGATTGGACGGAGTGCTCTCGTTTCCAGATATATAGCTACAGCTACGAAAAGAGAACCGCTCTCACAAAATTGTCGTAACTGTATAGCTCACTTATAGACTTTAACAACATTAATTTTTTTTCCTGGCATAATACACCACATAATAGAAGATTTTTTTCAATCTGTTTCTTTCTTTCTTTCTTTCTTTCTTTTTTTTTTTTTTAGGGCATCAGCGCACTGCATCGATGCTTCGCCGTGCCGCGTGGGGGAAATGTCGTTCCGCCATTTCCTTTGTTTATCCGTGTGCTTCGGGTTTGTGAAACGCGTCACATTTGACACGAGCGTATAAATAGCACACCGCGAACCCTCAGAACCCGCACGATTTCGCGGCACACAAGCGCAACTCGTGTAAAGCCAGTCGCGCACCGGTCGAACAACGCGCACCCACCCACGCCCCAAAGCAAGAACGCAGTGTGGCCAGCATCGCTTTAAACATCGCTATGTATGCTTGAAGAATGCAAGTCCTGCGGCAACATTTAGCACACTTTCTTGCTGCGGTTTTATTAGATTGCGTACTGCGTCTGCTAATGATAATGAAGAAGCTACGTACAGATTGTTTCAAGAACAACTACACGTGCGAAAATTTGCACGTGGATATTTAAGCGCAGCAGCGCCGTTCGTGTCCCATGCCCATGCGGCTCCCGTGCTCCTACTGCGCCGTGTGATGCGCCCACGACTCCGGTGTCGTAAATCAAGGGAGTTCCACGCTCGACGGAGTTCGCGGGTGCCCGTGTGACAGGGGTATTAGCAAAGTTCAGAAAACCTTGCCGGCGCTTGGGCTCATCACGTGCTGCCATATACGGACAGAGCCGGCATTTGGTACGGCTGATAATGTGTTGCAACGAAAGCGAAGCTCACTCGCTGTGTGACATGCTGTGCGACTAATGCCGTATAGCACGCGTCAGAAAAAGGAAGAAAGAAAGAAAGAGAAATTCAGAGCAGCTTCCATTTGGGTATTTGCTCTCCGCGGTGGGCAAGGTCGTTAACAGCCCGCCACGCCGCGCGGCACTTGACCACCGCCCTGTCACTGATGTATTAGTCACCTGCGTGTCAGCGAAGCCCTAATTGCGTCTGGAAAGAATACGCATACAAATACAGCAGCAGCAAGAAGTCAGCTTTGTGGCGCACGAACCAACAAAGCAGTACCGAAAGGGACAGATGGCGCACGGCGAGGTTGAAGCCTGCAGCTTCGTTTACCCGAAATCGACGCGAGCGTATCGAGTCGAAAATCGAATTGGCCAAGGCCGACCCGACCGCCTGTATAGAAGCGGGTTGGGCGAGGCACCCCGACACTCTCCTCAACGATCGATCGGGCCTGACCCGCTAGGGTTTCCGTTTACGTCAACGACCGGATTTCGGTCCGACAAGCCGACTCGACCCGACTTTGTCAGGTTCACGTAAGCGTTGCAATGGTAGCGTCGTGTCCTCTGTCCGGAGGTCTCATTCGGGCCCTACGTATTTTTTAGCGCTAAACAAGCAGCCGGGGGTCGTTCCCATTTCGCTGACAGGACCCGTAACATTCACTTCGCCGAAATATAGTTGGTGACGGTGTGTGTAATATGACCAGACGCACACTCGCGCACCGAAGTATACGGTCATGAGAACGATAACGAGAAGCTGCAGTAACGCGCGCTGTTCCCAAACGTCAAATACGTATAGCGCAAGGCCGGTGCACTTCGACCACTGACGTCATGCTACCTTGCCCTAGTGCCATAGAACACAATGGGGACGCTCCCAAGTAAGCTGCGCTCATTTTGACGTCACCTCTTTCGTCACGCCGGGCTTGGCAATGGAAATTTCGGTCCAGGTAGCATGACGTCATAATGCCGAGTGCACAGGCCTGCTATCTACAGGAGGCGTTGGCTGTTCACGCGCCCACGTGCGCGATTGGCGCAGACGAGGTTCTTTAATTTTTGCCATTATATGATTCTCTTTAGTTGGCCCGCATTGCCTTAGATTTGTACGTGCACATTTTGCTCTGCGCACACGGACGCCCGACCGTGCAAAACGCCGAACCCTGGCGCGTTCCCGCGGAGGACGCGAAGCGACCTTGAAACTGGCGCAGCAGCTGCAGTGCCGCCGGAAGCAGCACCGGCGCAGAGGCGTCGACGTTGGCGCGCTTGCGCTCATAACGCCACTGGTGCATAGCCAATTGCGTAGCGAGCCAGAGGACGTTCCTTTGCGGCGCACGGAGAGAATGGAAGCGTCGGAGAGGGGGGGTGATGGAAAAGGGGTGAAAGGGCTTGGCCTTTATGTCGCGCATGCATATACCGCTCTTCAATCAGCGAGATGGCTGCCGTGTCTATAATGACGGCACATCGTCGTCGCCCCAAACCGGCGTATGTGCTCTGCATGCGGTGATGAGAAAGCGCGCCCGCGCGTCGATTTGACGAGCCCGCGATGCCCATCGCGCGGTGCGCACCGTGTGCATATATTACCGCGCGTGTGTAGTCATAGCTACGCACGTCACTGTGGCGCTCGTTGAGCGGCGGCTCGGGGATGGGCTCCGGGCGCCTGGTCGCGTCTCTTTCTTGGCTTATGTGCCAGCGTGGGATCAAAGCGAGTCTTTTTCTTTTTTTCGTCGTCGTATATTCACCTTTTCTCAGCAAACTTTCCTTTGTTCATATACCACGCTCTCCTGTATAAGCGTGCACCTTGTTGTTTTGTTTTTCGTTCCCCTCTCATATTTTATTCGCGAGCGCAGCGTTGTGTTTGCTATGCAAACAAACCGCCCGGACTTCAATGCCCAAAACCATTCTCGGTTGGTTCCTTGTCTCCGCAAATGGTCTTTCGCGAAGCTCGCGGATTTGAATTTTTGAAACACGCGGCAGCGGTCGCTCTGTTTTGCAGACTCGGGAGGTCGCCCGCACGGTGAAGCTATGGCGGTACCCCGAGCTCGGCCCGGGTCGTTCTGTTTCTAAACAGGCAAACGAAAAGAAGACGGAATGTGCCGCCCGGGAAGCAGGGTCCCTCGCTCCCGTCTTTCACCGAGGTCAGTGCGGTTGGCCTTTCCGAGTTGTTGCCGTTGCTGCGAGGTCGTTTCACCACAGGGCGCATGCCGCTTGTTTCAAAAGTTTTGGAAAGTGAATGCGAATGGAAAGCTCACTTGCATAATAAAGGAAGCCAAGGCCACCCTCTGCGGCGTATGCTGCAGTAGCCGGCTGGCTTTTGCGAGGCTTGCGTGTATGCATATATACTTCGCGTCTTCATCCTGCTCTCTCTGATGGACTGCGTGAGCTCACTCTGAATCGTTGTATAGCTACCTGCGCTGAGCACAACTTATAGAGGAAGGTCTCGTCGGGTATCGTTGCGTATCGTTTGATTTATTTCGAGGCGCTTAGAAATGTCGACATTTATTGTATCGCCTCCACGAAGCATACATTGTTCGATGATCAAGAGAATGCTAACGTCCTCCCTATAGCTTTTCCCGCTTGGCGAGCAAGTCGGCA